>NC_080839.1:19122919-19722919 GCF_030435755.1 Ochotona princeps | reverse complement strand
GCTTGATGAAAACACTTTAAATCTCTATCAGCAAAGTTAGCGTGTGTGTGTGTGTGTGTGTGTGTGTGTGAGACCATATGCTACTGCCGATGACAATGATCCAGGAAAGAAATGATCTTAAAAATATTTGTGTTAAGCAGTCTCAAAGGAATTGGGAGTCTTTTGTTCTTTTAGCTAAGTACATGATTAAAACAGCATTTATTTTACAAAAAAAAATGAGTTTTTGTTATAGTTATTTAAGTAGGATGGTAATTATACCTCAAATATATAATAGATATTTGCTGTGTGGTGGTGATTCTGTGAAAGGGGTTCTTACCAGAGTCCGTGCTGAGAATCACCTGCAGAACTAGTGAAATAGAGTGATAAATGTTATTTTGGGTTAAAGGAAGTAGTCATAGCAAAAATTGTGCTCCAATAGTAGAATATGGATGCTTAGAAAAAAAGTAAGTAGCCATATTTTGAAAACAGCTAGCTTTAGGTGTTAAAGAATCTTCTGTTTTCTAAGTAGCATACCACAAGTATATTAAAAAATTTAGATCTCAGGGAAATGTTATTTCTTTGAAATAAGCAAGAAGAGTTGTATGACTTTTGGGAGGTGATTTCTAGATCACTGGTCCTTGAAGTGAATCCCTCAGAGCAGTAGTTGCATGCAATCTCATCAGAACTCCTTAGAACTGTATTTCTTTTGTTTTCATCCTGTTTAAATACTGTGAGTCCTAGTGACCCATGTACTAACAGCAATCTAACTTATACTGCTGCCTTCCTAGCTTTGAGATCCACTGGTCTGGAGCAAGGTCTCTCATCCCTGGCACCACTGACATTTTATTTCTGTTATCGTCATAGGGAGACGGCATCCATATTGATTTATAAGGAGGTTTATCACTATTCTTGGATTCTACTCACTGGAATCCAGTAACACACATCCCAGTGATGGCAACTAGAATTATTATAAGGCATTAACAAATGACCCCTGAAGGAGAAAATTATCACTATGTTCAGAATTACTGTTCAAGATTAAAACCTTAAATTGTAATTAGGACTTGTAAAAGTGGTATCTCTGCACTTAACCTCTAAAAAAATTAGATTTGATAATTATTAAAAATAACTCTCTAACCTATGTTTTTAACAGAAACTGCTAAGTCATGATTATAAACCACAGGCTGACTAACAGACGTCTGAATTCACGGTTCTCCAAAGTTTACATTTAAAATCACATTGTATTGCTGATTCCCGTGTGTAACTCTGTTTGAGCAACTTTTCTAAGTCATTTCCTGTCCTGGGTAAAAATTAAAATCATTTGGTAAAAGTTAAAACTACTGATATCCTTCAACACAATCTCTATGTTTAGGGCTCTGGAGTTAGGAAAATGATCATCAAATTTTGTTGGAGATTGGACATGTATAAGGATCTTTAAAAAGGGCTGAGGCCTGGTTTCCATCTGATGTATGGGTATGAACTCTTGCTTTTAGGAAAGTTTTGTGTGCTACAAAGTTCAGGCATATTTGCAATTAGAATATCTCAAAAGCTTTTTAGATTTCTCATATGCTACAAGAATGGCAAAAGTCTTGCGTGCTAATAACGAAGCCCCCATTCAAATGGCTGCTTCAAGTTCCTATAAAGTACAGTGAATGATCCCTATGAATTGCTATTAGCTTCACATGTCTGAGTCAAATGTGGAGCATTGGATGGGGAAAGTCTTCATGCTTCAGCCTTGATAGAGACTTGATAATAACAGAGAATTTGGAATTTAGAAAAGAGAATCCTATACTTTATTGCAGAGCCAATAGTAAAATCTATAGTTTACATAGGTGTAGAGTTGTAGATATCTTCTTAGATACTAATATTGCTCCCTCTGCAACTGCATGTAAGTGTTTGGGAATTATTTCTAGATTCCAGTATTTTTTTGTTTTGTTTGCTAATTTACTTTTTAATATTTATTTATTTTTTTGGGAAACTGAATTTTACAGAAAGATTCTCTGCCCACTGGTTCACTTCCCAAGTGGCTGCAAAGGCCAGAGCTGAGCTGATCCAAAGCCAAGAGCTTTTTCTGGGCCACCCACACGGGTGCAGGGTCCCGAGGCTTTGGGCTGTCCTAAACTGCTATCTCAGGCCACAAGTAGGGAGCTGTCTGAGAAGTGGAGGAACTGGGACATGAACCATTGCCCTTATGGAATCCTGGCAAATGCAAGGCGAGAACTTTAGACACTGGGCTATTGCACAGGGCACTCTCGTATTTTTAGATTCCTACATGATTTTTGTGTGCAGCAATGTTTAGGAACTACAGTGCTGAGGAGTTAGCCCTATTAACTGTTCATAATTTGTCAAAATTTAGACAAGATGAACAACTTACTAAGAGCCAGATCTATGTCTTCTTTATGTAATCTATAATCTTGAAAGAGCACCTTATGTCCTTTCAGCAGATTTCTTAGATCGATTAACTTAGATGATTGAGACAATTCAGGATTTCAGAATTACCTAATGCTGCAACCCACTCAGCAGTGTGTAGGGTTGAAGAGAGAGAAGCACGACTGAGAAAGGAACAAAGATTCTGAGACAAGATTAGATTTAAAGCATGGGGCTGGAGGGAACTTTCCCAGGAAGCCGAGGAGAGAATGCATCTCTGCTCTGCCTAGAAGCTTGCAGGCTTGGGGAAAGCATTGCCAGCATTAATTTTGACATGTCTTCAGGGCCACCAGGAAATGACTGCGGAACACCTCCGTACCACCTGGCTTTGCCAACTACAGACTTTATCACACGGTATGGCCTTGTGACTTTGCTGACTTTGCTTGGTCAGACGGCATCACCCTGGGAAAATTCCGTTCTGAGATTCTGAGAGCACATCCTCCTGTTCCATCTCAAGCTGCATGAATCTTTTTCTGATGGCCTTTAGCGCCTAATCTGCTTGTGTATAACTCAGCATGACTGTTGAGTCTCCAGACAAGGAAACACAACACAGATTTACAAGGGGTACTTTAAGACATTTTTTGGAAAAAATCAAATTAAATGTAATGCAGATTTTTCATGAGTTTTTGAAACTCTTTATCTATCCATATACTCATGTTTCGCACCTTGATACACATATGTATATTTATATACATGAACATATATGTATCTACATCTCTGTATTGTGTAAGTGTGCATAATACCTCATGTAATGAATTTTGGATATTGTATGAAAAAAATTGATATGATACACTGCTTTAAAGAAGTTTATAATACGTAATATCTTAATAGCATTATTTTCCCAGTGAGGTCTTTCCATGGTTCTCTTGTGTTCTATCAACACATTGTCATATAGTATTAAGATTTCTTCTAAAGTTAAGAAATGAAATGGGCATTTGGCCTGGTTGATAAGATTTCATGAATTACCTGGTTCAGTCCTCTACATTAGATTCTAATGACAGTTTTCTGCTTATGTGGAATCTGGCAGACAATGGTTATAGCTCAAGAGATTGGTTCCTGTCACCCACATGGGAGATCTAAATTGAGTTCCCAGCTCTGGCTTTTTAGCCCAGTGCTGAGATCATTGTGGGACTTGGAGGAATGATCCAGAAAATATATGCTGTGTACCTTCTTTCCTTATCTTGTACTTTTGGTTCTCATAAATAAATAAATAATTTTAAAAAATATTACACAAAAATTTTAGGATTCATAATGATTTATTTTAATTTTGTGAAGTTGTGAAAATTTATTTTTGTTGCTAATATAGCCATACATTTAACTTTCCTGGCCTATAATTTTTTTTGCTTTAAATATTTTTTTAACTTAATACATTATTACTTTAAATGTACATGATAGTCAAAGACATACTTCTCCAGTAAATAAAGAGTTCAATAAAGAAGTGAAAAGGCCATAGCTTGTGGGAAATATAAGAAAAGATTATAAGCAAAAACAAAATGAAAATATATTCACCTTGAGTCCCATAAATTTTAAACGCCACAGGTCATTTTAATCAGTTGCTAAGTGGAATCAGTGTCTACCTTACTCCTTTAGGGTTTTTTTATATATATATATATATTTTTTTATTCATTGATTACATTGTATTATGTGATACAGTTTCGTTGGAACTGGGAATCACCCCACCCCTTCCCCACCCTCCCCCCATGTGGAATATTCCACCTTGTTGCATACCCACTGATCAAGTACAGTTGAGATTCCCTCTTTGCAAGCTTAAACTAAACATAGAGTCCAACATCTTATAGCCCAATCTAGTTCCTCAGCTTCCTGGGGAGACCCTGTCCGGTCCGAGGGCAGAACCATCAGATTATCAACCCGATCAATTAAAGGCTCCAACGTACCCTCAGCAACAATTAACTTCGTTGTGTAACTAATAGTTATAGTATTGAGTAACCAGTATGTTAAAAACAATTGCAATTTCTTAACCATCTTCTGTGATCACCTCATTGTCAATTCAGTTTTAGTTTATACACAACATATAATATACATAAAATAACATGTTTGACATAACATCATATCCTCTTAAATTAACGCAAACATGTGGTATCTGACCTTTTGGGATTGGCTCATTTCCCTTAGCATTATGGTTTCCAGTTTGGCCCATTTGGCCACAAGGAACTGCATTTTGTTTTCTTTTATAGCTGAGTAGTATTCCATGGAGTAGATGAACCATAACTTTCTTATCCAGTCTTCTGCTGATGGGCATTTCGGTTGCTTCCATGTTTTTGCAATTACTGATTGTGCGGCTATGAGCATAGGGGTGCATGTTGGCTTCTCATAAAACAGGTGTTTTGGGTATATTCCTAGGAGTGCTATTGTTGGATTATATGGTATGTTGATTTTGAGTTGTTTGAATGTTCTCCATACTGATTTCCATAGAGGCTGTACCAACCAGTTTTAAAATTTGCGTTTTTTTTTCCAGTTGGGCATTTTAAGGAGGCTCTTTATTCTCTTGTTGTATCTTGACACCATGTTGGGATCACTTTGGAATAACACTTCATGTTAGTGGCAGTGGCAGGGGACTCTATTATTAGAATATAGAGTTTGGGTAAATTAAAACCTTTGTAGAAAATTATTTATTTGTAACATTTCTACACGTTAGTAGCCACAAGGAATTGGATTATATATAATGTTTATTTAAAATAGTTGATTGTTTTCCAGATTTAGTTTTAAGATATACTTTTTTCACTTAGTCATTGATCAGATTAAGACTGGAAAATTATCTTTAATTAGGATAATAACCAAAGGTTGATGTCAAGCGTTGTTTGTAAAGTGATCATAAAATGGTGTTAACCCTTCACTCATTTTGGGAGAGGTTTCCTCCACAAACACTATCACACACACTGTGGGATATTGCTTGTTGTATTCTGTCTTTAAACATGGCGTGAGGATAACAGTGCAGAGGTTCACATGGAAGATCTCCTAGATCCCCCTGCCATTTTTCGTAAAGTTTCTCACTGGTAAAGTAAATGATTTGAACTCAGTCGGTGGTCTTTCATTGTTGCTTGTTTTAAATAAGTGAAATTCCCTTTCCAGAAAAATCATACTAAGAGGTTTAACGTAGGAAACATTTCAATGCAACAATCTGACTGAGTAGGAAGGGCTTCCTACTGCCTTCCTAACTAGACTTTTTCTGCCCCCAGGTGCCTCAGAGAGCACCTGGTCTCAGAAAAAAAAAACAATAGAAAAACATCAAGCTTGAGTTTGTTCTCAGTACGTGTCATGCCAGCATTATAATTAATGCTTCCCATGAGTGATGTAAATCTGTAAAGGATACCAAGTGGAGAATGAATGTAGATAGACCTGATGCAACTTAGATGGTCCAAGCACCAAGGGACACTCTTCACATTCAGGGGCTTCAAGGCAGACCTCGTCGAGAGATGGGAGATCTCTATCTGCAAGAAATAGAACAGAAATTCCTCTGTGCACTGAAGGAAATTATGCCCTTTCAAATATTAAATGTCATCTGTAGAAATGCCAAGCACCATTAAATAGGGAGAGAGAAAATTGGAAAAGATTGCAGTTTTATGACTTTGTTTTTTTGCAAGCCACTTGTACACTTTTTACTTCAAAAGAAAACCATGTACCTCTATACAGCAGTTATTCCCTCGGAAGCTGTTGTGGAGATGTGACAGGCTGGAATACTGGGTTGATTGAAGAGTGGAGTTTTAGTACAGTGTGATTTGTTTGTGCTTGGGACTGCCTGGTTTGCGGCTTTATGGGAGGGTGAGCTGTTTCTCTGAATATTGTCCGGCAAGCTGCAATACAATGCATCTTTAAAAACTATTTGGTGAGAAAGAAATAGCATTCTGGGGCTTCCATTAGGGCCCAATGCAAAAATGTTCTGTGATGAGGTTCCAAATCACAACCTCCCAGAACATACATTAAAAGAAGCAGAGAAAGGTTTTATATGCACCTTGCAGGCTGAGCTAACTTCCTCCAGTGGAAGAAGCAGGGGAGCTATGGCAAGATTCTCATTGTTTACTGCTGATTGTAAGAATTAATAATGGATACCCTGAACATATATTATTTATCAGAACTGATCCTGGACAACACAAATCTATTGAGGTCACCAAAGCTATCTTTTATTTAAAATCCAGAGCCAGCAACTAGAAAGCATGATGAACAAAGCCAGTTAACTGGATTTACAGTATGAAAGATATAACTATAAAAGCTTCTTTTCTGTGATACATTTTCTTCCTGAGCCACAAATATCAAATTGTTAAGTTTTCTTCCAGGGGGTTGTAGGGGAGGATAAAAGTGGCTTGCTGGTTTATGAAGAGCACTGTTTTATGTTAATAAGTAACGAAAGTTCAGCATGTAATGTCATCAGAAGGTAATATAGGGCCTGGTGCGATAGCATAGTGGTTAAAGTCCTTGCCTTGCACACACCAAGATCCCATATGGGCGCCGGTTCTAATCCTGGTGGCCCTCCTTCCCATCCTGCTCCCTGCTTGTGGCCTGGGAAAGCAGTCCATGAGGGCCCAAAGCCTTGGGACCCTGCACCCTTGTGGGAGACCTGGAAGAGCTCCTGGCTCCTGGCTCCTGGCTTCGGCTCAGCTCCAGCCATTGCGCTGACTTGTGGAGTGAATCATCAGACGGAAGATCTTCCTCTCTGTCACTCCTCTGCTCTGTATATTTGCCTTTCAATAAAAATAAATAAATCTTTAAAAAAAAGAAGGTAATAGAATTTTGTTAATGCATTGCTGTGTAGTGTATAGGATGCCTTTACATTCACGATCCATAAGTTAGTCAACATAAAGGACAGAATAAAATGTTTTTGTATCCCTCAATATCTCTATTTAGTTCTCTAATTCAGGAGCTCTTTAGCATAAGAGAGTAGAACTGGTTGCTTTTCTCGTTCTTTCTTCCATATTCACAAATATAAACATTAACTTACTGTTTGCTCAGTGTTTCCCTTACATTTTATTTATATTCCATGCCGCCATGCGTGTGCAGACTGTTGCTAACTTGAGGACTACATCCCACAAGACTTCAGTCACCTGGGTTTCCATATAGTACATTTGTGGTTTGAAAACTGAAAAAATACTAAGGTTATCCGAACAGTCAATGTTGTTATCAGAATTAGAACTCAAGGTTACTGATCTCCAGAAATATTCTCACCATGAATGAAGTCACTTCATTCGCCTCTTATGGTCAAAAATTGAAGGGTAATAAACCTATATCATGGAGGAGGCAGTTCATCAGGGGATAAGGCCAATCAGTTGAATAACTGCACAAAGTCACAAAAGTTAAAGCATTTCAGTTTGTTCCTTCTCTTGTAGTTTATTTTGTACTTTCGAGGTAACATACAGTGATAATGCAGTAGTTTTCATAATAGTAAAGGCGAACTGCAGGCCAAAACATTAGTAAATGTAGCAATTAATTTCCCATAGTAAGTGCCTATTGGTAAATAATTAACATTACACATTATTTTTCCAAGAACATAATTCAATGTGCTTAAATTGGACTGTCTTCAAAGTTGTATATCTGCTGTACCTTGGAATTCCATTAGATACAAGCCGCAATCTTGGGAAGTGTACTCTCCTGGTATTTTCATGATCAGTCAGACAGTAAGTGCTGTTCTTGTAATTATCTTTAGTTCATGCAAAGCCTCACCTTCATGGTGATATTAGTATTTCAAGTTATGTTAGGGTTGTTTGGCAGATTTCCACAATCAGATCTTTGTTTGGTCTTACCTTTTGATTGGTGAAAATAATGACGAATGCTAATGCTGGCTTTCTTTCCCAGAGTTAAGCATACTGTTCCTAACATGATATTCGACATAGTGCTTTTCCTTAGTTGCAACTAGACTACCACATAAGTCAGATGGAATTGGATCAAATAAATCAGACTTGTTGTTTCTAGCATGTAGTATTTAGCAATCTTTGTAATGGCCTGTGGACAACCTGTAAGAGTCTAAGAGCAAGAGCTAAGACAGAGCAACAATAATATATTCAGAAACTAAGATTGTGGTAGTGTAGTTTCTTTTTTTTTTTAATAAGATAAATGTGCTACTTATTTGGTTTTACTAAAGTAAGATTCACCTAGTATGACATATTTTTGTCCACCACCTAGTTGTGGAATTCTTTAAATATTTTATTATTTTATTCAGTCTCAGTTCTAAATATATGTTTATGAGGTATGTTTTTGTTCTTTTGTTTGCTTCTTTGTTTTGCCTGAAATTATTCCCCAGTTTGAATGCAAAGTCCTCATATTGGATTTACATATACTTTAGTGTCATTCACTGCAGGAAATTTCACTCAAGGTGGGATGACAGATGCCATAAATCTGATTGGCTGCATTTAAGGGACCCAAGGAAAGAAGACTAAGTACAAGACATTGAAATTGATTAATTTAAAGATGAAATGTGTCACTTTTCCAAGTTGTAATGTGTGGATGATTTGACTTATGTGTATTGAGTGGTGGACCCAACTTCACTACATTGTGGTTAATAAACCTAGGCATCTGGGAGTGTGAATATTGGAGACAAAATCCATGTATTCACATTTCACTCTATTCTGATGTATACAGGAGGCAGGCCTACAATGTAGAGCAGTTGCTGAACATGTCTTAAAATATGGAAGCACATAATAGAGGTACTCAATGCTTTATTGTTATGCAAAGTAACAATTGTTATATGTTCTTATTTATGGACATTATTCTAGAACCGGTTGGATGATGATTCCTCTGAAGATATAGAAGTCATGCCTGCAAGGTTAGGGGATGGACTTTGTGACCACTCTTCACTCTCACAGAGCAGCTATCCTGATTACATAAAGAGTTGCTGTAGAAAGAGAGACAAAAGGACATCATTAGTTTCTCGATCACTGTGACTTTCGGTGTAGATCCATTATAGAACAGTCTCTGTCCAACAAAGTCAGTCATTAAGGAGAGACAAAATGTGATGTATAGTGAAAGGTGTGACATAAAGAAAACTCCCAGTTAGGCTTTCTAAATTATTAATACACCTATCAACATGTTGTATGTTGCAGGGTGCGAGCGAGATCACACCAGACATGTCTAAGGTTTATTAAGGAGTCTTTATTAATCAAGCTTGAAGACAACAGAGCACAACAGCAAATTACAAGTCCATACAGCCATCCACCTAATCATAATCCAACCAATCATAATCCCAAAATAAACAAATGGTCATCATCCTTAAGTCCATCCATTAAGCTGAAAACCTATGTTCCAGCTTACCCAACAATATATGTTATCCTAAGAGACATGCAACAAATAACCCGGACACACTCACAAAGAACCTGGACACACTTACAAAGCTGCAGACATTCACCTTTCCCTGGCTTCTCTGCCCACATTTTACTACTGCTTGGCCTCACCCCTCCTGGAACTCCAGATAGTACACAGACCAGAAACAACATTATTATAACCATTGTCCCATCTAAGCAGCACACAGGGACCATGCTCAGAGGATTTCCTGTCCTCAGTCAGCCAAGAGGCGAGGTGCTAGCCTATGGAAGAGTGAGAGCCCCTGCTTCATGCGCCTTTTATTTATTTATTTTTTTTGATGCAGCATTACAGTTCAAATTCAATCAAGATTCTTTCCTTGCAAACATATACCAAACATAGAGTCCAGCTACTTATTGTCCAGATGGGTTGAACAGTTTCTTGCGGAGACCATTTCTGGTCTGAAATCAGAGCTGGTATAATATCATCACAGTCAATTAAGAGTCCCAATGTAACATCAACAGCAATTTGCAATATTATGGAATTGACATGGTTTTGAGTAACCGGTATGTTAAAAAAAAAAAACAACAAACACAAAAATCAAAGAACAAAATAACAAAAAACAAGTCCTAACCACAACCTATGATAGCTCATTGACATCTCAATTTTAGTTTATATACAGGACCGGACCGGCTGCTATATACCTTGAAAAGGCTATAGGGTACCATTCAGCTGTCTCATGTCTATTTCATTTTAGTATTTAGCCATTTGTTGTGTTGAATTATAATTTTGCTGATCTTGGGAGATTTTGGGATAATCTAGACTGGCTTGTAACTCTAACAAGATATTTGTCGACATTTAATGTGCAGAACATTTTTTTTTTGGGGGGGGGTGTGCAGGAAAATCCTCAACACCATGGTGAGGAGTGACTAATCTTTGTGTCCCACCCAGCAAGGCATGAGCCAATCCATGCCAGCTCTTTCCTGTCAGATTTCAAGCTCTACTTTCTGTTGTTTGTCTATTTATTTTAGGGTTTTTTTTTTGTTTGTTTGTATGATTGTTTGCTGTGAGGGGTTTTCGAAGCGATCCCGATGGTCACTGCGAGGGAGGGCGGGGGTCCAGAGGTGGAGCCAGGCTCGGACCAGAGAAAGCTCTCCTCCCTGGTCCCGAAGGACATTTATTGTTCTTCTGTTTCTGCAGACCACTCAGGGCTTCTGGTTGTCTTTCCGATGACGTTGGTTTCTGCACGGTAGTGTTTGGACTTCTTCCATCCCCTGCGGAAGCTCCGGTTGGGGGTGGGTGACCTCAGAGTACTCAGCCTCCGAGAGCATCCAATTCCCTGTGGCCTCCTTGGCAGTTGGGGTATAGTCCTTGTTGCTCGTATTAGTAGTTTGTGTTGAAGATCTGGGAGTCTTCGTGGTTGGGATCCAAGCTTCCTCCTTACCACCTGCTCCACTCTGGAGTGCCCCCCGCTCCACGCACATGACCTCCTGTTAAGAGGTTGTCAGGATCGCACCCGATTCCCCCCTCATGCACTGGTATAGTAGTTTTATTGTTGTTTAGTGCCGCTTTGAGTCTGTCTATGAATTACCAGATTTGACCTTGATAAGCTATATTGTACTTTTTTTTCTCTCACTTTTTTTATGGTCTTGAAAGATTTCCCTGCACTCCTTCCCATTACCGGTTAACATAGCATATTGAGGGTATAGTAGGTTTTACAGTTTTTCGATGTAGATCTTAAATATTCTGACATTAATTGTTGGTTTATAGATTATATCGCGTTATTGCATTGGATACAGGTTGTTAGAGATTGCACTAATATTACAGTATACAGGTACTATCTTTCAAGTTGTCATCTTTTCATCTCAGATTAAGGCGAACATGTGGTATTTAACCTTTTGGGATTGGTTCATTTCTCTTAGCATGATGGATTCCAGTCGGGCCCATTTGTCCACAAAGAACTGCATTTCGTTTTTTTTAATAGCTGAGTAGTATTCCATAGAGTAGATGAACCATAGCTTTCTTATCCAGTCTTCTATTGATGGGCATTTTGGCTGCTTCCAGGTTTTTGCGATTGTAGATAGTGCTGCTATGAACATAGGCGTGCATGTTGGTTTCTTGTGTAGGAGATCTTTTGGATATATTCCTAGGAGTGCTATTGCTGGATCATATGGTATGCTGATTTTCAGTTGTTTGAGTATTCGCCAAACTGATTCCCATAGAGGCTGTACAAGTCTGCAGTCCCACCAGCAGTGGAGAAGTGTTCCCTTTTCCCCACAGCCTCGCCAGCAAGTGTTGGTGGTATTATGTATGTGTGGCATCCTTACTGGAGTTAGGTGGTACCTCATTGTTGTCTTCATTTGGATTTCCCTTATTGCCAGGGAACTTGAGCATTTTTTCATATGCTTGTTTGCCATTTGGGTTTGTTCTTTTGTGAAATGTCTGCCCATTTCCCGTGCCCATTTCTTGAGCAGTTTGTTTGTTCTGCTGTTTTGGTTTCTCTGTAGCTCTTTGTATATTCTGGAGATCAGCCCTCTATCTCCTATGTAGTGTGCAAAGATCTTCTCTTCATGGGCCTTTTAAAGGGGCTTGTGAGGGGAGTGGTTACACACAACACAATACCGTCCCCTCTCAGTTGATAGGTGAGTCACAGGTGGGCAGGAGCGAATACTTAAGTGTTGTGGGCTAAGGAGTTGATTAGTGCTCATTAGGATGGACAGGAACAGGAACTGGGCTGGTAGCTAAAAACCCGAGACTAATTGGACTTCCAATATCCTGTCTCATTTAGGATGTGGGAGAAGTGGTTGAGGATGGAATTACTATTCCGTTGCTGTAGGACCCACCTTCAGGACAGAGGTTGGGGGACACGGCCAAATTTCATTTGCCCACTGTCAATGGGTGCTGGCTATCACTGGCTGCACCCCATAACATTGTATACTTTTCTACAAAAAAATACATTATATCAATGATCAGAACGTTTCATGGTTTAGCTGGCTAGTACATTGAATTTTACTAAGTTTGAACTTCTTTCATTATTCAAAAAATTAAAAAAGATAAAAAGCTACTATTGATAAAAGTATGCTTCTTTTGCGGCACAGTCACAATGGTGTAAATTCTGTGCAGAGATAAAGCACGCTTGAGAAAATCGACTCTGAGCCATGTATTTATTCCATTTTTTCCAATTGTTGTTGTAAAGAATGCATTGCTTGTAAGAATGCTTTTCTTGAAAGAATTTAGTAACTTCAAAATATCGAATTATGTATAGGGAAGAAATTGTTTTACTTAGAACATTATTGAATAATGTAAGTAAGTGTTCATGTAAAACTTATTTTATGCATTACATTCTGGTTTTTAAATGTTACGGTATAAGTTAAAGATCAAAGCAGTAATCCTGATATCAGGATTATCAGAAAATTTCTAATCAAGATGTAACTGTAAAACTAGTACATGGGAGGTAGCTGTAAAAGAAATAAAATGAAGGAAATTAGCACATAACATTACCTGATATTGTTTGGGGTTAAACTCCATGTTCTCTGATATGGGTCACAGCATTCCAAGCGATGACACCTTAGCCACCGTGTCAAATATCTGCCACTTGTTCCACGTTTTACTTTGCTATGTAGGAGGATGTCTGAAATTAAGTAAATGCTCAAAAAAAAAAAAAACCACCCAATCTTATTTTCAAATAAATCAATACCAGTATTGATGCTTAGCAGGCAATCTGATTCCTGAGACTGAGAATGGTTGAGAAAAATGAAACAAAACATCCTTTTGAAACACAGCTGATGTTATTATGAGTCCCAAA
The DNA here is from genome assembly GCF_030435755.1 of Ochotona princeps. Classification (NCBI taxonomy): domain Eukaryota; kingdom Metazoa; phylum Chordata; class Mammalia; order Lagomorpha; family Ochotonidae; genus Ochotona; species Ochotona princeps. The sequence goes on along the minus strand of NC_080839.1, from coordinate 19,709,466 downwards.
GAATGCAAATTATTTGTTAGTCCAAAAGGAAATGGAAGGCACTCTGAATTTGAGAAGAGAATACATATATATATATATATATATATATATATATATATATATATATATATATATATATCTGGGTGATGAAACACAATGTGGAAATAGTGAAAACTTAGATTGTTCATAATTGTAGTGTTACACTTAGTATAAACGTTTGTGGGAAATTGGAAATGTACATTTTTCATGATCCTTTGAAGTACCCCCATGGACAGTGACTCTTATTCAACAACGGTGACTGCTTATTTCATATGCGTCAGGCAGAGCTCTTCCTGCCACACACGTTTACTTTCTGTCTGATATATTTTTGGCCATATTCTAGATATTAGGGTAACAACAATGGAAACATGGCAAGTCAAGTTTGTCTTCTTGGAGACCTAACAAAAAGAAACAAATTTAGTAATCACTGTATGCTAAGTGTCATAAAGAAAATAAATAGGAACATTTTAGACACTATGTTTAAAAGAAGAAGTGAAATAGATCCTACGTTAGTTACATGCATATTTTATTGAAATAAAAAGTGAAACAAAAGCAAAAAATAGTGAAAACTAATGAATAAGGACAATGAATAGACTAGAAGTCTACTGGAAGTCGTTCATCTCAGGAGATGATGCATTTAGGGATTTGGCTATAGGTCAGACAATCAGCTGTGACATCTGGGCAAGTTACCAAAAATTCTAAATTCTCTCCATTTCAGTATTGTGACTTGTAAAATGGGTCTAATTACAGTAGAATCTTTTTTTAAAAAAGACTTATTTTGTTTTTATTGGAACGGCGGATATACAGAGAGGAGGAGAGACAGAGAGGAAGATCTTCTGTCCGATGATTCACTCCCCAAGCGGCTGCGACGGCTGGAGCTGATCTGAATCAGGAGCCAGGAACCAGGAGATCTTCTGGGTCTCCCAAGAGGGTGCAGAGTCCCAAGGCTTTGGACCCTCGTGGACTGCTTTCCCAGGCCACAACCAGGGAACTGGATGGGAAGCAGGGCCGCCGGGATTAGAACCGGCAATCATACGGGATCTTGGTGCATGCAAGGCGAGGACTTTAACCACTATGCTATCGCACCAGGCCCTAATTGTAGTAGAATCTTAATAAGCATAAAAAATCCATAAATGTTAAAATTGATTTATCTCTTTCTAAAGCAGAAGTTTTTAAATTATTAGATCTTGGTGGCTCACCAGGTTAATCTTTCACCTGTAAGCACCAGCATCACATATATGCATCACATTTGTGTCATGCCTGCTGTACTCCTCATTAAGCTTAGCTCTCTGCTAGTGGCCTGGTAAAAGCAGCAGAAGATGGCTCAGAGCCTTGGATCCCTACACGAATGTGGGAGATCTGGAAGAAGCTCTTGGATCCATGCTGTGGTTGGGCTCAGTCTAACCATTTGGGGAGTGAACCAGCAAATGGAAGATCTTTCTTTCTGTCTCTCCATCTGTCTCTGTAAATCTGACATTCAAATAAGAAAATTAAATAAGTAAAAAAATTATTAGATCTTACAGGTACTGTAGATTTATTACTACACTTAATTATTATAGCATAATTTTTAAGCCTATATTATTAATTAACTCTTGGATGTTTCCATTGAATTACAAAATCTTGCTGCAGTTTGGAAAAACTCTGAGATGATACACCTAGTTCAGATCGTATGGCTTACTGTAGGTGAAAAACCAGGTCATTGTGTTTTAACCACTCCTTTTTTCATTTTTTTTTTCAGTTCAAAGGTAGAGACATAGTATGACCTTGAATTTCAAGGTCATAGTTGAATTTCAAGGTCATAGTTGAATTTCAACTATTAGCAGGTTTCATTAGACCAAACAGGAGGAGAACTAAGGTTCAATATTGGCAAAGACACTTGAAAAGTAAGACACATAAGCATGAAGTGGCTAGTTAACTTGAAAATAAGAATTTTTTTTGATCACTGAAGAATATGTAAAAACTTGCAGAAATGTCAGATGTATTAAAATATCACAATAGAGATTCTCAACATTTTTTACCCTAAGAATACCTTAAAACTATTTTAAAAATATGCCTGCATTTTACTATTTAATTGTCCTGCCTGTTCCACTTCTCATCAGCTCCCTGCTTGTGGCCTGGGAAAGCAGTAGAGGATGGCCCAAAGCCTTGGGACCCTACACCCCAATGGAAGACCTGGAAGAGTGTCCGGGCTCCTGGCTTTGGATTGGCTCATTTCTGGCTGTTGTAGCCACTTGGGGAATAAAGCAGTAGATGAAAGATCTTTCTGTCTGTATCTCCGCTCTGTAAGTCTGACTTCCCAATAAAATAAGATTAAAAAAAAAAAGAACTTTTAGATTCTCCAGCTGGAAGGTAGACTTGACAGTTTGGTAGAAAAGGCAATTTGGGTTTCAGTATAAGACACCTTAAGTCTTAGTATCAAAATTCAGTACTTAAATAATTGTAGTCTGCTTTTCAGAAAAGAAGCAAGGATACCAATATATGGATTTTCAGTATGCTTTGTCATGTTTCACCTCTGATAGGGGAATCTGATAGCTACTCCTTAATTACTAAATGATACTCATTTTCACAAATTTAATGACCTTAAATGCAGCCATTCTACTGAGTCCCTCAAAATAAAAATCTTGGGATCATGGCAGCTGTTTTATTTTTCATTTATTCACTTACTGTAGAAAGAGTTTTAATCTTCCACCAAAAACATCAAAATATCTGCCACTACATTAATCATGCATGCTTCTTAAATTTTTTTCCAAGCTGATTATCACAAAATCTTATTTTAAATGTCCTTGATCTTGTTTCTGATTTGTGTAATTATTTTTTTCTTATTACAAATAGACCAATCTTTGTTTTTTCTAAGATTTTATTTTTATGCTCTATTTTTATTGGAAAAGCAGAGTTACAGAGAGAAAAAGAGATGGAGAGAGCGAGATCTTCCTTCTCTAGTTCACTCCACAGATGGGAAGTAGAGCTACTGGGGCACAAACTGCTGCTCATCTGGTATGCCTAGCACTTGCGGGTGGAGGATTAGCCAATTGAGCCATTGTGTCATCCTCTTAGAGTAATGTTTTTATTTTAAAAACGTGTGTTGTTACTTCCTTCCTTATTTGGCAATACAATAGCTCTTAATTGCCTCTGTGATGCCAAGGTTTATTAATGGGCATATTTTTCCCTTTTTTTTCATATTTACGTGCTATCAGTCACCGATTCCAATTTCCAGGTGAAGCTACACTGAGTGGCTTCTTGGGATTTGCTATGCATTCTTTCACTAGTTATATTTTCACTGTCTCAAATTATTCTACCTCTTCTCACATGGCTGAGTCCTCGTGGATCTCAAGGCTGATCTTCACAAGTTTTGCTTTTTCTTTGGGCTATGTTCCAGTGGCTTTTCGTTTTGCTTCCCCATAGCACATTCTCAGCTCCTCTGTATCATTACAGATCACGAAGTGCTTACACTGATAATTTGTACCCCTCAGTAACTCAGAGTTCCTTAAAGCAGGGCTACTGGTTTGTATCACCACCTTCCTGGCACCAAGAATTGTGGTCGGCACTTTAGCTGATGCTTACCAAATGATAAAGCGATATGATAAATAACTACCTTGCTGTCATTCAGATGTGGGACTAGAAGTCAGATGTAGTCACTGTTCATGGAGTCTTCTTTTTGACAGTCAGAAAAAAATGTCCTTTTCCAAAAGCAATATCAACATACATTCATGTCACATGATGTAAAGGTTGCCAAAAAGACCTCTGTGTATGTCAGATGTCATCTTTGTTTACTGAATGAGTTAAAAAAAACACCAGCAGAAATATAAAATGATTATGTATCTAAAAATGAATTATTCAATATTATATTTACAGTATATGTGTGGAGACTGAAGAAATAACAATACTAAAAGAAGCTTTCCCAGGAGCAAGAAAAGACAGTACAAAGGACCTTGGGCCACCAAAACTAGGAAGAACAAGTCAAGAGGCAGGAAATGCTGAATGTTAGCTTCTTTTCTGACTGTAAATGATGTCTCTTCACAAGCATGGTTCCTCAGTTTGTCTACTTGCTCCTGTTTGCTCTATAATATCTCTGCCCCAAGGGACTTAGTAGCATACTGATTCTTTTTCTCCAAGAAGAACTGTGACACTGAAGTGCACTGGTAGATTGTATCTCCATTTGTAACAAAGATGGCCTATGAAAATCAACAATCTGTTGATTATGTAACTGCAAGATACCTCTAGATGATGGATATTTAGCAGGAATATATTCATTGGAACTGGTATTATACACAGAAGAGGGCACAGTGGTGTCCCTGGTTTTGATTCTGTGACCGTCTTATTGATTGTCATGATCATTTTTATTTTTACTGCTTCAGATAAATTCAGATTTGTTTTATTGTCTTGTTTCCAGTAGTCTTTGTTTTTAAAGAAGTTTAATATTGGGAAACAAAACTAACAGGAAAATACCTATATCTGCATATTCCCAACCATACAAAAACACAGCTCACACTTTAAAGATGCATCATTATCTTTCTTTTTTTTTAAAGATTTATTTATCTTTTATTGCAAAGTCAGATATACAGAGAGGAGGAGAGACAGAGAGGAAGATCTTCGGTCCGATGATCCACTCCCCCAAGTGACTGCAACAGCTGGCACTGCGCTGATCCGAAGCCAGGAGCCAGGAACCTCTTCCAGGTCTCCCACGCAGGTGCAGGGTTCCAAGGCTTTGGGCCATCTTTGACTGCTTTCCCAGGCCACAAGCAGGGAGCTGGATGGGAAGTTGAGCTGCTGGGATTAGAACTGGCGCCCATATGGGATCCCGGCATGCTCAAGGCAAGGACCTCAGCTGCTAGGCCATTGTGTCGGGTCCAGCATCATTATTTTTCAAATAATAGAATTTTCATTACTTTTTAATCTTAATATAAATTTAATTTAAAAAATAAGCATGATGTACTGTGTTTATTATACTATCCAACAGAGTAGTTTTGATGTCAAATAGCCTCTTTGCTCTAGTTATCATTAATTCCTCTTTTTACGAACTAGAGATGTTGTTTTTACCTAATCCATACTTTCAATTTTTTTCTGAATGTTTTATAGTTAGAATTAGGCAGATTATATTCTTTTTGGATTGGTTTTTTCACCCTTAGTCATGACATTAAAGTCTCCTCCATGAATTTTCATGGCTTGATATCTTATTTTCATTCAGTGCTAAGTAATATTCCACTGTTTAGATGTACCATCATTTATTCATTCAACTAATAAAAAGCATTTTATTTGTGTCTGAGTTTTGGCAATAGTGACTAAAATTGCTATAAGCACATTATACAGATGGTTTTTAGAACATGTTGTCGGTTCCTTTAGGTAAATACTAAGCATGACTCTCAAATCGTATGGTTAGAGTACATCTTCTCAATAGTTGTGTGTGTGTGTGTGTGTGTGTGTGTGTGTGTGTGTACGTGTGTGTTTGCGTGTGTGTGTGCTTTTCAAAGTGGCTGTACCAGTTTGCATTCCCACCCCTGATAAAGAAGTTCTTGCTTCATTCCCTTGCCAATGTTAGGTGTTGTAAGTGTTCTGAGTTTTACCAAGTTTAACAGCTTTGTAGTTATATATCATTGTTGCTTTAATTTGCATTGTCATAATGATATATTATATGGAGCATTTTTCATATAATTATTTTGTATCTGCATCTTTTCTGAGGTTTCTGTTAAGGTTTGTTTCCATCTCTAGTTCATCTGAACATTGATTAATGATTTTTGTGTATTTGAGATAACATTCTTTTACCAGATATGTCTTTTTAAGGTAAATATTTAGATATTAATTTGAAAGTGTGTCTGTGTGTGTTTAAGAGAGAAAGAGGAATGGGGATAGAGAGAGAGAGAGACTGAGAGAGAAAGAGGTCTTCAGTCTGCTAGTTCCCATTCCAACTGCCTACGATAGCCAGGGCTGAGTGAGGTTAAAGCAAGACCTGGGAATTCAATCCAGGTCTCACTTGTGAATGCGTGACTGTCAGTGGTGCAATTATGAAAAATGCGAACTATCGCCTTCAAGAGTCAATGTTAGCAGGAAGTTGGAATCAGGAAGAGAGCCCGACTTGAGCCCAGACACCCCAATATTACATATGTGCATCCCAAGCACTGTCTTCACTATGCCAAGAATCCACCTTAGCTAGGTCCTGAAAATATGTTCTTTAAATTATTTTTTCAGTTGTAGTTTCATTGTTTTGGCAGTGTCTTCTCTTGAAAAAAAAAATCTTAATTCAAATGAAGCTTAATTTACTTGTTTGATCATGGACTCTAACATTGTTGTGCTATCTAAACAGTCATCATGAACCCACGATCATGTTGATATTTTTCTTTTTCAGCTGGGTATTATATTGATATTTATGTTACTTATTTGTATTATGATATTGACATTTTGGCTTTGCAGAGTTTTTTTGCATATCTGTTAAGTTCAATATGAAAGGAATTTAAGATGTAGATTGGGAATAACTCATTAAAAACTATGAAAGGATCACTTTTTAACCTTTTGGCTATGATCAAGTGTAGAGACTATGAAAGCATAAGTATGAAATTTTACCATTAGCTAAATACATTGAACTATATTTATCTCCAAAATCTGTTAAACTATTATTATTATTTTCTTTTCATACACATGACGAAAATTAAATATGAATGTTTAGCCAAACCCTGAATGGTCCTGACCTCATCAAATCTTGGAAAATTAAATATGAAAGAAATTCAGCAATTTGAGTATGACGGGAAAAAGAGAAGCATTCTTGATGGCTGGAACTGACTGATACCATTCGCTGGTCTTTGGTGTTCTCCTTTAGAAAATGAAGTCTTACAGACAACAAAGTCAGACTAGAATACTCTGTAATCATGATAAATCAAGCCTGACTCAGATTACTTGTTAAATATATCTAACCCCATATTAAAAAATTAACGTTTTAACATCATAAGGTGACCAGATAATATTCCACTCATGCTAGTGAGTGACTGCTACTTATCAATCTTATTTTACCTTCTGTACATTCATTTTTTTTCTTGGTAAAAGACATAATTGATAAGCAAATCAAAATGCAAATGTCAGTTTTTAAACTCTGTTAGAGATTTATGTGTTATTGAGCTGGGCATTTAGTGTGGCATTCAAGATCTGGACTGGGCTGCCTTTGTCCCACATTGGGGTATCTGGGTTCCAGCTTCATGTCACTGCATACTCCAGGAAGCAACAACTGATGGCTTAACTACTTGAGTCCCTGTCATTCATATGGTAGATTTGGGATGAGTTTCTCTCAGTCTTACTGAGAACATTGAGGAACGAAATCAGCAGATGGAAGTTCTCTCCATCTAATAAATAAATGAATAAATAAATAAACTTTAAAACACATTAATTAATAAATGGAAAATTTGTTTGCTATGAAACTAAAAAATAGTTATTAAATGAAATGATGAGTCTTAATTTTAAGTTTTAATTTTGATTAATTTATAGCATTTAATGTGATTTGTAGATACAGTTCAAAGAACATAATGATATTCCCCTTCCCACTCTAACATCTCCCTTTCTTTTTAGTTTTTTACATAACATATTTCAGGTTTACATTCTAGAGAAAAGGCTTGATAATTCACTGAATATTAAGCTAAACAAGTAAGAAAAGACCTTAGTTTACTGGAAATATAGACATGGCTCTAAACAACAGAATAGAAAAATTATCATTTTATATGCACAGTAAATTTTAAAGTAATTGCAGATCATTAAGACTATAAGCCAGCCCCCAAAAGACAAATACCATACATTTTCCTGATCTGTGATAGTTAATACCAAGAGTATAAAACAAAATTAATCCATAGTGAGATTGACATCCTGAGATTGGGTTACTGTTTATAGCCTTTGTCTGTGCTCCTGAGAAATAGTAGGTTTTTTCCCTATTTGTTATGTGTTGAATTCTTTATTTAACAGAAGGTTAAGCCTGTGATTGTGAAGTGAAATGAAAATGTACCATTGTAAACATTAGGAAAAAATAGCAATAAATAGGTTGTGTGGAGAATTTAGGAAAGAGGGAGGTTAGGGTGGGAAGTATTACTGTGCTCCCAAATCTGTATTATTAAATAAGTGAAATTTGTTCATTTTATATAAATTTGAAAGAGTTAGGGTAGTATAACATTATTTTTTGAAAAGAAACTTGTTTCTCAAGAATATTACACAAAGACTTTAAACAATAATCATGTCTGAAAAAGTCAGTCTTACTCCTATGGATTGCAACTTTTTGTATTCTGTGTATTAGTTACCACAGATCAGGGAAAACATATTTGTCTTTTGGGGACTGACTTATTTCTATAAGAGTAATGGTTTCCAGTTGCATCTATTTTGTTTCAAAAAACAGGATTTCATTCTATTTTTATGGCTGGGAAGAATTCCTTAGCTCATATATATCACATTTTTTTGTTTCTTTCCATTTTTGAAAAAAAAAGATTTTTATTAATTCATATTGGAAAAGCAGATTTACGTACAGTAGGAAAGACAGAGAGAAAGATCTGCCATTCACTAGTTCACTCTCCAAATCTGTGCAACAGTCAGAACCGAGCTGATCCAAAGCCAGCAGCCAGAAACCTCTTCTGGGTTTCCTGTGCAGGTACAGGGTCCCAAGGCTCTCGTCATCCTGGACTGCTTTCCTAGGCCACAAGCAGGGAGCTGGATGAGAAGTGGGGCTGCTGGGACAGGTATCAGTGCCCATATGGGATCCTGGTACTCACAAGGGGAGAATTAATAAATTGAGCCATTGTGTTGTGCCCACCACGTTTTCTTTATTTGTTCAATCCATTTTTGGGCATTTGTGTTGTTTCCATATCTCTGCTCTTGTGGACTGAGCTGTAGTAAACATGAATGTACAAATAACTCTCTCATACATTGATTTCATCTCATTTTGTAAATTTCCAACAGTAAGATGGCTGGGTCATATGGTAGATCTATTTTCAGGTTTCTGGTAATGTCCTCCACAATGGTGTATAAATTAATTTTTCACACAAGCAGTGGTGTAGATTACATTTTCCTCCACATCTATGTCATCATTTATTTTTTGATTTTCAAATGATGGCAATTCTACCTGGAGTGAAATGAAACTGTCTTGGGATTTTAATTTGCATTTCCCCGATGACTGGTGATTCTGAGCACTTTCTCATGTCTCTGTTGACCATTTGAATTTCATCCTTTGAAAATGCCTATGAAGTCATTTTCTGAATGCTTTATTGGACTGATTTTTATTTTGTTTGCCTTTGATCTTTTTATAGATTTTGGAGACGAAGACTTCATCAGTGCATACTTTGCAAATATTTGCCTCCATTCTGTTGCTTGAGGGTTTCCTTTGCAATGCAGAAATTTATTAACTAGTTGCAATATAATTTACGTATTTTTCCTTAATTGTCAGTGTTCCTGTTTTTTACAAGAATTCTTTGCCTGTGTCTATGTCTTGCAAATTTTTCTTGATATGATATTTTTGTCTAGTAATTTGATGTCTTAAATTTAGATCCTTCATCCATGGCCTTTGAAGTAAGCCTTGATTGTTTAAGATTTATATAAGAAAATACTTTAGCCAGTCTCATAATCATTTATATACTTTTAAAAAAAGTTTGGTGTTGAGTAAGAACTATGATTTGCATGAATTCTTTTTGCTATGTCAGCCCTTTGTTTTGACAATTTTCAATACACATAATGCAAATTTTAAAAAGTTTAAAACTCTAGAGAAAATGTCAGATATTTGAAAAGTATCACAAAATAATTTATTAATTACAAAATTAAACATATGAGGTCATAACAAAGCAAACACTTTGACTTTTAGTCTCCAGAATCAATGTATGGCACAGTGGATTAGGTCACTGATTGCCACCTTGATAATCCATACTGGAGTGCTGGTTTGCATCTCAATTTCTCTGCTTCTGACTCAGCTTCCTGCTTATGTGCCTGAGAAGACCGCAATGATGGCCCTAGTACTTATGCCCCACCACTTATGTGGGAGACTGGAACTGAACTTCTGGTTCCTGGCCCACAACTGGCTATTGTAGTAAGTTGAAGAGCTCTCTCTTTTTCTCTCCCTCTCCTTATCTGCCCACCTCCCTGTTTATCTCTCTCAAAAGCAAAAGGCAGTGCCCTTAGTGAGTGAAGGGTCTTCTGTTGGCACAAACCCTCAAAGATCTCACTACATCCCCATACCATCATGTTGTGGACCAAGTTCCTAATGTATGTACTCTTTGAAAGATAATAGCAAATTCTGTGACATTTCTTTCCTTGACCCCTCAAGGTTCACTATCATCTTCTAAGGAAGAATGTATTAATTACCTAGCCAGTTATTCCAAATTTTAAGTGTTCCAAGGATTTACTCAAGGTGTGAATCCAAAGATTCCTCTGAGATTCAATTCAGACTTTTCAGCTGTGAGCCCTTGTAAAATCAGAAAGCAAATTCTAAGATGTAATGGCAGAATACGCACAAATGAGGATGTGTATTCTCATTTCAAAAGGGAGGTATAAAGAAGTAGAAAGGATTAATGATTAAGCTCAGTCTCAAAAGGGAAGACATTCATTTCTAATCTCCAAATCTGTAATTTTGTGTATATTACACTGGGGATGACTTTGGGTAGCTGTGTCTTTTAGTCTTGCTTGCAACAACACATAGCTACTCTCAGGAATTGTGGATGGAAGTGGCTTTCTTAAGTTGGCATGCACATTGCCAGCCACTGCATTTCTGAAAACACAGCTTAACTCCACTTCAATAGTTGTTTTAATCATAACCTTATTGGGGTTGCCTGCATGGGATGTATCGCTGCAGCAAACTCATATTTGACTTTCTGGTCATTCCTTTGAAGATCTCAGTGGAAACGACTGTGGTGCTTGGGAAACTAGCACCAGTCTATGAACAGCAAAAGATGCACCTCTGTCTTTGCTGCAGTTAAGGAATATTGGACTGGGAATCAGAATCCTGAACCGAAGAAATCTAGATCCTTGTAACAAATTTGTACCTGCAGATCTCTGCATCAGCAATGGGAAGGGATATCTTCAAGTCTGAGATGTTCTAGAGGCATCTGCTCATTTGTCATGACACAACCAACCAGGTCCCTTGTATTTGAACAAATCTCAAACATTTTCTCTCACACAGTCTGACGTGTTTGGATTTATTATCTCCTGACTATATGACTTTTCCAAATGTGCCCTAGCTTACTTTCCTTTGTGTTAATAACACATTCTGCCTCTGGGTTGTGCCGTTCATGCCCAGTCCAGCTGTATGTAACTAAAAGACGCTAAATGGTACCTTGAAAATTGGCTGATTAGATAGTTCTTCCACCAGCTTATCATCGTTCAACTTAGCCTTCCCCAATTCTCTTGGGCAAGGGCTTAGTTCAGACAAATTCTTTGCCATTGTATCACAAGAGTGGCCTTTTTTCCAGTTTCAGCAGAATTGTCCTCATTTGCATCTGACACTGTCTGCATGGCCTTTACTGTCCACATTTCTGTCAGTATTCTCGTTATGAGCACTTAATATCAAAGATATTCTAGTTTTTCCTGATCTCTTTAACTTTTTCTCAAATCACCAGAAAATCACTAGAATAGCCTGTGATATTCTACTAGCAGTACTCTATGCTTTTCCCTGTCTGCTCCAGTTAGTTTGCCTAACTGGAAAACACTTTCCTGTTATCCAGTTAAAAGATTCCTGTGTATTTTCAGGTACGTTTATAGGGAAGACTCCATTGTTTGTCACAAGTATTCTGTAACAATCTGAGTTTTGTTACCACAGCAAAATGTCTGAGACGAGCTATTTTACAAACTCTGGCCCATGGCTCTGAAAGCCCAAGGTTTAGAGTTATCAACTACAAATCATCTTCTTTCAGGCAAAACCTTGAGGTTTTGACACAGAGCATCACATAGCAGAAGACAAGGAGTGCACATATGTCTGTGTACATGTATCTGACCTCTGTCTTTATAAACTCATCAGATTCAATCATGTGTCTCCAATGTAATGACTTAACTAATCCTTATCACTTCCCATAGGTCCATCTCTAAAAAGAATCAAGTTTTCTACCCTCTTAACATATCATAGTGGGGGTTTGTACTTTATCATGAAGTCAGGGGACAAACTGTATTCAAATCATAGTAGATATCAAAATAGAGCTGAGCTATAGAACAGGAAGGCATTTAAAATTCACATGGCAAAAGCTATGAATAAGGGAAATGTGAAAAGTTTAAGCCATGGAGCAATCCCATGTGTCTGGAGGCTCTGATGTATCTAAGGGATATGAAGAAGTATTGGTTGTTGTACTTTCTTGTAATATACTTTTCTTGTATAGGTTCACATCTTTTTCCTTGCCTGTATCCATCCTTCTTGAAATAATGTTTGCTAAACCAACAAATTGGCAAGTCAGGGGACATTAAGCAGGATTAAAAAAAAAGTAAAACACATTTCATTTCTAATCTACTGATAAACAGGCAGAAAAAGTTTACAGTTGAGAAACGCAAGTCAGCATGTTATTATTATGAGTAACATGCTTACTTGGCAGTGATAATTCGATTAATTTGAATTTGTATAAACATAATAGCTAGAATTGTCCTATTTTAAATGTCACATTCTGGTCTCCTTTAGATAGGAGAGGGATCTTAATTAGATCTATTTCTCTGTAAGCAAAAGAGGACCAGGCAAATCTAAAAGCTTCTGAAATGGGTCTTGGTGTATGTGTGTGGTGTAGAGTTGGAAGATAATATAACAGCATGCAAGAGATAGGAATCTAATAATGGTTGAAATTGATCAACTTAACCAAGTATCCCAGAAAGAAGGAAGTACTCTGTTATAAATGAGTGAAATGGGATTATAACTAGCAAGGCTCACATTCATGAAGATGGGAAAACTCAAATCCTTCCAAAATTAATTGTCCTAGATCAAATCAAAAGCTGTATAATATATATAAGGTATTTGCATTGGAGTAGAACTCTTTTTTTAATTTTTATTTTTGACAATCTTTACATAGTTAATTAGGGTAAAAAGGTTCAAGGGCTATAGGAAAGTGGGTAAGACTATTATTTCCATATTGTTTCCTTCATGTTTAAAGGGGGGTATTAAGGGAGAAGGCCAACCCAGTTTCCCACCCTCTCCAGGTCCCGGATGTAGGGCATGCTCCGAGGGTCTTGCTCAAGTGGTTTTGATAGTTCACCAGTTATGAATTACTGCCATTCTTGCCACTCCAAGCACGATGAGGTCTTTGAAGAATCCACTGATTGACATAGTCCATCATAGAGTCTCCGTTTGCCTAGTATTTCGCTGCTAACATATAGCTGAGATGGTTGATTGACCTGTTCTGTCTTCTGTCTTTTCTTGGTCAGGGTTCTGAGTCCAGCATTTCGATTGGAGAGATCTCCAAAGAAATTTTGTCTGAGGTGTTCTCAGACCAGATTCTTGTATGTACTAGCAAGTATAGGGCCCGGCACAGTTCATTGCAATCGCTGGGTTGGTTCTGTTTTCAGCCCTGACTTCCACTGGAACCAATGGGTGTTGCAGTCCAGCCTGGTTCTGCCCAGCACATACTTGGCCCTCACATAAACCAGTGGGAGCTACAGCCTAGTTGGAGTGACACACAATAACCCCACCAGGCCACCCCCTACCCTGGTTTGCCAGTATGTGTAGCAGACTAGTCCAGTCTGTCCCACACCCTATTCGGCTCTCGTACATGTCAGTGGGTGTTAAAGCTTAGTTCCATCTAACCAGATCCATTATGCAGCCCACACAGATGCTGTTGGGTGTCTAGCCACCCCAACCCCTGTCCTAGTTTTCGTGCCCCCCATGGAAGTGGTAACCCAAGAGGGAGGAGCCCACTATTTCCCTCCCAGGCCTCTCCCACTCCCAGATTATGCACTCTCCAGATAGTTCTGTGATTTGACATGACAGAATTAGACCCAAGTGCCAGCTTCTGACAGCTGAAGCTGTGGCTAAGCCCAAACAACCTTCGCCCACTCTAATTTTGTTTGCACCAGTAGGAATAATCTGCCCAGCCTGGCTTTTGCCTGATCTAGTCCACATGAGGCACACAGGTGTTGTAGCCCTGCTTAGTCTGGTCTGCCCCCATCCCAGCTCACGCTCTCCAGTGGGAGTAGCTGTCCAGCAAGGGAGCCCTCCATATTCCTCTGCCGGTTCTGCCCCCTCGCTTCCCGGTTCTCTGGTGTGATGGTTGGGTGCTGCAGTCACATCCGGTACAGGCAACCTCACCTTGGCATTCCGTATTGTACACTGGTTTTTGTCACGACCGAACCCGGCTCAACACACACTGTTCTGGCGCTCAGATTTGTCAGTAGATGACATGAACTGATTCAGCCTGGTCTGCCCCCGAGCCATGCCAAATGTATGCCAGTGGGTAACTTTCCAGGACCTATTCTGGGCTGTTTCCTATCATGTTTCTTGCGCTTACCTGCCGGGTCTGTGTCCTGCCAGAGGAGTTGCCCAGGCTCCTTCATCAGAACCTCTCCCAATGCCAGATTTTGCGCATACCAGTGGGTCCATGAGTCAGCCCTACTCAGTTCACCTCCTGTCCTAGCAGCAACAGTGGCTTTTCCTGACTGGCCTTCAACCCAAACTGGTCCTTGCTGTTGGATGTTTCAGCCCAGCCATGACTTGTCCATACCCACATATGGCTCACACATGGCTCAGTAGGGGTTCAGACCTTGCCTAGTCCATCCCACATCTACCATGGTCCTCCAGGACACCAGAGGGTGTTGGAGTCTGGCCCGGCTCAGTGCATCCAATCCCAGTCCACACTTGTGCCAAGGGAGACTACAACCATTTCCTCATCAGAACGCAGCCCTCATTCCAGCCCATGCGCCCCTTGGTTGGAACCTCAACCCAGCTAGGGTTGTCCCCTTAGCTCCCCAACTGGGCCTGTTCCCAGCTGTAGATCATGTGCCTGGCAGTGGTTGCTCTGACTCAGCTTGGCTCAGCCCCTCACGTGTCCCGACCTCTGTCTTAGACACCGTGGCTTAGCGTTCCTGGCTCACGCAGACGTTTAGGTACAAGAGCCTAGCTCAGCATGACCTGTGCTCCATCCTGGTCTCTAGTTTCACTTGTGGGCTAAGGTTTGCTCAGTCCTGCCCCGGTCCACCCTGTTCCATTACCAGTTGACACATTAGCCAGCTGTTGGAGCTATTTTGCCCAGCTTGTCCGACCCCCAGGTCTGGATCACATGTTCATCAGTGGGAGCTATGACTCGTCAGGGGAGTTTCCCAAGTTCCTCCACTTCATCCACTCCCAGACCCAGTTCTCATACATGCTTAATAGCAGAGGGGATTCGAAGGAATTTGATAATCTTTTCATTTAAACAGCATTAAGAATGAAACATGATGTTAAGCATGTTAAACATTAAAGCAACCAGCTACAATATGGTTACTAATTATATTAAAATGAAAAAAAAAAGTTTTAAAGATGACTGTAACCCTTCTGAGATAAAGCAGTACTTCTGGATTTAGAAACATGAACCGTACGTTTTTATAAATATATTGAGGCATGTAGTGGAGGGATGATCATTAAGCCTAGAGTTAGTCATAGTGATCTGTATTGTATTTTCAAAGTGTGATTTACATGGACTTGGTTTAAATCAAATTAACCATGGATCCTGCTGCTTATGCCTGTACCTTATGTAAGGATGCTTATATAATAGGTAGATATGCTAAGCATTAGGAAATGTAACCAGGAAACAATGTACAATAAATCAATCCCCACTCTGAGAAATAGAACGTATTATTTCAGTGACTGTGAAAATTGATGTGTTAACTTGCAAATAAAATAAAAGAACTGTGAATATTTGATATATTTAAATGATACCTCAACATAACCTTAGAAAACATATTCTCGCAAAATACAAGTATGTTTTTTAAGAATTAGACTTTAGTTATCTTTTTACTTTAGTTATCTTTTTACATTAGCTCAAGAAATAGTCTTGAACAACTACTTGGAAATATTGTACAATATCTAAATGGATAAATGATAACTCGGCTCTAGAAAGACACAATTGCTGTTTACAAATTACAGTGACAGGAGTGTGTCCTGGGCACATTGAGACTGACCTCAGGGAGTAACAGAAGCTTTTCAGAGGAACTGATAATTGACTTGAAGCTTTAAAGTTACATATTATGTAGATCAAGAATGGGAAGGGTGTTCCTGGCAAAGGGAAAATGAGAAAAGGCACAAAAAATAAGTAGCTTTGTCTATAGAAGAAACTACCCATGATAGAGCTAAGAACAATGTGGTACAAGTGGTGAGGCGCAGCTAGACATGGTATTGTGGAGGTCAAACAACAGCCTCCCAGACCACAGCTAGGATTAGTTTCTGAGACAAATGGACTATAAAATTTGATTGTGTATATCATCATGAGAAATTTTAAGAATGTGTTTTAATAGGAACATATTTATTTGTGAATGATAGCCAAGTATGGTGCCATTATATTTGGAACAGTGTAAAGCATTCACACAAGACTTATTTTTAAAAGGATTTCCAACTACTAAGACAAACTGTAGAGGAAAATTATATTTTCTTCCCAATTACCAAATGTATGGAAGGAAAGGGAGACCCCTTACCTTGAATATTAATGTTCTAAATCTTGGAAGTCAGAGAAAAAATGGACTTGATCATTGACGCACCAGACTAGAGGTAAAGAGATGAAAAAGCCACAGTTATAAAAAGTAAAAATAGTTAGGGAAGCATGACAAGTGTAGTTCTAGCTAGATAAAGAGTGAATACATTTTAGGGAAGAAAAACTAATTTGGGCATATTAATTAGTGTCTAAAGATGACAGCTTCAACATTCATATTTCGTACTAATCAAGCGATTTAAAAATTCAAGGGAGATTTTACCAGTATTTATTATCTATTGAATTAATCTTGCAAAAACCCTGGTAATAAAAGGGGTTCTAATATGCTGTGATTACTTAATAATTTTCTAAAGTAAGATGTGTATTTAAGATTTTCCATTAGTTATTTGACTAACTGGAGTGGAAATGCATGACTATTTGAGGCAGAATAAAAGAATGACGAATACAGCTTGGTCATTTGTTGTCATGGATTCTCAAAAATACTAATGAGATGCTTATGAACATCTGCTAAGATGTACAGACAAATCATGGGGGAGTTTAACAGAAGTAGTTTTGGAGTATAAGAAATTTTTTAAAAATTCCCTGCTTTTCTAGATGGTTATTAAATGTCAGTGCTATGACTCTGAGAAAATCCAAAAAGAGGGGCAGATTTGCTATTTCTATAATAGTTTAGTGGAATTCTGAAATTGTCTATAACATTTGAAAAAGCCCAAACGTGCAACCATGAAAGCACTTTTTGATCTAATAATCTTTTATAAGGCTTTTCCCTTACAGAAGATCAAAGTCCTTTATAAATGTTTATTTCACACTGACAGCGTCTTGGTAGCAGGAAATACATGAAGGCAGGTCAGTTTTATTGCACAGGGAAAATAGTAAAACACAGAAGAGTTTCAGAGGTAGAGTTTTGGTTTGGAGAAACTTCTTTTTACAAGGGCCCAACGCGGTAGCCTAGCTGCTAAAGTCCTCACCTTGAACATGCCAGGATTCCATACGGGTGCCAGTTCTAATCCCGGCAGCCACACCTCCCTTGAAGTCCCCTGCTTGTGGCCTGGGGACCCTGCACCCATGTGGGAGATCCGGAACAGCTCCTGGTTCCTGGCTCCTGGCTTTAGATTGACGCAGCTCTGGCAGTGGTGGTCACTTGGGGAGTGAATCATCGGATGGAAGATCTTCCTCTCTCTTCCTCTCTCTATATATATCTGAATTAGCAATAAAAAATAAATAAAACGTTTTTTTAAAAAAGAGTATGCAAGGAAATGACAGAGATTTTAAGATGTTGAAAAAGCTGTGTTTTATAACATTTTGATGAGAAAAATTTAATAAATTCTAAGTATAGTTTGGGACATGATAGAACCAAAAAGGAATAATAGGTACACAGTTGATCAAAATGTTGTTGATATCACAGAATCATAGTACAAATATGGCTTCAGCTCATCAAGCCATCCACTGGATATGTAAAATGTAATTATTCTCATTTACAAATGATAAAAAATATGGCTGAGAGATGTTAAGTACCATGACTGACCACAAAAAGCAAGTTGCTAGTGAGAAAACATAAAATTAGACCATCTGCAATTTGTAGCCAAATATGAGATATCAAGACACATGTTTATTGTCATAAATATAATATATACTTATATATAAGTATATATAAGTATATTTCCCATATTATTCATTTATTATTATTTTTATTGATTTCAGAAGAACCTGCAGACTGACACACACCTTAGATAAACAGTTTTCGTCACTGGTATACGCCCTAAAGCGTGTGACTGTGACTGGAAAAGGATTCTAATCAGAAGCAGGAGCACAGTACTTGTCTCTCATTAATGGTAGGTAGTCTATAATTTGTACATCTCTCTTGCTACCAAAGGCCCATTCTATTGGTAATCTGGAAACGGAAGTCATAGGGAGAAATTGACCACCAATACAATGATCAAATTACCTATAATTCAGCAACACATGATCACAAATTTTGTAACTGTATTAATCTATTCTACTAACCATACTGATATCCAGAAGTCAGATTTCTATCTATATATCTGTATCTATCTATGTATCTATCTATCTATATCTATCTATCTACATAATTTCTGATGTTTTCACAGGAGATTACAAAAACTTTTGTGTTCTGAGTTGAAAGATAAGGATTAGAAGTATTCACAAACTATTATCTTGCTGTCCTCTTAACAAACACTGTAGGATAATGTGCTGTCTTATTCCTGATCTTAATGGCTTAAGACTGTAAAATATAAGTAGGATGGATTTGAAGCTTATAATTGCCTCAGAGTATGGAGCATTTAAGACATTTTTTTTAAATAAAATCAGTTTTATCCCCAACAGTATAACAGTATAGTTATCCATCAGGGCATCCCATTTTAAAATAAGTTGAGTCCCCACTATAATTCATGTTGTTTATTATCTTATCATCCCTAACACTTGTTTCTTGACTCATAAAAATAAGTTATTGACTAGATTTTTTTTTTTTGATCCAGAATCAAGATGTTTAAAAATTCTTCAGCTTTGAGTCTTGCAATGCAGCAGGTAAAGCTGCTGCCTGCAACACTGGCGTCCCATACAGGCACTCCTTTGTTCTGGCCACTCCACTTGTGCTCCAGGTTCTGATTAATGGCCTGGAGAAGTCAGTGGAAGATAGTCCAGGTGTGTGGAAACAGTGTTGTAGCTTGGGACAAAACCTACTTGAGATTAGTCTATTTCAGTTGAACATAAGAAAATGAGACAATTTCTCGAAGTATATAATAACAAAATAAACACTAGTTATTGTATGGCACTATGGAATTTAGCATTATTTTAATGCTATTAAAAGCTATTTGAAAAAGCTCATGGACATTGCATTTTTTAAAACTGAGTGGATTCTCAAAATATCTTTTAATTCCATATTTTATGAACCTTTTGAAGTTATCACACTTGTATACCTCCATTTTTATCACACTCATTATAACATAGTCGCAATGTGAATGTCGCAAATATTACAAAGTCTGTCTCATAAAATGGCATAATATTTGCATATAATCTATGTATAGCTTTTCACATACTTTAAATCACCTCTAACTTACTTATAATGCTAAATACAGTTTAATGTTATGTAAATTACTGGTACAATGTATTGCTTTAGCGCTGTAGAAAATTACAAAAAACGGAGTCTGTATATATTCAGTGTATATATATATTTTAAAGATTTATTTATTTTTATTACAAAGTCAGATATGCAGAGAGGAGGAGAGACAGAGAGGAAGATCTTCCGTCCGATGATTCACTCCCCAAGTGAGCCGCAACGGGCCGATGCGCACCGATCCGAAGCCGGGAACCTGGAACCTCTTCCAGGTCTCCCACACGGGTGCAGGGTCCCAATGCATTGGGCCGTCCTCGACTGCTTTCCCAGGCCACAAGCAGGCAGCTGGATGGGAAGTGGAGCTGCCGGGATTAGAACTGGCGCCCATATGGGATCCCGGGGTGCATTCAAGGCGAGCACTTTAGCCGCTAGGCCACGCTGCCGGGCCCTATTCAGTATATTTTTAAAGGTTTATTATTTATTTGAAAGGCTGGTTAACGGAGAGAGAGACAGAGATCTTTTAGCCACTGTTTTACTTACAAAAACTAACTTATTAGGGTTGTGTCATAGTGAAGACCGGAGGCTGGAACTCCACTTGAATCTACCATGTGGGTGTCCAGGATCCAAGTATTTGGGCCATTCTCTTTACCTTTCCAGACACCTTTATCGGGATCTACATTGGAAATTGAGCATCTTAATTT
Source organism: Ochotona princeps (assembly GCF_030435755.1). NCBI lineage: Eukaryota > Metazoa > Chordata > Mammalia > Lagomorpha > Ochotonidae > Ochotona > Ochotona princeps. The sequence goes on along the minus strand of NC_080839.1, from coordinate 19,689,088 downwards.
CAACCAGGGCTTCATTCAACTAGGGCTCGAATGATGTGCTGTGCCACAACGCCAGCTCCTCATAGCACATTATTTTCTCATTTACTTTGGGTTTATATTTAGTTGACTCTAGGTTAAAACAATAACAACAACAAAACTTCTGATTAAAGAAGGAGCAACTGTTATTTTGGGTAGAGGATTCTATACTCAGTGATCATAACCAAAGGTAGGAGGTTTTTAGGTAAACTTATAAATACATGAATCATAGTTTCTCCCTGTAATTTGGCCATGTACTCATTCAGTATTAAGTAAAGAAAACGTTGTATTGTATTACTGTGAAGAAAGAATCTAATTGGTGTGATAGAACTGAAATTGTGAAGCAAATGGAGTAAATGAAGTAGATGTTGAAGTTTATCTGTCATTTGGTACAGTTGCAGAGAAGACAGAGGTCAGCGCGCACCAGGGAAAGTCTTTTTTTTTTTTTTTAAGATTTATTTATTTATTTTACTTTTTTTTTTTTAAAGATTTATTCATTTTATTACAGCCAGATATACACAGAGGAGGAGAGACAGAGAGGAAGATCTTCCGTCCGATGATTCACTCCCCAAGTGAGCCGCAACGGGCCGATGCGCACCGATCTGAAGCCGGGAACCTGGAACCTCTTCCGGGTCTCCGGGAGCTGGATGGGAAATGGAGCTGCCGGGATTAGAACCGGCGCCCATATGGGATCCCGGGGCTTTCAAGGCGAGGACTTTAGCTGCTAGGCCACGCCGCCGGGCCCAAGATTTATTTATTTTTATTGAAAGGTGGATATACAGAGAGGAGGAGAGACAGAGAGGAAGATCTTTGTCTAATGATTCACTCCCGAAATGACCACAACAGCTAGAGCTGAGCCAGTCAGAAGCCAGGAGCCAGGATATCTTCCAGGTCTCCCATGTGGGTGCAAGTTCCCAAGGCTTTGGGCTATCCTCGACTGCTTTCCCAGGCCACAGGCAGGGAGTTGGATGGGAAGCAGGGCCGCCAGAATTAAAACTGGCGACCATATGGGATCCTGGGCATGCAAGGCAAGGACTTTAACCACTATGCTATTGCGCCGGGCCCTGGGAAGTCTGAGATGAAGACTCAGAGAAGGCAGGATTCATGTAGCAGACAGATGAATGATCATTCAAGACAGAGGGGGGAGCAATCTGGAAGATTTATTGATAGGTGGTAAATAATCTATGTTGATGACAAAGAGTTACACTAGACTGTGGATCCAGAGCAAAATGAAATCCATTCATATAATTTGACCAGCTTTAGACACTGGAGGACACAGAACAATATGAAGAGTCAGAAAATGGTTCTCATGGACACGGGAAGATGTTGCTTCTTAGGCCACAGTGTGATATCATAAATATATAAAAAATTTCTCAAACAGAAATGTTTTCAGTCACTTGAAAGGGAAAATAAGGTAATAGAATCAAGATGATAGATAATGTCTATCTGTAACTCTTGGCTTTCTAACCTGAATATCTTTTTCTTTTATCACTGAAGAAATTGTACATGATCTAAATTGATCATTTCCTGTGTCATGTAAAATTTGAAGTGAGTGAGGAGAACCAAGCAGGATGGGGCAGAGTGGTCAGGGAAGAACAATACTTTGGTGCCTCTTGAATTTCATTTGATTCTGTCTTTGAAGTACATTCATTATTTGAGTTATACAGTGTAAAGACATCTCACATGCAAGGGAATGATTCATTTACTCCATTGTTAAAGAAAGTAGAAGAAAAGCTTTTTATCACTAAGAGACTGAGGTTCTGGCTTCTTCGGTGTTTGGCTTCGTTTGTTTTTTTAATAATTTATTAATTTATTTGGCAGTGATGGAGAAATAGAGAAAGAGAGAGAGAGAGAATGAGAATGTCTTCCTTCTGCTGACTTACTCTCCTAAGTGGCCCTATGGCTTGGATTGAACCAGTGTGAAACTAGGAGCCAAGAACTCCATGAGCTCTTAAGGCAGGAGCCTAAGTACCTGAACTTTCCCAAATGCAATTGCAAGATGTTTGGGAAGCAGAGTAGCTAGGACTCAAACCAACAATCTGGTATGGGATGCTGGTGGGAAGCTTACACACTGCACCATTCGATCAGCCCCTACTTAACTCTAAAAGATCCCTGTCATTTGGAATTCTGGAGAATGAAACCAAAGTCTTAAACATAAATCTAAAAAAAAATTATTCATGCTAAATAAGCTAAAATAAAAGTGGTTGGCATTGATTCCCAGCAATTAGTGGTTATAACATTGCTGAAAGCGATATAGAACAGGAGTTGACTGAGGTAGCTCATTCTTAGGATATGTGTGCTTATGTGTGTGTGCCTGTCATGTGTCTATAAATCATATCTATATTAAAATTTCAGTAAATTTTCTAAGCCATCACACGTGTCTTAATGCACTATTATATTCCTAATAAATTGCAACTTAAGTTTTTGGTTTTATTCTCTTATGCTTTTCATTTTCTAACATTTAAAAAATCAATTTTGAGGGCCTGGCACAGTAGCCTAGCAGCTAAAATCCTCACCTTGAACAAACCAGGATCCCATATGGATGCTGGTTCTAATCCCAGTGGCCCTGCTTCCCATCCAGCTCCCTGCTTCTTCCGGGGAAGGCAGTCCAGGAAGGCTCAAAGTCTTGGAACCCTGCACCCACATAGGAGACCCCGATGAAGATCCTGGCTCCTAGCTTCTGATTGGCTCAGCTCTGGCCATTGCAGTCACTTGGGGAATGAATCAATGGATGGAAGATCTAAAAAGAATTTTTTAAAAAAATTTAAAATAGTATTTAATAGATTCAGTGATTCATAGATGAAATTCCAGGGGGATGATGATTTTCCCTTCCTTCCCTCTCTGTCCGTCCTTCCTCCCTGTGAACCTACTTCCTTCTCCCTTTTGCCCAATTTTTTAAACATTTGAGATAACATATTTTAAATTTACTAACATTAATCAGTTTAATACCTAATAAATAAAAAGTTTAGTATATGTGCTTCCAAAGCAAACACTGAATAAAAAGTTTAACAAGTGAAAAGCAAAAAAGACTTTAGTTTAGTGGGAATACATACAAATGCTATGAACAATAATTAAATAGAAAAAAATGACCATTTTACAAATATACACCAAATTATATCTCCTTAGCAAAATGCTCATTCACATCACTCATTGAATTCCTCATTTTTAAGAATCTATCTGTATGTGGTATCTAACCTTTTGGGATTGGCTCATTTCCCTTAGCATTATGGTTTCCAGTTTGGCCCATTTGGCCACAAAGAACTGCATTTTGTTTTTTTTAATAGCTGAGTAGTATTCCATGGAGTAGATGAACCATAGCTTTCTTATCCAATCCTCTGCTGATGGGCATTTTGGTTGTTTCCATGTTTTTGCAATTACTGATTGTGCTGCTATGAACATAGGAGTGCATGTTGGTTTCTCGTAAAACAAGTTTTTTGGATGTATTCCTAGGAGTGCTATAGCTGGGTCATACGGTATGTCGATTTTGAGTTGTTTGAATATTCTCCATACTGATTTCCATAGAGGCTGTACCAATCTGCAGCCCCACCAGCTAGATACCACATGTTTGCCTTAATTTAAGATGATATGATGTTAAGCATAACATGTTATGTTATGCATATTATGTCATATGTAGTATATAAACTAAAATTGAACTGTGAATGGGGGGTCACAGAAAGTGGTTAAGAAATCGCATTTATTTTTAACATGTTGACTGCTCAATACCATGTCAATTAATTCCATAACGATGTTAAGTGCTGCAGATGGTATATTAGTGCTTTTATTTGACCGGGATGATACTCTGCTGTCTCTGCCCTCAGACCAGAGAGTGTCTACCCAATAAGTAGTTGAACTTGACTGGAGTATAAGATGTTGGACTCTATGCTTGGCATATACTTGCAAAGAGGGAATTTCAACTGAACTTGAACTATGGTTATGCAACAAGGCGGAGGAACCCACCATGGGGGGAGGGTTGGGGGAGAATCCCAGATTCTATGTAATTACAACACAATGTAATTAATGAATAAATTTGATTAAAAAAAGAATCTATCTGTATTCCCTGCATCTTATTGAGTTTCCTTATAAATCATTATTGTGGATTTTATGTTTGCATTTCATAGTTTTCCTATATCAGGATCTAACTCTGGAATTGGTTTCATTCTAAAAGCGCTTATGCTGTAGCTGGAATGATCACTTGGACTGCTACGTTGGCTTGGGCTCTAGGTTGAGCCCAGCAGTTATAGTCTGAGTGTCTGTGTGATCAATCTCAGCTGTTTCTCTCAGTGACACAGTGACACAGTCACCTTCAGCTTGTAGAAATAGCAGTGTAATTTAGAGATGAATAAGAGTTTCTTTGGGTGTGTGTATTTAGCCCAACCAAGTCTCCCAAATGTATGGCAGTATACTGGCCTCGCAGTATTTTGGCCTCGTTACTGCCTGTGTAGATACCTTTAGAAGCAGCTGGATTAGAAGCCCCCAGGACTCAAGTCAGCACTCTGATGTGGAGGGCCTGTATCACAAGCGGCACCCTTGTTGTGCTGTGCCTCCACATTGGCTCCATGACGGAACTTCTCAATGTGACTTCAACACACTTCTCCAGTATTATCACTAATATATTTGTAGATCTAACTATTGGCAAGGTATTACTTGTTGTTGGACAAATACTTCTAATTTTTGTGTTAGTATCAGAAGGAATATTTATGATGTCAAACTTGAGCAAAAAATACATCTCAATGTGTAAGTTATTCTGGGGCTGAAAAATATGTGTATTTATTTATAACCATATGTATGTTTCTATAAAATGATTTTTAAAGAGTGCTAATCAGAAACAATTACAATTTACATCTTGATATTGTGAATGTAAATTTTTATAAAATGTTTTTAAAAATTAAGATTTATTTATTTGAAAGACAGAGTTATAAATAAAAAGGGAGAGGAAAAGAGAGAGAGAGAGAGAGAGAGAGAGAGAGAGAGAGGACTTCCATCATCTGTTTCAAAACTGCCAGTGATGGGCCAGGAAAACCAGGAGTCAGGAGCTTCACAGGAGTCTTTCCCATAGGGACAGGTGCCCCCACATCCCTGCCTCCCCGCCCAGCACTTGGGTCATCTTCCCAGGTATTCTCAGGTGCATTAAGCAGGTAGCTGCAAGGGAGTGGAGCAGCCTGGAGTGTAATCAGCACCCATATGGGTTGCCAGTCGAGCACACAGTTTCCTAACCCACTATTCTACAATGTTGCCCTGAATGCTTTAAATTTCAAAAAGGACTTCTATTGTAGTTATAATACTGTAATTTACTCTTCTTTTACTTTAATTTGAAAGATTAAGCACCTTTTTGATAATAATTTTAATATGCAACTACAAACTTTTCTCAAGTTTCAGATAGTATTGATTGGCTATATTATATCACAATGATGTTTTCTTTTTTAAAGTAAAATCCTGGGCCCGGCATGGTAGCCTCATGGCTAAAGTCCTCACCTTGCATGTGCCAGGATCCTGTATGGGTGCTGGTTCATATCCTGGCAGTCCTGCTTCCAGTCCAGCTCCCTGCTTGTGGCCTGGGAAAGTAGTCCATGAGGGCGCAAAGCCTTGGGACCCTGCCCCAGTGTGGGAGACCCAGAAGAAGCTCCTGGCTCCTGACTTTGGCTCAGCTCAGTTCAGCTCCAGCTGCTGCGACCACTTGGGGAGTGAATCAGTGGACAGAAGATCTTTCTCTCTGTCTCTCCTCCTCTTTGTATATCTAAGTTTCCAATAAAAATAAATAAATCTTTAAAAAGTAAATACCTTTTTATGAGCTTATCAAATGAGCCTATAGAGTTAGCCATGTTTTAAGGATTCTTTTTTTTGCATGATTGTGGCCTATACACTGCACAGATAAGAGCCTGGTGCTAAAGACATCATGTCAATGGTAATCATGCTTTTTCTAATCATAATTTTTCTGACTTTGACCAAAGTACATAATGTAGGTGTCTATGTTTTCTCATACAAAAATAAAAATAATAATATCCAATAGAGTTTTCTGTGCAGATGACTGCAGATTATCCTCACACATATTTCTGACTATAAAGAGAATCTGGCAAACGGCACTCCATAATTATCAGCTATTATTATTATTATTCACAACTCGCTGCCACAAAACTATACAAAACAGCCTTTTTAATACCACCTTGAACTTCTTTCTTCTCAAGTTTTCTTTGAAAAAAATCTATGGTATTCACTGTAAAACTTTCTAAAGACCTTTAACATTATGTTTCAGTTAAACACACTGAGGTTTATCAGAAAAAAACTATTATTATATTCTTGTAATGATAGGTCAAGTAGGCAACTTGTGTTTGAATAAAATTATTACTTTGAATACTCGGAAGTAGAATCCAATGTTTGTTACAGGGAAAAGGGTCCCTAATAGAGTTTTCATGAATGCTGAATTCCTAATCATCATGAATCTTCGACTCCCTAGCAGGGATTTTGAATGGTTTCAAGAGGAAATCAAAAGTTCTGGACAGTTAGGTGCCTGGATATAATCAGTGTAAGTTCGCTTCACACTGAATGTTGCAGACATACTCCGCTCAGGCTGTTGGGGTTTCCAAATAAAATATTACTTATTATAGTGATTCTTTTTTTTGTAAAGATTTATTTATTTTCATTAGAAAGTCAGACACACAGAGAAGAGGAGAAACAGAGAGGAAGATCTTCTGTTTGATGATTCACTCCCCAAGTGGACACAATGGCCGGAACTGAGCTGAGTCGATCCAAAGCCAGGAGCCTGGAGCCTCTTCCATGTCTTCTACGTGGGTGCAGGGTCCAAAGGCTTTGGGACATCCTGGACTGCTTTTCCAGGGTACAAGCAGGGAGCTGGATGGAAAGCGGGACTGCCAGCATTAGAATCATCACTCATCTAGGATCTCTGTGCATTCAAGATTACAACTTTAGCTGCTAGGCTGCCGTGCTGGGCCCTACAATGATTCTTGATTGTTACTAGACATCATAATCATTGCAGATTGTTAGGCTTTAATGGTGATTACTGGGCGTGATTATTTGGGAGGGGAGGACAAACAAAGATTTGGAAAAAAATTCATTAATTTATGTATGATATTGATGCTACTACTTGATATGTTACTCTTAAATTCTTGACTTTGCTATTTAATTTTTTTTTTAAATTTGGAGTACATTGCTACACTGTTATTGCTGTACTTGGGAGAGAGCTTCAGACTCCATTTGCACTGATTTGAATGGCAAGCCTTGCCATATACTGAAATCTTCCTTGCTCGAAACATTGGAGGACATTGGTTGAGGTTTAAAACAACTATTTCCAGTCGTGCTCATTTTCCAACCTCATGGTCTCCATTCTCTTCATTACAGCTTCCCATTTTCTCTTAACTTGCAATCTAGTATTTACTAGTGTATCATTTCATTTAAAGTTATTTTCCATAGTTTACTTTTTCTGCAAAAATTGATTTTAAACTGCTTTAGAGTAGAGAAATTTGGAGTGTACTTCTGTTTCAGTGTAGTCCTAAGATGTTCCTTTTCACATATTTCAGTTTGTAAACATTGTTCTAATCACGCGTTTAGTGATATCCACTGAACTGCAGCCGAAGTCTGACAATTTGAGTGGGTCATGGATAAGACGGCCAGATTCAGTATATACAAATATGGAAAGTTGAAATTTTTTTTAAGATTTACCTTTTATATTTGAATGGCAGAGTTAAAGAGAGAAGGCAGAGGGAGAGAGACAGGAAGAAGGAAGGGGGGTGAGAGAGTTCTTTCACTCGCTGTTTTGCTCCCCAAATAGTTGAAATAACCCTAGACGGCCAGTCACAAGGCAGGAGTTGAGTCTCCCACATGGGTGCAACGGCTCAAGCTCTTAAAGTGCCCTCTGTCTCTTTCCAAGGTTGTAAGCATGACACTTGATCGGAAGTGGAGCAGCCAGGACATGACTTGGTGCCCATGTGAGATGCTGATACTGCAGATAGAAGCTTAAGCATTGACATTAGGAAGTGGAATTTAAATAAAAATATCTTAAGCATATCCCATGCTATACTTATATTTTGTATTTTTTTTTGGAATCTGTATCATCTTTATAAAATTGAAATTAAATGTTACACTATATTTTATCTGGAAATTCTTTTCTTGAATTTTTAGGACTTTATTATCAGGGACCACCTGAAAGTACCTTGCTTCTTGAAATAGTCCCTCTATACTATAGTATTTCACCATTTCTTAGCACTGTGATGTTGAACAAGATATCTAATCTCCCTTTGAGTTGTAGTTACTCCTAATGAAAATAAATGCCTCAGTAAATGAATCACAATTTCTCCAGAATCATTTTAATAGTATGAATGAGTTGCCCCTCTGTATCTGACAGAAACTGTTTCTGGACTACTGCAGATACCAGAATCTTCAGTATTTGCATGTGAACTACACGGATCCTCCTACATACTTCAATTCATCTCTAGAATATAATACAAAGTGAATACTAAATCAATGGTTGTATACTATATTATGTAGGGAATATTTACAGAAAATAAGTCTGAACATGTTAAATACTAATGACTTTTTTTTGGAAATTTTTTTTATACATAATGTGTGAAATTTGTGTGTGTTGGGCCCATGGGTGTGAAGGGCTAATTTAGTTGCTGCTGGATTAATATACATATGGCAACCATTGAAAGTGATATAAATAGGTCACTTAAGAAAGATATAAGGGATCATTTAAAATATATGCACATACATAGTTAAACTTTTGGTAGATATACTGGTTAAGGCTTATTCCTGCCTTTTAGGAATTTAGAAATGTAGTGGGCTTTAGAGGTCATAATCTGGTCTAGGAAATAGATAATTTCTATTTATGATTTTAGAATTTAGGGCCCACTGGTTTCATAGTCTGCAGTCATGTTACTTGGGGATTAAAGGTAGCAAGAGGTTAGACCTTGAGCATTTCTTTGAATCAGATGAGGTTCATAGGTTTTTCAGATTCTTTCTTTTTTTTTTAAAGATTTATTTTATTTTTATTACAAAGTCAGATATACAGAGAGGAACATCTTCTGTCGGGTGATTCACTCCCCAAATGAGTGCAATGGCTGGTGCTGTACTGATCCGGAGCCATTAGCCAGGTCTCCCACAGGGGTGCAGGATCCCAAAGACTTGGGGCGTCCTCAACTGCTTTCCCAGGCCACAAGCAGAGAGCTGGATGAGAAGTGGAGCTGCCAGGATTAGAACTGGCGCCCATATGGGATCCCAGGGCGATCAAGGTGAGAACTTTAGCCACTAGGCCACTGTGCCAGGCACCTAAAATTCACATTTTTAACAATGCAAAAACATATCATGGTCTAAAATGATGCTCAAAAGCCTATTACAAAGGGAAGTATCAATCTCTAACATGAGTTATTAATCATTTAGTAACAGAATTATGGTTCCCTAACATGAGTATTTTTTCTCAAAATAGCTAGCGGAATAGATGATGAACTACCTTTATGAAATTTTAAAACCACAGATGCTTATATGTAAAAGCTCATTATGATAAGCTTGCTATTTTGTTGTTAACATTTGAGTTGGAAGCTAAAAATTCTCTTATTTTATTAATTAATAGGTTGTGCAGTCCTTGCCACCCTTTCTGCCTTTATGCCTTTTTGAAACCTCCTAGGAATATCAATGTTAATCCTGGATGCTTTTCTCTTCCCTGTTATTTGTCAAGCATGCTGGTTTGAAAGTGGAGAAGCCTAAGTGGGAATTTCTATGGGATGCTGGCATAGTATGTGGCTGTTTAAACCACTGTACTACAGCACTGGTCCCAACAATTTCTTTGTTTTTCAGAATGCTCACAATGTTATACATTGATTATTACCATCTGATACATGACAATTTTACTAATCTTTTTCCTTTAGCAATCCCGTACTGATTAGCAGCCACTCCTCCTTCCTTCCAATTACTCACTTGTTCCTATGCACTTGTTCATATCATGAAATTATACTTTTGGTATCATTTTGTATTTAACTTGTTTCACTGGCTATGTTTTCAAAGTTAATTCATGCCGTAGCAAATGAGTATTTGTTATATGACTATCACATGCTATACATACATATAATGTACATCATATCATAAAGGTATCTTAGGCCTTTATATGGTTCAAAAATAGTCTATAAATGTACCTAAAAACCACATTCATCCATCAATGGTTATCTGAACTTTTCCTAATTTTAGTTGGTTTATTATGAATAATATTAATGTAAATATTTGTTTACATGTTTTTGTATAAACATGTGTTTTCAATGTTCTTGGATATATGCCTAAGTTTGTACTTGCTAATTAATATAATTCTGTATATAACTCTACAATGAACTGCCAAACTGTTTTCCTAAAGAGATGACCCTTTTATGTTCAGCTTCAATGTATGAGGCTATCAATTTCTGCGAATGTTCATTTATATCTTTTGTCACCTATCTGCCAAGTGGTAGCTATCCATTGTATTTCTTTACTGACTAACATTTGCAACGGTCTATATATGTGCTCATTAGTTATGTATGTATCTTGTTTGGGAAAGCATCTAGTCTAATCCTTCATCCATTATTTATTGGGCTATTTTCCCTTTTATTATTGAGTTCTAAGAGTTCTTTATATAATCTGGAAGATAATTTCTATTCAAATATTTTCAGAAATCACAAAGATTCTATTGTATCTATTTGTCCTGCTATTTCTGCTGAATATTAATTTCAATTACATAACTTTTGAATGGTGATAGCAAACCATCAGAAGTGGATTTCTGTAAACAGGGCTTATGTCTCTTTGCCTGTCTTCTCTTTTCTTTGGGTATGTTCATGCGTGGAATCCAGTCATTATGTGTGAGAAAATGCAAGGAGTTCATAGAAAATCCTACACATTGAAGAATGAGGGCTCTTGTGTACATCCTTGGCTGTATTCTCACCAACCACACAGAAATAACTTCACTATTATATGAGGCAGGCATCTTGAAAGTGTCCCTGTTGAGTAGCAAATATTAATATTTTTTCCAGAGCCTTGATCGAATTGAAGACATGTAAGTAAAACAAAAGTTGTGACTATTTCCAGATAATTGGTTTTGCAGTTGTTATACAGTATAAATAATCATTAGATTTTGTTACCTAGAAGATTACTGTGTAAAAATGTCATAACATAAGGCATTTGCTTGGTATGGAGTAGCCAGAGGATTCTGAGCACACTCTCGGTGAAATCTTGATTAGCCACAAGGAGACTGTCAGAAAAGGCTTCAAGAAAATTGGGATTTTTTTTTTTTTTTTGTAGCTAGCAGGAAAGAATCTTTGCTCTGTAGTTTTGAAAAGTTTGCCAACACTTTTTCCTACAGTTACGCAGCAAATATAAATTAGAACCTTAAGACTAGATAATCAAGTTAAAATGATTCAAAGTCAGAATATATATTAAAAGTACCATCTGGCTTAGTTTGGTTTCCTATGACAAAGAAAGAAGATGGAAGAACCTTAAGGATACTATGCTAAATATGCAAGTCTTTTAGATTTGAAAATATGTTCTCTGTCATTTTGCTTCAGTTGTAACAGAATATTTTTGTTAGATTAATAGGAGTCTCAAGCATGTTTATGGAAGATAGTTAGATTCCACATGTTGTATAGTGTTACAGTCATCCATGACATTACCTCATAAGATTGTTCAGACAAAATTAGGGAGGAATCTTAAAAAAAAGGTCATGGAAATCTATGTTATGAAATATATATCTACCTACCTATATATGTGGATTCCACTTATATTTTTCACTATGTTTTTATTCTACCTTGGTACAAGATATTTTTGGTTCTGTAAGAATATGAAGGACATGCCTTAAAAATATTCTTTACGTAATATGAGGATCTCTAAGACACCCAGCAACGTTGTTCCATGATAGTCTTACACAGAACTTGAGGCAAAGAAGTCTTTTATCTTGAGGAGACGAGTGAGTGAGGGTTTTGTGTAACTTAGTGATTATAACTTGTTCTATAAGAAACACACAAAGCATCTTATAAAAATTATACCCAATGGGCTTGAAGAGACAGAAAAGGTATCAAATGAAAGATACCTTTAGAATCCAGATTCCTATAGTAAGGAGGAAGTCTTAGAAAGTTATTCAGCTTTCAATATATGTTGCTTCTCATGGAAAATGAAGATTTTCCTAGAGTATTAATGCACAAAGTGTGGAGCCAATAGCCAACCTGCAGCCAAGTCGTTGGGATGAAATAAAGCTGAATCTCAGAACTATTGCGAAACAGGAATTCCTGTTTTCGACTTTTTGAATGGCAATGTTTTTTCCTATGTGTGTGTCTGATGCCACATTGGCATTACCCTTGGATATCCTGCTGAAGAGATGTATGTTTTTGCAATCAGAAGTGGACTGTGGTAGATTAATTTCCCCAGGATTATTAACTTTGTTCTTGGTAGACACATGTTACTGTCACAACCCATCCAAAAGAAAAGAAGTTAGGTTACACGGACTCTGAGTATATGTTATGAATACGCCATATATTTTTGTCTTGCTTTGGGGATTTCTACGCTTAAAAACAAGTCACCGTATTGTGAAGAAGCCTAAAGTTGCCTATGGGAAGCAGCCATAAGGAGAAATCATTTTCAGAGAATTTCACTAACAACTCAACTGATATCCAATACCAAATTCCACCCATATAACTAAAGAAAACTCTAAATTTTTCTAATAAATGCTGAGACTCCCTAGCCTTTGAGTATTTGCAGGTGAGGTCTAAAACAATATAGATCAGAAGCAACCCATCTGCCCTGTTCCCTATCGCTGCACTCCTGTTTAGTGAGTGCACTCAACTGGTTTATCTGTCTACATTTGATATTGTTGCTTCTACAGCAATAATACCTGATGAGTCTTACCTTATTTATTACATTTTGATGATTATAAATGCCTGTCCTTGAAAAGATGTTTGCTGTTCACAGCAGGTTTAGTTCCCTCATTGTCTGATGAAAAATCAATGGTAACAATTTTATTTATTTTTATTTTTTAAGATTTATTTATTTTTATGACAAAGTCAGATATACAGAGAATAGAACAGACAGAGAGGAAGATCTTCCATCCGTTGATCAGCCCCAAGTGGCTGAAATGGTCAGAGCTGAGCCGATCTGAAACGAGGAGCCTCTTCCGGGTCTCCCACATGGGTGCAGGGTCCCAGGCTTTGGGCCATTCTCAACTACTTTCCCAGGCCACAAGCAGGGAGTTGGATGGGAAGCAGGGCTACAGGAATTAGAGGTAGTGTCTATATGAAATTCCAGCATGCAAAGTAAGGATTTTAGCCACTAGGCTACCGTGCCAGGCCCAATGGTAGCAATTTTATAAGACAAGTTAGTATAGTTAAAAGAAGAAATAACAGGATTATAAGTAGCCAGTTGGAAAAAAATAAATATGAAATCTGGGTACATAAATCTTAGAGAATTTCAGATTTCTCAACAATCTTTAAAAGAATTTTGAACACTTTTACCCTGCATTAATAGCATACTATAAGTTATGTTTATCATTATTACAGTGCAATTTCTGTCTATCTGAAATTTAGTGCTTCATATCGATGGAATCTTTCTGCTTGTTTTTTAAGATTTATGTATTTATTTGAAATGCAGAGTTTAATGTCCGAGAGAAAGGGTGAGAAAGATAGATACACACACACAGACAGAGAAAGAGAGAGCGAGAGAGAGAGATAGGTCTTCCATTCACTGGTTCACTGCCTTTTTGGCCACAATGGTTGGAGCAGGCTAATCTGAAGCCAGAACCCGGGAGCTTATTTTGGGTCTCTCATGTGGGTGGCAGGGTCTCAAGGGCTTAGGCCATCTTGAATTTCTTTTCAGGCACATTAATAGCAAACTGGATCAGAAGTGGGGCTCTTGGGACTCAAACCAGTGCCCATATAGGATGTTGACATCACAGGCAGCAGCATTACTTGTTATGCCATAATGGTTTCCCCGTTGCTGCACTGTTTTGTTGCATCATTCTGACTACCATTGTTACTACATTGTTATATCATGTTGGAAAAATGCAAAAGCAGTACAAGAAAATTGAAATGATATTGAGGACTCTTTCGATCTGCCTGAGAAAGAAGTGACCCTATGGAAGGATGAATGATTTTATATTCTAAATGGAATGAAAATAAATCAGTGGTTGCTGAGTTCTAGTTACATTTTGTAGTGTTATTTACAACTCATCTCTGTAGAAAGCCAGGCTATAAGTCTGAAATTTCATATATGGATATAGTTGAATCTTTGTGGTTCAGCTGGCTTTGACATTTCGTGGTAGCCCCAGAGATCTGTATTTACCATTTGGTAAACTATGGAACTACATAATCTATATACAACTCTGTCCTGCTTCAACACCCATTTCATTGGTAAGGTGTAGTTACAAATGTAAAATGATAAAGCTTTTCCACACTTGGATGATGTCTTATGTCTAGACAGAATAGTCACCAGTCTGATTAATTTGCTTCAAATATTGTAAAATAAAATCATTGAGTCCTAAAGTAAGTGTCCATCTTTTCCATGATGTTCATGTGTGATGAATAGCTCACATTAGAAATGTCACAACTGACATTAAATCCACAAGAGGTCATTCAGAACAAGTCATTTTTACCCAATCTCCATTTCTGCTCTGACAGATTTAGCAGACTGTTTATGACAAGCATTCAGTAGAAAAGAGTTGAATGCTGGAGGGACAGTTGTCGTAGCCCCTTGTAATAGCCTTGTCTCTAATGTGGAATAGACAGAGGGTAGAAAGGTGGAATAGAATATGGACCCATAGCCACTCAATTGGTGCTGGTTAACACAGCACTGTCAGTGTGAGTGATGTTTCTTAACATTTGTTTTGGAGGTGTGCCCTCTACCTTTTCCTGTGCCTATCGATACTTTAGATGGCCACAGATATATATGCTACTCTAAAATGCAGAAAAAATATGCTAAAAGACAGGTTTTGAATCTCCAGTTTTCTTAAGACTGGGATAGAAGATAATTCTAATATAGTTTTACAAAAAAATAGTGTATCAAAACTGCAAAGCTTGAAGCAGAAATAACTTGGGAGATATTAATGCCCCCTTTCAAGGATAAGGATTTCTACCCTTAGTTCAGAGACGAAGAATATGTGGATATCTCAGCAAATTTGTGTAAAAGTAGATATAAAGATTCTTATTTGGGGCCAAAAAAATTTAAAATGCATGCATAAATGGTTGTAAAAATGTGTCAAAAATGTGTATAACAAAATAAATGCATGATTTTCAAGATCTTCGTGCTGCAATAAGCTTATCTTTTAGTTCCATTTTCCCACAGAATCTGAAGTATTCTCACAGTTACATACAGACCTAGGTACTCTCAGTGTAGGAACTGCGGTTTCCCAGGGGCACATGGAAGCATAGATCCCAGTGAAGGAAACTTGGAGCAGGCCAGTTACAAATGGGTAAACGTTTCAAGTCTCAGACATGAGATCACATTTTCAGAAGACACTCACTGCAGGAAGGAGGGCACACCAGCCTTTACACTTGAGGTATTCCTTCTTTCTGGCCCTTGGCTTAAGATCAGTTTCATCCTTGAGGATAATGAAAAATGCAAATTGAAAAGCAACCTCGGGCCCGGCACAGTAGCCTAGCGGTTAATGTCCTCACCTTGAACGCACTGGGATCCCATGTGGGTGCTGGTTCTAATCCCGGATGTTCCACTTCCCATCCAGCTCCCTGCTTGTCTGTAGCCTGGGAAAACAGTCGAGGACGGCCCAAAGATTTGGGACATTGCACCCACGTGGGAGACCTGGAAGAGGTTCCAGGTTCCTGGCTTCGGATCGGCGCAGCACCGGCAGTTGTGCTCACTTGGGGAGTGAATCATCGGATGAAAGATCTTCCTCTCTCCTTTCCTCTCTGTATATCTGACTTTGTAATAAAAATAAATAAATCTTTAAAAAAAAGTGTAAGCAAAAATATAGCAGTAAAATGAAAAAGGAATAAATAGTGATCACAACTTTAAACAAAATAGAATTTGAACTGCAAAACATTCAATATTACAGGAATGAAACAAATTAATGGTTAACTTTGTTTCAGAATGGAAAAAACAATGTATATGAATATCTATCTGACAAATAATGCCAAAGTCAATTTTATAAAGAAAACCTCCCCAGAAATGCAAAGAGAAATAAGTGGAAAAATAGTAACAGAAAACATTAACATTTTACTCTTAGTAAAACAGATCAAATTATCATACATGATAATATATTCATGTGTACACACTGTTTATGGAAATCATACTTTCTCAAGTGTCATGAAACTACCCCAAAAAATCATCCCCAGTGAAACTACCCCCAAAATCATACAAATGAATGTATGCCACCTATAAAGATGTTACTAAAAAACACTATTAGACAACAGTTCAGCTAAACTAAATTAAAAAGAAAATTTAAGAACAAATTGAGATAAAAGTAGAAATTATTTTCTATTTTTGATTGGAAGAAAAAATCAGATTCTCAAGGGATGAAGATGATCGAAGCTTTAATTATTGCCTTTGCATATTTCTCATTAAACTTAAATTTAGGTTGGCAAGCTCTCACATCCAGATGTGAGGATAGAATGTGTCTGGGCATCTCTGAAGCCCAGATCCTTTCTCACAGGATCTAATGTCATTGGAACAACAGCCGGGAGCCCTGAGCAGTCCTCAGAAACAGAACAGTAATCTTCCTTTGGGGATTGGGAGAGGAGCTTTCTCTGATCCTTACTTAGTTCCAACTTTGGACCCCCACCCTCTCTTGCAATGACCATCAGGGTCGTGCTGGAGGCCAGCCCCCCGCCCCCCCAAAAATTAGATCAGATAGACAGAGACCAATAAGGAAAGCTTAGAACCAGACAGGAAACGGTCAGCGTGGACTCACACATATCTTACTAGGTAGGACACAAAAATTAGTTACTCCTCACTAAGGCATTGAAGATTACTCTGCACACCCCTCCTAAAACTGTTCTGCACCTCAGTTGTTAATATATGCCTTGTTAGAGTTATAAGCCTGTTTGAACTATCCTAAAATCCGCCAAGTTCAGTAAAAATCATGCTTCAATACTATAAGCTGCTAAATATAAAAATGAAAGTAGACACGAGACAGCTGAATAGTACCCTATAACCATTTTAAGGTGTTATAGCATACAGTTGTGTATAAATTAAAATTGAAATGTCAATGAAGTAGTAACAGAATATGGTTAAGAACTTGTATTTTCTAACATATTGGTCACTCAATACCATGTTAATTAACTCCATGATGTTGTAAATTGTCATTGGTGTTATGTTGTGGCTTTAAATTGTTTGGGATGATATTCTGCCACCTCTACTTTCAGACCAGGGATGGTCTCCCAAGGAAACTGTTGAATTTATCTGGACAATAAGAGGCTGAACTCTATGCATTCATGGTACATGCTTGCAATGAAAGAACCATGACTGGACATGAACTGTAATACTGCAACAAGGTGGAGGAATCCACCATGGGGGGAGGGTTTGGGGAGGGGTGGGGGAATCCCAGAGCCTATGAAACTGTGTCATAAAATGGAAAAAAAACCAGATTCCTAATGAAACTGTTGAATATATATTGACAATAGGATGCACAACTTTCTGCCATTGTCCATGCCCACAATGATGGATATATGATTGTTTATGAACAACGATACTATTGTAATAATATAGGAGAACTCAGTGGGGAGGTAATTTAGTGAGGGGGCAATGGAAAGCCCAGGGCCTATGGAACTTGTATCTTAAAATGACAATGATAATAATAGTAATAATAATAATAAGTGAAAAAAGAACAAAAAAAGATTTGTTTTGTTCTTCACGATGGATGGGTATTCAATCATAAGTGTATATCAAAGGAATACATAAACTGCCAGTTTGTGAAGGGAATGCTACTCATCAAATGTAGAATAATAATGTACATGCATGTATGCCATAAGATTGAAACAAAGTGTGGGTGTTAGTAAATAGCATCAACTTAAGCATGAATCATCAATGGATGTTGAAGCTAGAACACGATGCATTACAAGATATTTGCATAAACTTGGGGATTTTCATATATTTATTAATTGCATTGTATGAAATTCAGACATTACAGTGGGGAAAACTGTAATACGACAGTCAAAATGATCAAAATTATTATTGCCAGCATGATAATTGGACACCTCTGAGGGGACTGGTGCAGAAGCTCAACAAGTTATTCATTTGATTCCAGCTCTGGCATCTCATATGGATGCCTGTTCAAATCCAAGCTGTTCAAATTATGATCCATCTCCCTGCTTATTCCCAGAGAAAGCAGTGAAGGATTGCACAAGTTGTTGGACCATACCATTCCTCCCTCTCGGAGGCTGCTGGACTTGGCTTCAGATCGTTTCAGTTCTGGCCATTGAAGGCATTTGGGAATGAATCAGCAGGTCGAAGTTTCTCTCTCCTTTCTAAATCAAATAAATTTTAAAAATTTAAATGCTTGTAACATATGTCTCTCTTGATAAGAAGCTCTGAAGATTGAGCATTATAAGTTTTCACAATGTATGTGCATTGTTTGAAACAATAGACTCAAAGAGTAAAAGATGAACATCATTTGTGTCAAAATAAAGTGTCCTGCTGTGTTTAAAAATATCCATGCATTAAATAAAATTATAGAATAAGGAACTACTCCTCATATAAGCAGACTAAGCAATCATGATTATAAACAACATTATTAGGATAAATAATGAAACCAGAATTTATTGCTTGGATATTTTATTAGTAGTAGTCTGATTTTGATAACTGCCCCATGATTAATTCCTATGTTCCCAGATTGAACATTGAATATATTAGGAATGAAGCAGTGTAAAATCATCAAATTAATCTTTAGCGTTTCAGGAAACAGAGAGAGAGAGAATGAACAGGTAATCAAATGCTCTGAAGTAGAAAAATCTAGATTAATGGAATAATACAGCTGAAAGATTCCAATTGCAATTTTTAAAGTTTCTGATATGGAATAAATTTTTTAAGTCATGGGAAATACATAGTGGCAGTTAGACACAGAACCTTTCCCTGTTCTGTGGAATCTAGTGTTTTTGAGTGTTTATTCCCGATTGTTAGTCTTTAGATAAAACTGTGGTTTGTATCCCCAATCAGTTATTCCAGTTCAATGCCGCAGAATTTCTGTGCTAGAATATCCTGTGTACATTCTTGCTACAATTGTATATTAAACAAAAGGAATAGACATGTTGTGGTTTGAAAGCCTTTTATAGGTATTTACTCTTTGGTAAATAGTTTTAAGGTCTATATGAAATAGTTGAGGTTTGCAGGTACATAATCCTAGAATTTTAAAAGTTGGCAAAGTATCTTATATGTGTACAGCATGTGATTATGTAACTATATGTGTTTTCTCTGAATCATTTCCAACAAATGTATCTGATTTTACTGTATCTTAAAATAATCTTGCTTAAAATAGTTTGAGAAGACAGTGAGTTCCTTGTGTTTCATTTGGAGAGAAATTCATATACTATTGCTCTGTGAATTAGGGAAAACATAAAGTGGAGTAATTTCATCCAGAAAAATTGTGTCTGATATTGGATATGTGATATTTCAAAGAATAAATCCTATACTCTTTATTTCATCTACAAATGTGGTTGATACCATATTAATGTAAAGTATAAAATGTATCTAGTATATGATTACAATATATAACTATGCTAATTATAATTGTATACTTTGTAAAGTTATATAGATTTTATAATTGCACTGTCCAATGAGATAAAGAGAATATTTAAATTTTCATCAATTTTTTGATCACTCAAAAAGTGATTACTGAGTTGCACTTATATACCAAAGATTTTGCTGTAGTCTAGATCTAATCGTAGGAGAAGACAGTCATCAAGGAGCTCAGTGTCCCATAGGTAAAGGAAGAAATGAAACACGTTGCCACAAATGTCATAAAAATAAAATAAGCTTAATTGTGATACAGATAGTTATAAGAATGTGCTTAGCTAAACAATGCTTTGAATACAGTTAGAGGACTGAGGATTTTAAATTTTTACATTCAGAAGAATCAAGCAGGCACTTTAGTAACAAAAACAACAGCCTCCTCAGCCCACCAAAAAGAAAAAAGACATCTGTGACAAGATTTCTTGTTATTATATATATATGTAAATATAACAGCATATTTAGAAGTTATATTGACAATAAAGTATGACATTTAAAATGACAAATTTAGCAGTCCCACATGCAAAAGTTGTTTGTATTATGCAATGTTTTATTTTAACATTTTTCCAAATTAATAGTTTATTACTTTTTGGAGCTAGTGATATTTTAAATCTACATTTAAATTTAGTTCAGACTTAGTAGATCTGCTAAATAAAATATTCAACAAATAGCCAAGGGTGTAAGCAATAATCAAATTTAAATATGTTCAACTTCATCCACCTAAAATACATTTTAAGGGCCCGGCGGCGTGGCCTAGCGGCTAAAGTCCTCGCCTTGAAAGCCCCGGGATCCCATATGGTCGCCGGTTCTAATCCTGGCAGCTCCACTTCCCATCCAGCTCCCTGCTTGTGGCCTGGGAAAGCAGTCGAGGACGGCCCAGTGCATTGGGACCCTGCACCCGCGTGGGAGACCCGGAAGAGGTTCCAGGTTCCCGGCTTCGGATCGGCGCGCACCGGCCCGTTGCGGCTCACTTGGGGAGTGAATCATCGGACGGAAGATCTTCCTCTCTGTCTCTCCTCTGTATATATCTGGCTGTAATAAAATGAATAAATAAAAAAATATACATTTTAAAATATTCACAAAATATATTTCCTATCAATATTTTTGAAAAATAGTTAATGAACTCAAAAAACTATATACAGCAAAACTGAAAATTTTTCATTTTAATTTTTACATATACTGTAGTATTTTTCCTGTCTTTCTGCCCCTGTCCTAGAATTCTAAGCATTTTGTGGCAAGTGATATAGTTTTATTAATTTTATAGGTTAATATTGCATCGTTCATGAAACACACACAACCAAATGTTTCTTATCCATGTGATGAAGTACGCCTTAGTTGAGTCCATATTTTGGTTAGTGTGAACGGTGCTGTTAAAAATATGATGGAGCAGGAATCTCTTATACAATAAGTTCATATCCTTTGGAGATGTTCTCAGTAGTGATTCCTGGATCAGCCGGCAAGTTCATGTTCAGATTTAAAGAAATTTCCATACTGCTTTCCACAGTACCTGCACCAGCTTCCATTCTTATTAGGTGTTTCAGCGTACCCATTTCTTCCTATTCTTGTCAGTGTTTCTTGATATCTTTTGGATAATAACAATTCTGATGAATTTAAAAACCATTCACAGTGGTTGGCTGAGAGTTCAGGCAGATCGCTTATAGGGGTAACATGAAAACAGTGGCTTGGATAGGCCTGTCTGTCAGAGTCTATATTGACAGGCAGGTGGTGTTAGGAACCAGAGTCAGAGATCAAACCCAGGTACTAGCCTGGATGTGTACTCTAAGAAGTTCAGATTTGATGATCTTTATTCTATTTGACATGATTAGCAAAGTTAAAATTTTCATTGAGACATCAGTTTAGGCTTCAGAATCATCTTTGATGCTTCTAATTGTGGCATTCAGTATTTCCAGCAGAAGTGACTTTGACCACAGGCAAGGCACTGGTGGAGCCAAAGTGGGGACTAGAGGATGGGAAGATGGCAGTGCCAGGGCAGTGACTGTTGCAGGGTGCGAGCGAGATCACACCAGACATGTCTAAGGCTTATTAAGGAGTCTTTATTAACCAAGCTTGGTGATAATAGAGCACACTAGAAATAGCAAATCACAAGTCCATACAGTTATAGAGCACAGTAGCAAATCACAAGTCCATACAGCAATCCACCCAATCATAATCCAACCAATCATAATCCCAAAACAAACAAATCGTCATCATCCTTAAGTCCATCCGTTAAGCTGAAAACCTATGTTCCAGCTTACCCAACAATATATGTTATCCTAAGAGACATGCAACAAATAACCCGGACACACTCACAAAGAACCTGGACACACTTACAAAGCTGCAGACATTCACCTTTCCCTGGCTTCTCTGCCCACATTCTACTACTGCTTGGCCTCACCCCTCCTGGAACTCCAGATAGTACACCAAGTAGAAACAACATTATTATAACCATTGCCTCTTCTAAGCAGTACACAGGGACCATGCTCAGGGGATTTCCTGTCCTCGGTCAGCCAAGAGGCGAGGTGCTAGCCTATGGAAGCACCTGGCCAGAAAGAGTGAGAGCCCCTGCTTCATGGGCCTTTTAAAGGGGCTTGTGAGGGGAGTGGTTACACACAACACAATACCGTCCCCTCTCAGTTGATAGGTGAGTCACAGGTGGGCAGGAGCGAATACTTAAGTGTTGTGGGCTAAGGAGTTGATTAGTGCTCATTAGGATGGACAGGAACAGGAACTGGGCTGGTAGCTAAAAATACCTAGACTAATTGGACTTCCAATATCCTGGCTCATTTAGGATGTGGGGGAAGTGGTTGAGGATGCAATTACTATTCCATTGCTATTAGGACCCACCTTCAGGACAGAGGTTGGGAGACACAGCCAAATTTCATTTGCCCACTGTCAATGGGTGCTTGCTATTACAGGCTGCACCCCATAACAGTGACCAGAATGCAAAGTAAGTAGTAATCTGTGAGAAAGGGGCCAGGAAGTCGAATGAGAAGATTTATGAAGATCAAACAGGGTATTATGTATAAAATCCCTTGGAATCATGGTATTCGATCCAAATATGCTAATAATCAGAAAACTGATTATGAATTAAAGAGAACTGAAATAGTCCCTGGCAGCTTTACAAGTAAAAAAAATTAAAAACCTAAGTACTTATAAATAGGCTTAGTTTGTTAGACTGAAATTCTCGAATGCCACAGGACATATATCAGAATCTCCAAGAAATTATAAGGGCATAATATCAAATCAAATTCCATTTCATATTCTATTTATTTTATTTATGTTTTTGATGGTGGCTATTTTAACTACCATTTAAAAATAATTCTAGGGCCTGGCGCTGTGGCCTAGTGGCTAAAGTCCTTGCCTTGAACATGCTGGGATCCCATATGGGCGCCGGTTCTAATCCCGGCAGCTCTGCTTCCCCATCCAGCTGCCTGCTTGTGGCCTGGGAAAGCAGTTGAGGATGCCCCAAGGCTTTGGGATGCTGTACCCGTGTGGGAGACCGGGAACAGGTTCCTGGTTCCTGGCTTTGGATCGGCGCAGCACCGGCCGTTGCGGTCACTTGGGGAATGAATCATCGGACGAAAGATCTTTCTCTCTGTCTCCCCTCCTCTCTGTATATTTATATAAAAAAATAAATCTTAAAAAAAATAAATAAAAATAATTCTAGGATCAGTAAATATAATTATATATTTACAATTTGGTGACAGGAGACTACCATACCAGGATTTGAAGATCCATTGCAGTAGACATCTCGGCTGCTGAATAAATGGACTCCCAGTGATGCTGTTAGATAGGCCTTGATAATGTGATAAGCAGATTTTTAAAAAATTGCCTAAACCTACAATGCCATGATGCACTAAAATAGCAGGATAATGTGGTTTTGACTTGCTGAAGGACTATGCTAGTGTAATAGTATGGGGGGTAGTAGTACGGTGGAGGAAAGAAGAAAAAGTGGAGGGAGTAATAAAATAAATACAAATAAAAAAAATAGCAGATCCCTCAGGGTTAGGGTTAAAAAAAAAACAGCATTACTAGGATAATTCAAGGTTAACATAAAATATATCATACATATTTTAAGAAAATAATTTTTTGTTGTGACATGTGAATACATTCATAAAACCTTTACCATAATCAAGATTATATATCCATCATCACACAAAAGGTTTCTATTGTCCTCATGTGTCATCTTCCGAGTCCTGTTGTTCTCCCCTTGGGCCCCGACTGATGTACTGTTTATCAAGACATTTATGTTTTCCACATTTTATGAAGTGGTATAGTATTAATCATTTCTTGCCCAGTTTCTTTTACTTAATTGTTATTATTATTTTTAAAGATTTATTTATTTTTTATTGCCAAGACAGATATACAGAGAGGAGGAGAGACAGAGAGAAAGATCTTCCATTGATGATTCATTCCCCAAGTGAGCGCAATGACCGGTGCTGCGCCGATCAGAAGTCAGGAGCCAGGAACCTCCTCCAGGTCTCCCACACGGGTTCAGGGTCCCAAGGCTTTGGGCCGTCCTCAACTGCTTTCCCAGGCCACAAGCAGGGAGCTGGGTGGGAAGTGGAGCTGCCAGGATTAAAACCAGAGCCTAGTGGACTTCAGCCACTAGGCTACCGCGCTGGGCCCCAATCAGTAGTTTTTCACAGTTATGTATTCTGATCTACATTTGTTGTAGTTAATTCTTTGAATATATAATCATTTTAAAAGAAGTATAGTGGTAACAACTTTTTAAAAAGTTTCATGACTAATCATGTTGAACATGTTTCCATGTGCTTATTTTGTATTCAAATGTCTTTTGTGGTTTGTTCTTTCAAATCTGTTGTATATTTTTATTGGGTGGTTTGCTTACTTATTGAATTTCAGGTTTGTTAATATATTACCATATAAGATTCTTTTATCAAATTTTAAAATATTTTCTCTCTATCTGTAATTTGTACTTTAATTATCTTAAAAAGTCTTTCAAATAAATGTTTCATATTAATGAAACCCAATTTATCAATTTGCTGGTTAAGGTTTGTGCCTTTAGGTCTGATCTAAGAAATGATTACTTAAACCTAAAAATCTGTGAGTGCCTCAATATTATAAAATAAAAATAAATTTACCTTCATTTTAAAATTCATTTATAGAAATAACATTTTAGAAAAAGTGAAAGACCTCCATAATCCCATTAACTTGTAAGACACTTTGGAAAAATTAAAACAGAGCTATGTTATCAGTGGCTTTTAAATAGTTTATTCTTGACTATAATTAATTTATATGTGGATTATAATAACATCTTTAGTTCTGGCATGTATGCTAATCCTTCCATCATTAGGAAAACCCAAAAGGCTCGCCCTGCGTGGTTTTCATTCAATTTTAAGTTTTGTAGTGTCAAAATCAGTAACCTACGGAGAAGCATTTGATATGTAGAATCCTAGTCATGCTTAATGGGTTTCTGAGGTCATCAAATAAAATGATAAAGACAATAGCAAGAATAACAATAATACAAAACTTCAATTTTATAAAAGCTCTATTTGTAGGTGTTAATTCTAACTGATGCTATTTTTAAAAAATGATTCTCCATATGAGGAATACCAAAGCTCAGAAAATCTCATTACTTTACAGCAACTTACAAAGTAACAGAACCAGTAATCAATTTCAGAAAGTATGAATGCAGAATATTATGTTCAACTATCCTCTGGTTAATAAAAACCAGATCAGGATCCTACCAAATTAGATCCGCAGTTAAACACACACACAATAAAATCAATATATACTTGGAAAGATATTTAGGTTGAACTTGTTATATTATGTTGTTATGTGTGAAATCTAATTTTTCTTTTTAAGGATTTGTTTGTATATTTAAAAGAGTTACAGAGAAAGAGGAGAGGCAAAGAATTTTTATCCATTTATTCAATCCTCAGACAGCTGCAAGAGCTTGGAACCAGGAGTACCATCATGTCTCTCAAGAAGGGGGCAGGAGTCCAAGGATGTTGGTCACCTTTTGCTGCCTTTCCCAGGCCATTTGTAGAGAGTTGGACAAAAGCAGAGCAGGACTCTAAGGGATACTCGTATGAGATGGTGTTGTCACAGAGGGTGGTTTTACCAACTTCACCATGATATTGTCCCCAAATAGCTAATTATCAACACTTCCTCAATAGGAATGGTTGATCTGCTTGATTCAGACTGAACACAGTCCCACTCATTTTGACATCTTGATTTGGAGAGTTCTTAAGATTCATAATAGTAATTGATCACTCTATTTTCAATGCTGGCATTTTGACACATTAGTGCAGAGAAACAGAATGGCAGGCTTTGGCCCCGATAGTCTTTAGAAATATTTGTGTCTCTCTTGCTGTTTTGTCCTGACAAAATATTCTTGGCGATTTCTCAGGCCCTCTTCCAAACTGTAAAATCATCTATGGCTTTGTGACTTCTTGAACTCTAACATCTCATGACAGTGTGGACTCTGTAACCTTGTTACATGGCAAAACCCAGAAAGAAGACTTCATTCCTAGCTTTTTGAATCATATCATTTCAAACCCTGATGGTGCCAAACTTCTTAGCACCCTGGAGTGTTAGTGCCATAGAGAATACTTCTTTTTAAGCCAAATTACAAATGAAAACCCAGCCTAAGTGTTTAGAACTCACATAATCCATTCACTGCCATCTGGACAACACTCTATATAATGTTCTCTGGGAGAAAATATTCTTTTAAAAGCATTTATGGAAACAGCACAACCCAGTTCTTGTAAAATGAAAAGTCAGTCCTCGTAGTCATGTGGTTCTCCAAAACAAAAAGTATACAGGTGGAAATAAAGTATGTTTGTGTGCTCTTTTGCACTGTCATTGTCTGAGGGTACAAATGCCATTTGATACCCATAGTATGATGAGATGTGTACTACTGCCTCTCCCAGTGTCCCTCTCCTTCTGCTTCACGGGTATTTGCTAAAGTATATTCATTTCCCCATGTGATAAGTTTTGATTAGCAAAAGTTAGTCTGAAATGATATATATAGAATTTGCTGGCTGATCCAAAGAAAACCCTATGTTCCCTTTTTCCTAGTAAGCATGGAATCATTGTTTTGACATGGCAGAACCAACAGATCAAAGTAACTTAGATTGTGTTGTCATAACATGGGAAAGAACTGCTATGAAATTTGCCTGGAAATACAGTGGACTTGGCATGAGAAAAATAAAATGAGTTGAGATCTTCAGATATAGGGCTCTTCAATTTGGCAGCATAGCTTTACTGTCTTACCTAATAAAGATGGCAAACTTGAAAACGAAGGCTTGCACACTCAATGTAGTTTGACAGAATGTTCAGGTATCCCATTTCTGAATGTTATTCATCTTTAGGACCACCTTTCTATTTGTAGACTTCTTGAGTGACAAAAAAAAAACCCAAAACATCAAATAATAGACTTCATTGGTTTTGTTTTAATTAATTTTGTTTTGTGTTTTTCAACTGGACAGATTGCAAACCAAACACACGTGTGCGCACACACACACACCTCACCAGGCTTGTGAAAAAATAGTTAAGAGAGTAAACATTTTCTGTGACCATTTTGAAGATCCTTGCAATGTTCTACATGTTCATATTACTAAGTAACAAAATATAATACATACATGTTTGTGTTCTTATTCATCTTGTGCTTGGAACCCTAGCAATCATTTTATCCCAATGATAGCACAGACGTATCATCTGAATCTGTATTTTCATTGGGGATGATATTGTGCTAGAAGACTCTGACCACATCACTGAAATTCAGGATGCTTCTTATTTCAGTGTAATCTTTGCTGCTGCTTCAAAAGTCTTGATTTAAACATGGGTAATAACAATTGCTCAGCATGTGAAAACTTGACCCCTATTTTGAATAATAATCTGCTGTGATGTGGAAAAATACCCATATTCTACTCTTTTTTTTCTGTTGGACTGAAATGCGCTTTTTTATTTTCACTGGATAAATGTAAGAACTATCAAAGGGGAAACTTGTAAAAAAAATGAACCTGTTTGTTCTTTTCTTTTCTCATCTCGAATCCAAGAGCTTTTCAGATTTAGTTTCCTTTTATTAGGACAGATTGAAATTACTTATTGGAATTTCTTTGCACTCCTTTATAAACCCAATGAACAGGTGTAATTGTGTTTTGTTGATCAATTCATCCATAGTGCCATGTCTTGAAAAATATGCTAGAGTTACCAAGTAACAGCGAATAGCCTGGTTGTTTAATTATATCAAGTAAATCCATGCCTTTTGATAGAAGTAATCGATCAAAATGAAATAATAAATCTTACAAGTTGGACAGTCTATCCAATTAGTTAGATTTTTCTTTCCTAGGCTCACATTTCAAATTAACGCACATAAATTTACCACCTATATAATCTACTGATAGAATCTTATCAGCATAATGCATGTTAACATCTGCATTATTAAAATTCTACCAAAGATGAAAATGCTAGACAGGATAGACATGAATAATCATTTAACATTAATTCTAGTGACAAGTTTTCCATCGCAATATAGGAATTCTCCAATTATTTTATTTTCCCTTCCACGAACAAGAAATTCCGTGAGTATTCTACTCAATCATGTGTACGTCAGTGTTAGACCTTACCATTTCTATAAGAGGGCACATTTATCTTCCTCTTGACTTTATTAGCTTTCACCATAAACAAAATACAGCAGAACTTCACAAACTGCAAAACATACCATTTAGTGCAACAAATATGCATTCAGGAAATTCTCAGTATGCGAACGCACCCCAGCTTTTCTGGATGCTCTCACTGCATATCTTGCTCTGACGAACTTGTAATTTAATTAAATAGACTATATCATGTTTACATATTCCATTTATTTCTCCACTGTTAAAATGGTAGAATTTACAATGGTAGAATTTATCATTTTTGAATGATATGCTATATAATCTTCATTTTATGTAGTGAGGCCCTCAAAATTCTTAATTTGGTGATGGAGTGATTAGTTTAAGATTTATTTGTTCACTTGGAAGCCATGGTTAGAGAGTGAGAGACAGAGAAGAAGCTCTTCCATCTTGTTTTTCACTCCCCAAATGGCCACAGTGACGGAGACTTGGCTACACAATGACAGCATTTCAAACTGCCTTCTGTGCCACAACAAGAGGTCCTATGATGGAGTGATCGAGTGACATATATTTATGTTACTATATAAGTGTTTAAAAGAATCCTTAAAAAGTGACATGAGCTGCCTAGTGATGCTTATTTCTTGAGATACTTCTCTAGATTGCTAGGGTAATTTCTCATACAGCCAGGAGTATTTTTAAAACAATTCTGTAAGAAGGCTTTGGCTTTGAGATGAATTTTTGCAAAAACGTTGTTGAGTAAACTATCCACAAAGAAATCGAGTATGATTTCTCACTCAGTAGATAGTAAAGTGTTAGTATTTCTTCAATGACATTAACTAAAGATGAAAGAATTGTAAAACATTAAAGAAGTATAGTTTTATTTTGTTTAAAAGTGTATGAATACAGTTAAAGAAAAGCATGAGCACGATCATTAAAGAAATCATGATAATGAATTCCATTGTTACAAAAAAAGAGATACTGAAAAGGAATACTATCTCTTACATTATTTTATGAATTAAATACTGATTAAAACATGCCATATGACATTTGATCTGCACAATGATTATTTGTGACTTTTTCTCTGTGAACTATTTCATTGTCTAAATTCTGTTTTAAAGGATAGTATAGAAAATAAATATTTTATGATGAAAGTGATGAGTTCATTTTAAAAATATTTTTTGAGGATTTATTTTTATTTGAATGTCAGATCTTGGCAGAGAGAGGAGAGAGACAGAGGTCTTCTGTCAACTATTCACAATGCAAATAGCTGCTTAGGAGCTCATTCAGAGCCAGGAGCCAGGAGCCAGGAGCTTTCTCCGAGTCCCCTACATAGGTATAGAGGCCCAAGACTTGGATCATCCCTCATTGCTTTCCCAGTTCAAAACCAGGGGATTGAGTAGGAAGTGGAATTGCTGCCTGTATAGGATACGAACACTGGTGGGTAGAAGATTAGCTTGATGTGCCACTACATTGGCCCCTCATTTTTATTTATTTATTTATTTATTTATTTATTTATTTATTTATTTATTTATTTATTTTTATAGGTTGAGTTTGGAATGATAAATAAGGACTTTACAATGAAAATATTTATGTATCTATTCATACTTTTAAGAGGAATATGCTGGTCTACAGCTTAAAGCTTTTGAAGTTGACAAAAAGTGATAATTTACAATTAGGAAGCATGATCAGAACTATCTTAGATTGCAGTGAGGCAAGTAATTAGTAAAAAGAATCTTTTGTTTAGAATTATTGTCCATATATCTTAGAGTGAAAGATTATTAGTAGAATGGAAAATTCAGCCAGTTAAGGGAAATGACCCAATTTTCGTTTCAATGTTTACGTCTTATTGATGGATCTATAAATAAGGTTATCATATAGGTTATCAATACAAACTGCATGAGAAAATGTGGTTGGTAAACACTGCTGTGACATACTCTGTGATCCACTGGACTCTGTTCAGAAGTGAAGGACTTACTTCTCTAGTGGGGGACAATGTTGCAGTGCTTTGTAAGACTGCTTTAAATCTTTGTCACATAGGTAAGAATTATATTCTATATTAATCTTAACGATTTGTAGCTATGTTTAAAGTATACTTGGTATGAGTGAAGTTGAGCATCTTCTCATTATTGTGTAATCCTTGCTCATTTTCCTACTGAACTACAGTCTTTCCACATTATCTGTGTCCCACATTATCTGTGATGTTTAATCTATTGGACACAATGGAAATTAAACATAGGTTAACTGCTGAAATAATTTATTATTTTATAAAGAAACAAAGGCATTTTATGAAATTTTGCCACAGAATTGTCGTTAACTGATGTTTTTGAGCAATTTTAGTGATGGCATATTATTAAGCAAAGTCTTAATGTACTGCACCAAAAAGGGAAATGAATTTTAAGAAACCCGTTTTTTCGGTTCTTAAAAGACTGGTTCCTGTAACACTGTGGATGAATAATGTCTGCTTTGCTATATGTAATGTTTTTATGTTTTAGAGTAATTTATTTTCTTTCTTTCTTTGAGGAAAGGAAACAGAAAAAAAGAGTAAAGAGAAAGCTGAAGATCAGCAAAAAAGAATTATTCCCCTCAACATGTTCAGTGTTAAGAAAACTAGAAGATAATGTAAGGAGATACAGTTAGAAGGGAAAAAAGGAATTGTTATAAAAATAAGAAAAAGAGATAACGATAGATACAACTGTGGCTATTTTTACACAAAAGTAAACAATTTAGATTGATTTTCATACCATCAGTTTATTTACTCTGATACGAAAGAGGAGGAAAAAAACTCCCTACTCTGTGGAATAACAAATAAGGAGAAGGCTATACTAGCATTTTTTATTTGTTTTAGTTACAGAAGGATGGCACCAGAGAAATGTTTGTCCAATTCATGACTTTACTTGTAAATGTGAATTTAAAATGATGAAGTACGAATTCTAGGCTTAATAAACCAAGCAATCAAGAAAGGAGGCTTGCTAGACTGATACTAAGACAGTATTAAGTATAAATAAGTACTAAATGGATGTAGATTAAGAGTTCTCAAGGCATAAGAGTCTGAACTTAGATGAGTAGTCAAACATTATGATGTCATGATCCGATATTACAGAAACAATGTGATTTCAGATGAGAATAAATAGTAGAATATTTTTTGTTTGTGAAACAAAGTTCAAAAGAGTTATACATGTAAATGTCTGAGAATATCCAACTTTCGTTAGATCAGCTCTCAAAGAACTGAAATTATTGTAAGAACAGACTGAGACTAGGCATTGAAAAATTCTGCTTGTTGTGATAAATTTGATGAATATATGGGAATGACCATATACATATATATGACTGTGATGTGTAGCAATATCAGTGATGTGCATAGTAGGATGAAATATTAATTTCTAGGGTGCACACTTGTGCGCACACACACACACACACATTCCTACTCATGTTTTATTTGAAAGGTAGAATTACAGAGAGAGGGAGAGAGAGAGCAAGAG
This sequence comes from Ochotona princeps, assembly GCF_030435755.1. Classification (NCBI taxonomy): domain Eukaryota; kingdom Metazoa; phylum Chordata; class Mammalia; order Lagomorpha; family Ochotonidae; genus Ochotona; species Ochotona princeps. The sequence goes on along the minus strand of NC_080839.1, from coordinate 19,657,326 downwards.
GCTAGAAAAATCAGAAAATGGATTGGGTTAAGCTAAAGTCAGGAGTCAGAAATTTCATTGGGATCACCAATGGGATTCAGGAAATTATGTACATGGAACATCGTCCTCTGATTTTCTAGACATGATAGCAGGGAGCTGGATCCAAAATTTGGTATCTGAGGTTGCAACAGCTTAACCCACTGCACCACAACAGTTGGCCCTTTGTTTTTCCATTTTACCCTGATGTTATATATTCACTGTGGTCTCTTTTCTTGACTCTTCAGTAAGCTAATTATTAGTTAATTGTTCTATTTGCTGCCTCAATTTAGTTATTCATTTTTCTTCATTGTGTTCATGCCAGCTATTACAAAGTGTAGGTGCATTAGTTTGTAATTCATCACTAAAATTTCATTTTTTTCTCTGAAAAGATCTTTTATTGCAACCTTTATTTTGAAAAACATTTTTTATTTCAGAGTAAAAACCATTTTCAATTTTCATATTTGTGTAGAAAATTCAATGGTGATACTACTTCTTGCTGTTTTTGAAATTGTGCTCTTACTCCTCTGTATGATTTTAAGGCTTTTTGTAGTGTTCTATGTATCTGTTTTTTAAGAGTATATTGTACTACCTGAATCTATGGATTTTTGTATTTTCATTATGTTGGAAAATTCGTTTCATTCTTGTTCTGATTTTCCATTTCACTTTTGTTCTTTTATTCTTATAGGCTTCCAGTTTTATTTATGTGAGACATTTTACTTTATCTAAAAATTTTTCATTTTTGTTCATTTTCTGCATTTTTTTAAAAAGTGGCTGTGTTTAGTCAGCGTATTTTCTTTCGTTGTATGATCAAACTCATTGATTCACTTCAAAAGATTTATTCTGCTGTGAAACCCCTCCATTGAATCAGTTTCAGTCATTTTGTTTTTGAGTGCCAGAATTGATCTTGTTGCTTGGGTTCCCCAGGGAGCTTCTTCCCTGAAAGGGCTGGAACTCCCTTATTGTTCCTTACATTCCCTTAATCCTATGAGAGCTCAGCCTCATTTCTGTAATTACCGGCTCTATTTCACAGCCCTACCTCCAGCTTCTGTTTCTCTCAATTACTGCTTTCCAGTATCTATCAAGGGAAATACAGCAGTCACCATTAGCCTCAATCTCGCAATTCTTTATTTTTATTTTTCGGGACATTGTACTAAAATTTCAGTTTATTTGATGATTTCACGATGCCTCCAAGCGTCAGTCCTGCTTGTTGTTCTAGCTGGTCATTTGAAAAAGCAGAGTTTGCTTCACCAGCTTTGCTTCTCTCAACAACTGGAACTATACATAACCTATGTCCAATTCTAGAGAAAGTAGGATTGTGCTTATGCTAATTTTGTCTTCTTTTTCTCCAAGTAATCAAATTATATCAGATTTAATTTTTGACACCCTTGATTTCTGTGCTTACCCACTGTACTTGTCAGCCATTGGTTCTTGTTCTTAATTTTTCCACTTGCTTAGGAAAACATTAACAGATAATTTGTACGCCTTGACTATCATCCTTGCATTTGCTTTCTTTTTACCCTGACATTCATCACATTTATCTTACAATTTGTTTCTTATTGTGTAACTCATCACCTGAAACTTCTGTAAATTGGTTTCACAAAAGCGCATCTAAAATAGAAATTCCTTAATGTTACATATGTATATATAATTTTATTAGTTTACTTTTTTCACTTAACCATGCGATCCACATATTTACTGTGTTTGGTATGCTTGGACACTACTATTGTAAGCACCTAAAAAGAATATGCTCCTCTACTTGGTGTTTAACTTCCTCCGTTGTAGTTAGGGAATGACTTGGAGTATATATGATCCTTAAGATGAGTTTTGCGATCCATTCCTTCCTTTATTCTTCCTCCTATGTACATCTATATATTTTTTCCTGGCTCTTGTTCAAGATGCTTAAAGATCTGGGAGAAAAGGGAATGAAAACTTACAAGGGTAAAAACAAGGTAGAGTTTTCTCTTTCTATTGGGATTCTCAAACTATTGTCTCACTAGTAGAAACTCTGAGGATCCTGAAAATATGCCTGTGGAAATCAGCTATTTCTCCTTCATGAGTACTCTTGTGGTAATTATTTTTCTTAGGTACTTTGGGTCTTCCACAGGTAATTCAGCAGTAGAATAGCATTAACCTTCAAACATTTATTTACCAAGGTGGTCCATACTACCAACTTTCCTTACAGGTCATGCTTTGGCAAGTAAAACAGACTATAAGACAAATCATTTTTTCATGTGATTTCCAAAATATGAACACAACAGTACTTTTATCAACCATGTTTCTTATTCGTTTGCAATATTGACTTTGCCATGAAATGAGAGTAATTCAATTTCAGATTATACAATAAAGCTGAAATCATTATAGCTCTGCCTGCTAGTTTTACAGTAGTTAACACTGTATGAGGATTTTCATGATGAATCTTTGTATTTCAGAGTTTTACAATCAGACATTGAAAAAGAAAAAAAGTCCAATGGCTTTAGAGACTGTATTGGTGTATGTGAAAAATCCATATCGGGCTTTTGATTCAACATGATTCACATCAATAATGTAGTCCCTCTGCATTCAAAGTTTTATTAAATTTTCTCTGGGCACCACTGACACGTTTTCCTTATGTCACAGAAGGACCAATTCTAGGAATTATTTTTATTTAGCGTCAGGTACAGATCCAGTGTGGTACTGTAAAGAGAAACAGAATGTGTGGGGAAAATACACAGTTCCTAATTCACTGTCTCATTATGGAAAGATTACTTAATATTAGTTCATTCTTGTGTCATGAAGAAAAAATTAAATATGAGAAAGTTTGTCCACTAACCTGTAAGCCAGTGGCTGGATCTTTTGAAATTCTTTGCAGTACTCTTCTTTGAGCAGTTTAAGATAAAATGAACAGCTAACACACTGGGACCTTACAAATAAGAACAAAGTTTCTGTCTCTGAGTTATATTTGAGACAAATTGCAAAGTCCCGAAATGTCCAGTAAAAGACAAAAGCTCATTTAAAATGTCTATGTAAATTGTTCTGTTGCAAATAATTTAACAATGAACAGGCTTAGCTGTTAATAGAATGGCATGGATATTCTGAAGCCAGATCCCTATTAAATACCCATGAAGGACCATGTGTGTGTGATGATCATAAAGGAATTAGTTGTGACTAGTGGACAACTAGCTAAGATTAGAAAGAATAAGAAACTTAGAAGTGTTGAGTTGGAACTTTCTTCATGAAACTACTCAAATTTGCTGAGTCCTTATTTTTGCATTGTTCAACTGCTTCGATTTTTAAGTCCTTAAATAGGCAAGGAAGGATTTTGCTACCCAGCTAGGTCTCAGCAAAAAAGATGAACTGCATATATTTCTGAAGTTTACAGCTTAGTATTGAATCATCTATATAAATTATTAATAACAGTTTTTGAGTCATCTGTCTTTCCTAGATGGGTAGCTTTAAGACATGTAATTAATGAACATAATCTACATAATCACAGCCACCACATGAAAATGTTATTACTGTTTTACGGATAATGAAATGTCTTTGAGAGGAGAAAGAACCACTCCAAAGCTACTTATTTATGACAAACTTAGTCATGAGATTCAATTTTAGCAAAAAAAGTATTTTTAAGTGGTGTATTTATTTATATGAAATGCAGAATGACAGAAACAGAGACACAGAGAGAGGCATCTTCCATCTGCTGGTTCACAGATGCTGTCAGTAGGTTGGGCTATGCCAAAATGCAGCCAGGAGACAGGAACTCAACCCAGATGTCTCAAATGGGAGACAGGACCCCAAATACTTACGCCATCCTGTACAACTCTGAAGTACATTAAGAGGAAGCTAGATCAGAAGAATGGGGTAGGTGGGACTTGAACTAGGTACTCTGATTTGGCATATAGGCATTCCAGGAATTAGGTTAACCCCCTTGGCCAAAGAACTGTTCCAGCCTTGCTCTTAAGCCTTATTTTATATAATGCTTCCTAATTAACTAGAATAAAATAATTTAGAAAAAACTTTCCCAATAGAACAGCATGAAAAATGAATCCATCAGTGAAGGGGGGAATGCATTGTTAAAGAAGAACCTGAAACACTCGTATAATAAATGAAGCCAACTAATACAACCCTACTTCCTTCTATCTATCCCAAGAAACTTTACCTTGTTCAGGTCATTTCTTTTCATGTAAATAAGTAAGGCAAGCTCAAAGATGTGTTTCATGTACCAACCCACATGTTGGCAAGCCAGGTATAGAGACTATAACAGAGAGTTCTTGTGTAGGGCGACTTGACTTGGCTTGTTCAGTTAAGGTAAACTGACAGTCTTCTCAGCAGGAAAATTATGCTTTCTTACTCAAAAAATAGAGAATCCTATATTAAGACTACAAATGTACACACACACACACACACACACACACACACTCATAAAATTATTAGGAAGTTCTCACATTTCCAGCAACATCACCAATCCCTCTCCACTCCTATGGCACCAGCAGTCATCACTTTCCTCAAATTCTTCAGAGAAGTCTTGCTTCTTGGTGTTTAGCACTAGGAAAAAGCTTTGATGCTTTTGTCTTCTGTGTAGACTTTGCACCTTTGCATAGCTAGGTTCTACTCTTCCCTCAGATGATAACTCAAAGATTGAATTCCTTGATTGGTATCTTTGATTGATATTGATATCTTTTCTATCATGACACCTGGGTAGGTGTTTTCCTCTTTGACAATCTTCATATAAGCATCATTGAAATTTTTTATTCATATGTAAGTTTTTAATTTGTGAATGCTTATTATGTATCAGGAAATATTATTGATGCTAAGTGTTTTGCCTGGTCTGTGGAAAAATAAACATATATATTTACATATATGTTTGTATTTATGCATATATTAAACAAAGATAAAATGGATAAAACTAATAAATATAGAAAAGCATAATGAGTATAAAAATATAAAATGTATGTTGCTGATTCTTTGTTTAAAAAAGTAACTTGGATACAGGTTATAGAATTAAGTACACTGACAAAGGGTGATAAATGTAGTGCTTACTTAGAGAATTCAGATTGAAAAAGATAAAAATATCAGATATATATTTCTATGTAAAGAGTAACCTAAATTTAGGAGATAGCTTGAGAGCTTGCTATAAGGTGTAAACATAATTGCTGTATTTGATGAATATCAAGGAAACCTGTGTGGAATAGAAATGGGTGAACCTTGGGATATTAAACTTTGGTTTATGGCATAAATCAAGTAGGGCCTTAATATGCTTTCATTTTTATTTAGTGGAAAGACAGACCATAGATGGGGTTGAAAGAGTTGCTGTTATCTAGTTTTTGTGCCTAACCTGAAGATAGAGGTAAATCAACAGGTAGCTGTGTTAAGAGCACCACTGGCTACATTTACTTTTGAGATCACATACAGATATAAATAAGGAAAATAGTTAAGAACTGCTGAAGATTTGATTGACTGGAATAACCAGATACAGTTTTTAATTGGCAATCAAGTTTATAGGTGCAAAATGGGAAAATATTCCTTATGAGATAGTTACAGAGGAAAACAATCATTGAATTTTGAAAAAAATATTTTATTTTTAACATTATTTATTTGAGAGGGATGCACACCCATGTTCTGTGCATTAAATTAGATTAGAGTTTCTGATTAGAGTAGGGAGGGTAGAGGTATGGAAGAAGTTAAGTGGGATACTTATTACAGTTCTTTTCTTTTTTATCTTAAAACTGACGTGAAGGAGAATGCTATTTGAGTGTTCTAATGGTTCTGAGACTCTGTTTGTGTTGCCGCTCCAGGGTTGAGAAAATCTTTCCAAGTTTATTGGCTGACCAAGTTTATCATGTGCATCCGCAGATCCAGGCATTTCCTGCAGAACATGGCCAGAATTATCCAACCTGTTCTGCTTTCCACCCTCTAACGAGGCAGTCAGCATCCTCTGCTGGCAGAAGAGCTGACTGTCAGATCCGCATCTGCATCTGGGCATGCTGCCACCAGACAGGAATCAGCAACTGAGAAGGTCCAATTCAGATATGTGTGCTCAAGGCCAAATCACATATTTTGTGAATTTCCCTGTGGCCAGGGTCTCAATTTAGCAGTCTAGCTGGGGAGTCCCCCAATAAACCTCACTTCCCAGGCCCACAAACTTGACTCTTGTGTACACTAGCTAATTCAAGGTCAGTTTTTGTCCATCACCTGCACCAGTCAAGGCACATAGCCTTGGATGCACCTGCCTCGTGAGTTCTGTCTCTAGCCCCATCTCTCACATGAACCTGTGGTTGCTGTGGCCTAATTCAGTAAAGTTCTCCACAGGCTCAGCCCTCACAAAAACCAGTGAACACAATGAGCTGTTCAGGGTGACTCTCAACAACCCTACCAGGCATGCCCCCAGCCCTGGCCTCTGGATGTGCCAGCATGCGATTTGGCCTAGCCCAGTCTGTATCACATCCTGTCTAGCTCTTTTGAACACCCGTGATACTGCAGCCCATCTCAGCCTGACTCATCCCTAGACATAACCCACATGTATAACAGTAAATGCTGCTGCCTTGTCCAACCTGGACTCAGTCCCAGCCCTGGTTCTCAGGCTCACAGGTGATCACAGTTCCCCTAGAAGGCCCACTCCCTTCCCTAGATCTTGCCCTTGCCAGGGAGTATTGTCATCCAGTCTGACATGACTTGCACCCAGTCCTGGAACTTGCCAGTGGGTGCTATGGCCATATCACTGGGTGCGGCAACATAGCTGAGCCTGGCCCTCCCCACCAGTGCCCACGTGCCAGCCAATGTGACTTTTCTGCCCAACCCAGCCAGCTCATAGTCCCAGCTCTCATGCTTACCAGTGGAAGCAGTAGCAGCCTAGGAGGAAAATCCCCAGTTTTCCTACCAGGCCCACTTCCAGCCTCAGGTCTAGCACATGCTAGCAGGTGCGTGGCTGAGTCTGGCATGGATATCCCCAAGTTTCAGCATTTGCCAGCAGGTGTTGCAGGCTGGATTAGCCCAGCCTTCCCCCACCCTCCCCTTCTTAGATCTCACGGGTGTGAGCAGCAGGCTAGCACATTCTAGCCCAGACTAGCCCGACCCCAACCTTGGCCCTCACGTGAATAGTTGGTTTACATTTTTTTTTAATCCACAAATGTATGTATGCATGACTAAAATACAAGTGGCATTATGTTTTTCAGGAAGTGCTGCTAAATATACCCCAATAATAATTACACATCTATTTTATGGTTGAAGTATGTTTTATTCATTGATGATGTAAAAAATGCCATAAAGCATCATTGTTACTTAAAATGTATTTGTTGGTCAATAAGTATATTGAGGGGTTCGCATTGTGACACAGCAGATTAAATCATGCTCTGTGAGTTGGCATCACATATGAGATCACTGATTCATGTTTCAGTTTCTGCGCTTCTGATTCAATTCCTTGCTGCCTGGGAAGACAGCAGGTGATAGGTCAAGTGTTTAGGCCCCTGCCACCCACATGGGAGGCTCAGATGTGGTTCTGTGCCCCGTTTGTGGCCCTTGTGGTCATCTGTAGATTGACCCAGCAGATAGCAGAGCTCTTTATCACTGTCTCCCCTTCTCTGTCACTCTCCCTTTAAAACAAATAAAACAGACCTTTAAAAAACATGATAATTGATAAACCATTTAAAGAAGGACATGTTATGTTCCTTCATCTGTGTCACTAAACACATTGCAAAGACTGGCTTTTGGCATAATGCATGGTGAAATATTTTTGATGTTCAAATTTATGATACCAGAACAAATTGCCCATCAGTAGATAGCTCTTTCACTTATAATTAATATCATTATCATATCTCTGCAAAAAGCATGCAGAATAACATACTTACTGCATACCAGACACAATTTACATTGCTTTTGTTTTGCTTACATTACTTTCTTTTTGGCTTTGTAGGTTGTCTTATTGTATCTTTTTAGCTTCCCATATAGTAAGTATGTTTATGTTCTGCAAGTTCTTGATTGGGACTTTGTGGAATAAGAAAACGAAGTAAATTTCCATATTGCAAAACTGCAGCATAAAACAACAATAATTTGCATGCAAATGTGAACCTGTGCTTTTGTTTACTGGGTAGTGGTGCCTTTGCAGAGAGATCATGAACACATAATACTAGCTTGGAAACTATAGATAAGCTGTCCAAATGTAATCATATCCCACTCTGGTTGAGCTTAAATATTTCTCCTTCTCAGAACTAAAAAAAAAAAAAAACTTTTCTATTTTTCTTACTTTTCACATTTTTCCCTCTCTGATCCCTTATAATGCCTTGAGAATTAAGTCATTATTTTGAAATTACTGTACATTCTGTAATGCAGATTAGTATTTTTAGATTATTTCTTTCGGCCGCTGTCTGTAACTAAGAACTTAATTAAATAACAAATAATTCTGGAGCTAGTTAAATTTAAGAAAAATCACTATTTAAAATGCTGAGTAACTACAGAACTTCCACAATACATTGTTCGAATCTTTATATCACATACTCCAAGTGTCAGGTATCTCATCTTTAAATTAGAAGAGTTATGATTGAAGACTAGGGCTTAATATTTGGTAGTGAAAAGCAATCAAATACTTGTAAGAGATTTTGACTCTTTTTGAAGTTTGAGTTTATATTATCCCAAAACCAGAGATTACAGCACATCTGAAATGTCAACATATTTTAATGTTCTCTTGAATTTAGGCTTTCAAATGAAATTATTCACTTCAAGTTTAATCTTTCCAAATTAAATGGCTGAAATGAGCAGTCTTGGTTATGGAGAACATCCAGATGGTTGGGAATGAAACCTGGTAGTAAGCCTGAATTATTATTCACTTATCAGACTCATATGTGAAGATTCTGATCCATTTATAAAAGAAAGAAAATATTATCTCTGGAGAAAATACTGATCTTGTACTTGGTGTCTGCTTTTTCTGATGATTCCTCTAATGGAAATCGTAGACACTAAGCGTGTAGCATCATGAAGAACTGAATTTGTACACATATGTGAATTTTCTGCAGCATCAAAGTATTTTTAAATGCATTTTAACAACTATATGTATCACATAATATATATACAAGAGGAACATCGGAAAATGTACTGTTAGGTTCCAACTTAAGGGAAATGTTAGAATTTTTACAAATTATATTGGTGATATTAATTGACCTTACTCATTGAATTCACGATAATTTTTTATAACTTCTTTGAAGCATTTATATATTTTTCTTTGGCTTCTTCTACCTGAAGGGTAAAAATAATATTTAAGTGTTTTTACATAGATTTCATTACCTAAAGGAAATATTTTGAAAAATTCCAGTTACCTATACACAATACGAAGATCTGAGATCGTGGAATATACGGTTGGAATATTTGATATTTTTGTAAGAGGAAAAAGTGTAGACTTGATCTATCCATGATGGTTGAGACAGGCCTGTAGAATACTTGGAAGTCACCATGGATTTAAAGGATTGGAAGGACTTGCAGCACAAACTTTCTTTAGAGTTGTCCAGAGGCTTGTCGGTGCTGTGGGCCTTGTGTTTTCAAGTTCAGACGCTGTACTGTTTTTGCTATTATGTTAGAAATTCAGAAATTATTGTTAAAATTGCAGTATTGTCCAAACCACAGAATGACAGCTCTAACTCACAGCTGCGTCTTACAGATGCATGTACCATATGCTACCGTTATGAATGTCTTCCAGATAAAAGCAGGAATGTGACTTCCCTGAGAAGAGCGGAGCTAAATTATTAGGTAAATTGATCAGAATTAATATTAGCCTGATTAAGTATGAACTTAATATACTTTCGACATTCTCATTTTGGTCCTTTTCAAAATCCAATTAACTTACACAGATGATTAGCATTTGCTAGTCTCTGATTTTATAGCCTGCAAATTTCTCTCAGCATAGCCTTCTCTTTCATTTTCATGACTTAAATCCAAATATTACAAAGAGATTCTATAAAGTATTTGAATATTAACAAGCTTGGAGGCTGAAAATTTCATGTACAGCTATAATTAATTATGCTTTCCAAACTGAAAAGAACATCTTTAAAACAGGCCAGAAAAATGAAGCAGAATAAACAGGTACTGAAGAAACATTCCTAGTTATGTAGAAACAGCACAGAAGTCCCATAGCTGAATCATTCCCTCTGTTGATAAAAGCAAGTAAAATTTCAACCCTGCAGTATAACTGTACTTCTCCCTGGAGAGAACCAAAAGCAACACACTTTCCTATGTGTTACTAAATGGACCTTAGTTTTCCAAAGTCTTTGAAAAGAGCTCATGGACTCACATTTTCAAATTAGTGGCAAACACAAAACAGCTACCAGAATAAATGAAAAAAACAAATAGCAATGCTGTGTACTTCTTATAAAGCTCCTGTATGAATAGAGATTCTTGTATTTCACATAAAATAGTTTCCTACTCATTAAATCCACAGCCTGAAATCTCTTTTTCTGCTGTTCTGGTAGCTGAAGCTATTGAAAACACCACCAAACAGAAACTAACAAGAAACTCTCAAATCTGGAAGATCTGGTAGTTCCTAAAGCGACACAAAAAACAAAGTCCTAAATCAAAATCTCTTTAAAAATTTTGAAATTATGCTTTGATAAGTTTCTAACCTTTGAAACTAAATCATCCCAACTGCAACAAGATCTAAGGTTAACTAATCTCAGGATTCTTTACAGGTGGAGAAAATAGGATTCAGGGATATAAAAGGATATTAAAATATATTCGTAACTGCATTCCAGGCAACCTATTCCCCAAATATTGAATCTCTGCTCTCCAACATTGTTTCTATGTTTTGATTATTTCACAAATTTACACTAAGTTGTAGATGCATTCTTGATCTACTACTGGTAAACTATTGAGAGTTTATTTTCTATTGAATATTATGTTAAACTAAGTAGTTGTAGAAATGATAAGCAAATCCCATTTGAAGAATGCCTTTTTTTCATAGTGGGTAGATGAAAAAATAAGAGCAAATTAGTGAAAACCTAACAAAAATGTACTAACAAATAGTGAGTTCAGAGGTATTAATATTAACTCTGTCGTACCAATGTAGAGTTTTTTTAATGTACCTCTCCCTCATTTCATTCACCGTCACAATGTACAATGCAGTGAACTGCAAAGGTAGGTAGAATATTAGAGTCCATTGACTGCAACCTATTTGTTTTCCCTGTCAGAATTCAAAGAATTGTTGACATCAGCTGACTCCGGACCATGGAAAATGTAACGGTCACTCCTTCACACAAAGTACCTCAATTTTGCTCATCTACACATTTCATCCTTTAAAAACTTAAATGAATTTATTAATAAATAATAAACTTATATAATGAATTGGCTATGTATTTCAGTGATGAAATGAATTTGTTGGCAGTCACTAAATGTACTTGAATTCAATTGAATGAAATAAATGTGTCTTCTTCCCTGTGGTGAGGATATTTTTCTTTGGTACGTCTTGGGAATTCAGATTTGACTGAGTGAAAACAAAGAACCCAAGAATTACAAAGACTTCATAACAGTAACTGAAATTACAAGAGTCTTACCAAGGTTGCCATTGCTATCAATTATATGAAGAACCCTCAGATTCAGTGGATACATTTATCCTCTGATTCTACCAGCATTTAGATTTTTATAAGCATTTTTTTCATTTCAATTCACATTAAATGAATCCATCTTGCATGCTAGATTATGGATGAGATGCTTAAGAAACATCGGTAAGCAAAATAGACAAAGTCCCTTGTTCTGATGTCACTAAGTTTTTTTTTTAAAGATTTATTTATTTTATTACAAAGTCAGATATACAGAGAGGAGGAGAGACAGAGAGGAAGATCTTCCGTCCGATGATTCACTCCCCAAGTGTCTGCAACGGGCCGGTGCGTGCCAATCCGAATCCGGGAACCAGGAACCTCTTCTGGGTCTCCCACACGGGTGCAGGGTCCCAAAGCTTTGGGCCGTCCTCGACTGCTTTCCCAGGCCACAAGCAGGGAGCTGGATGGGAAGTGGAGCTGCTGGGATTAGAACCAGCGCCCATATGGGATCCTGGGGCGTTCAAGGCAAGGACCTTAAGCCGCTAGGCCATGCTGCCGGGCCCTGATGTCACTAAGTTTTAAGTGCTGTTTTTTTGCCTTTCTAGTGGACTTCAAGTGAAGTTATAATTCCCTAGAAGTGCTTATAAGGCCTGCAGTGATCTGCACCTTTCCTATATCTGTTTATTTGCCAAACTCAGGGGCACTGGGCTTGTTGTTCATGAGAAGAGCTGAGCTTCCCTCAAATCCTTTGTATTGAAGTTCCTTGTGCTAGGAATACTTCTGATCTATTTGAAGGGCTCACTAACCTGATTTAAAACTACGCTTCCTCGATAGGTTTTTTAAGTACAATATTATAAAACAAACAAAAGCTGCACACCTTCTTTGTATTGTTTCTTTCTTTTATACTGTAGTTCTAAACAAAACAGTATTTTCCAATAACTCTTTCGAGTCTGATTACTTTTCTTATGACAAAAGTCTTCTCTATCCACATGGGCACATTCCAGACAACTTGAACACAAAAATTAACAGACTTCTGTATGCTATGTTTTTCCTTTGTCTATAAACTTTAATCTCCAAATTAGACAGTGATAGATTAATCACAATAATAAAATGGAAAAATTATGCTTTAATAAAAGCTATATGAATATAATATCTGTCTCTCTTAAGGTATTGTCCTGTTTTTTTCTTTCGATGATGTGAAGTGATAATGTGCCTATGTAATGAGATGACATGAAGCTCAATATTTTCTAATATGATACAGTCATTTCTAGTCATGTCTTCCCTGTAAAATTTGAATGTCTTTTCTATTTTAACTAAATATTTATTATGCACCACGAATTGAACTTTTTAAGATTGACTTATATCAACAGAAATATAATAAATATATTTTCTTTGTTATTCTTTTGCTTTGCGGTTAAAATTTATTTTGCTTATTTGGAAAACAGAGTAACAGAGGAAGAACCATATAGGAAATCTTCCATCTGTTGATTCATTCTCCAAATGACCACACAGCCATTTGGCTGGACTGAGCTAAATTCAGGAATATGAAACTCTATCTGCATGTTTCAAGTGGGCTTCAGAGTCTAAGTACTTGGGCTCTTCAACTGCTTTTCCATTTGCATTAGCAGGAACCTAGATCAGAAGTGCAACAGCCAGAACTTGAATCAATACCCAATAAAAATAAATAAATATTTTAAAAAATTGTATGTTAAGCCTTCTCTAATCTCTACATGAAATAATGAAGGAAAGGTTGGAGTTGTGGGTACAGCTGGAAAGTCAGATATACAGAGAGGAAAGACAGAGAGGAAGATCTTCCATCTGCTGATTCAATCCCTAAACGACTGCAGTGGGCAGAGCTGAGCTGGTCCAAAGCCAGGAGCCAGAGCCAGGAGCCAGAAGCTTCTTCTGGGTCTCCCACGTGGATGCAGGGTCCCAAGGCTTTGAGTGGTTCTCAACTGGTTTCCCAGGTCTTTTTTCTTTTTTGTAAGAGTTATTTATATATTGAAAAGACAGATACAAAGAGAGGAGAGACAGAGAGGAAGATCTTTCATCCAATGATTCACTCCCCAAGTGGCCTCAACGACCGATGCTACGCCGATCCAAAGCCGGGAGCCAGGAACTTCCTTCCAGGTCTCCCACGCGGGTGCAGGGTCCCAATTCACTGGGCCGTCCTCGACTGCTTTCCCAGGCCACAAGCAGGGAGCTGGATGGGAAGTGGAGCTGCTGGGATTGGAACCGGCGCCCATATGGGATCCTGGCACGTTCAAGGCAAGGACCTTAATCACTACTCTATCGTGCTAGGCCCTCTATTTTCTTATAAAAACGATGAATAAGAAAGAATGTATGTGTACATAAAGGGTTATCACCAAACTTTACAAGTACTTGTCATTTATCAAGCCTTCAGAGAACCTATTAGTAAATGTATAAATAAACTAGTAAATTCTTATTAATTTGTGCCTTCTTAGTATAAAAAAAAGCTAATTTTTTGAAGGCGTCTAATTATTCATTGAACTCAAGTGCATTGCTAAAAATAATACAAGATGGAAATAGAGTTAATTTCTCTGACAGTTAAAAAGAAGTGAAAAGTAAGAAAAAAGGCTTATTTCTTATTCTTTGAAAGGCTTATTTCTGAGTGACTGGAGGTCATCTAATCTTTTCCGTTTTCTTCAGCTTATAAATTGCATGATTATTAGAATTATCCCTGCACATATAATAGATTTTCTTTGCATGTGGATGTTTGGGGAGGTATTTAGTTCAGGATTATAAATCACATAGGGAGATGATTTATGCAAATTTAGAATTCATTAGCATGTGTTAAATTATTTTTCCCGAAATTCAAGCAAATTGAAGAAGTCAAATGGATCAAGTTTAAAAAGAGAGAGTAATTTGTTAATAATCCCATTACTATGTTGATAAATAACCAGAAATGGATAAATTGCAGGCTGCAGGAATCTTATTACATTCATTGTAATTCAAATGAGAAAGGGCAAACCTCTTTTACAATAAGTAGCTGACTTTCTGTTTCAGCTGATAGGCATCTCGTTGATGATACTGGACAAATGCATATTCTAAAAATGAAAACAACTTCCATTAACTGCCCTGAAAGTCCTATCACTTGTTCTTGTTATGGGGAAATTTAAGTGATTTATTGGTGGAAAGAAGAAACAAGTAGACTATCAAGGAGTTAAATTAGCTCCAAACCCTGATTTTGCAAATTAATAACTTTATTTATCTAAATCTTGTAGGAGTTCATAAAATGTTAAAATTGATAAATGCTTCCAATGTGATATTATTGTGAAATTCATAATGTAGAATAGGTATATTATATATTATGTACTGTATAAATATTAATTTAATGTCATATCCAAGTGTATCCATGTTTTGAGGGAAAATTTTACCTTTTACCGTATTGCCTTTTCTGCGTATAACCTATCTTCATTTCTGGCAATGAATTATCTGTCCCAAAGTACATTTTGGGGAGTTTTCTTAAGATTTATTTATTTGTTTGAATGACAGAATTACAACGGAAGAAGGAAGTCACATAGTTAGAGATGTTCCATCTGCTGGTTCACTCCCCAGATGCTGTCATGTGCCAGTGTTGAGCCTGTTTAAAGCAAGGTGATAGGATCTTCTTCCAGGTCTCCTATATGGGTATTGGGCATTAGGAACTTGGGCCAACCTTTACCGCTTTCCCATGTGTATCAGCAGGAAACTAGGTCAGAGTAGGAGCAACCAGAACTTGGCTTGGTTCCTGTAAGTGATGTGGGCCTTGCTTGCAGTGGCCTTACTTGCTGTACTGCAGTGTCATACCCCTATAATACAGTTTTCTTTTTTCTTCTTCTATTATCATTATTATAGGATACAGTTCCATTGGCTCTTGGATTTCCCTTATTCCCCTGCCCCACACACTGATTTCCCCTATATTATTACAATAATATAGTCCTGCATAAACTGTCATGGGTCCATCATTACATGCATGGATAATGACAGAGTCCAGCATCCTATTGTCAAGATCTATTTAACAACTTCATTGGGAGTCTATCTTTGATCTGAATGTAGAGATGCATTCTACACTGTATCCTCACATCTGGATATGATAGTGTCCATTACGCTGTTACTATACATCCCCTTAAATGAAAAGCCACAATACAAAATCAACAATAGGAAGAAAAATAGAAATTTACAATGCCATGAAGTTAAGTAACATGCTACTGAATGAC
This sequence comes from Ochotona princeps, assembly GCF_030435755.1. Classification (NCBI taxonomy): domain Eukaryota; kingdom Metazoa; phylum Chordata; class Mammalia; order Lagomorpha; family Ochotonidae; genus Ochotona; species Ochotona princeps. Next base: position 19,641,599 of record NC_080839.1, on the reverse strand, counting down.
TAATGTGTCACTGAAGAAATGAAAAAGAAAATTAAGAACCTTCTTTTAGAAGATGATGTTACTGTATGACCTATGATTCAGTATTGAATTTAATATGAGACAAAAAATATTTTGAAGAAATGAAAATAAAATAAAAAACATCAGGATCCATGAGACATAGTTTCTGCTGATCTTTGCTGGTGAGATGTGTCTCCTCTGGCAGGCAACAAATAGAAGGGTTTTGGTTTTTGATCCAGTCTACTAATATATGACATTTGATTGATGGGTTTAAGCCATTTACCTTCAGGGATAATATGAATGGGTGGTAATTTGGACCTGTCATTGTAGCAATGGATTGTTCATTGTTTGATTTAGTCTTCTGCTGTTATTTTCCTGGGATGTTCTTCACATTTGCCTTTGGTTTTGGTGGGTGCTATTCCTTTTCTCTATCAAGAGAAGATCTTTAAGTATCATTTGTAGGGCAGGTCTGGAAGAGGTGTATTCTTTGAGCTTTTCTTTACTGTTGAAGAATTTTATTTCATTTCCAAAGGCAAAGGAAAGCTTTGCTGATACATTATTCTGGGTCAACAATGTTTCCTTTTAGAATCTGTCATATGTGGCTCCACTCCTTTAGGTCCTGTAGAGTTTTCTGTTAGAGGTCAGATGTGAGTCTGATTTCATTCTTCTACATGTCAATTTGATTTTTTCATGTGCACATCTAAGGCTCTTTTTCTTATGTTCAACTGAAGAGAGTTTGATATCATGTGTCATGGTGCAGATTGCTTTTGGCTAATGGTAAAGCACATTTTTAATCACTTGATTCTGTTGCCCAAAGATGATGTAGTTTTCCTCATAATATGTACCATCAGTTAACATTCTATCTTATTTTATCTTGTTATGTGACCCTAGTATTTTTTCAGTCACATGCATTGTTGTTAAGCTTAAAGGTTTATGGTTTTCCATTTACAAATAGAGTCATAATTGATATATGTATTTCTTAAACCAATACATTTCCTTGTTCACCTCTTCCTATCATTTTTCTACAAAGCTGGTGTAAAAAATCTCTTTAGATTGGGAGCTGGGACCATTCAAAGCCACTATTGGGTGTTTTATCCTTCTAATATCTCTGTGGACAAATGATTTTTTTAACACACTTTTGAATTTACTGTAGTAGTTTTGGTCTCATATTCTTTTTTCTCTTCAAGAACTCAACTAATTAGGGAGTGGGAGACGATGACAACTGGAATTGAAATTGAAAATTCTAGGTTTGAATATAAAACTGTAATTTTTACTTTACATTGCACGTGCATGTTAGCGTTTTGAGAACATATTCATACTTGTAGGCTGATAATAGTATAACATCGACAGGAAGGTTTACATATATAAAACACCTACCATGGTCATATTTCCCAATGAAGCAATTACTCTCTGTTTATATATTAAAATTAAATATATTTTAGATATGTGTGATCTCCTATACTTTATACCTTTCAAAGTCCAGGAAAGCCATTTAATCAAAGATAGCATTAAGACACGGGCAATTCTGTTATTTCTTCATTTATTCGTAAGCAACTTAGCTAACCTTTTTTCTTTATTTTATGCCAGAACTGAAATAGAGCAGTGATTTTAATTTTCTTGATCATAAGCTATAATTACAAAAGTCCTTTACTCTGTACCATAGGAAATACAATTGCATGCAAATAAGAACTTAATGAAATTACACTTAATTTAATAATATGCTATCATCCCTATTCCATTTATTTATGAATTGATTTGATTTTTAAAGTGATAATTGCAATCCACCAAATTGATTGTTAACTCACTAATGGTTGCCAGCAGGTACTTTGAAAAACACTGATATAAGGCAGATGGAGATAGTAAGTATCTGATTTGGTTGGTTAGCTGAAATAATCTGGTTCCAGAATTTGACCATTTACTGTATAAATGACTAATGTTATCACTGTCCTGAGGCCAAAGAGATTAAAAAATCAAAGGACAGGGTATGGAATAGGAAATTCACAGCTAAGTCTTAGAAAAGATTATATTACCTTGGTTTAATATGTTACCATGTAGCAGAGCTTGAGATTGGTTGGTATAGAAGATAAGAAATGTCTATATTGTCAAATTGTAAAATTCTAGGAACAGGTTTTAGGTAATCAGGCTCTACTACCCAATAAAATGAAAAGAGTGACTATTTAGTGGGCTGTTTGTGCTAAAAACTCTCAAATATCAACATTAGGTAAACACAGTTGTTTCCAGGTACTCTGGTGCATTAATTTTTTCAATCTGTACAAGTATACTCTAATGTAAGCACATTTGTTAATCCTTTAGATACATAGGAAACTGAGACACAAAATGGTCAGTTGGCTGAATTGCCTAAACCAGAGACTATAGGGAGTCATCCTCTTTTTCAGAAGTAGAGATGCCTACTGCAATGTGTCTCCACTTCATGGTATACTTGCCTCCATTATACAGAACCTCCAGATAGATATATGTATATACATGCTTACCTATATATCTATTGATCTTGTATTTTGCAGGAAGATTTCCTTATATGATAGAGAACATTGTTATTTCTCCTTTTGGGATTGACTTGTTTCACTGAGCATAATGTTCTCTAATTTGGACCATTTTGTTGCAAATGGTAAAATTTCATTCTTTTTAATGGCTAAGTAGTACTCCATGGAGTAGATGCACCACACTTTCTTTATCCATTCCTCTTTCAATGGGCATCTGGTTTAACGTTTCTATGTCTTTGCTATTGTAGATTATGCTGCTGTAAACATTGGGTCACAGAAAAGAGGATAACTCCCAATGAAACTGTTGAATATATCTTTACGCTAGGATGCTGCATTTTCTATTCCTTTCTCTATACTTGCAAAGTCAGGATATCCTTAAATAGCGGAATGATGGATTTGAGACTATTATTGAGGCACTAAACTATTGTTACAATACAGAGGAAAACAGTGGGGGTGGATAGGAATGTGAAAGGGAAATACCTGAGCTCTAGAAACTGTATTATAAAAAACAAACCAAAGAAAAAGATTATAAGGGACTCTAGTCATTATGGATGCATCTCAAATTATCTTCTAAGTAGAACTATTGATAATAATGGTGGTTGTTCTTTACTAGTAGGCTGTGTGCTTCAAAATTAGTCTTTCTTATTCTGTTGAACATGGGATGTTTGTAAGCAGAAGTCATACAAATTTCTTTTCTTGTTTTCTTCTTATTACAAAGTCAGATATATGGAGAAGAGGAGAGACAGAGAGGAAGATCTTCCGTCCAATGATTCACTCCCCAAGTGACCACAATGGCCGGTACTGCGCCGATCCGAAGCCGGGAACCAGGAACTTCCTCCAGGTCTCCCACACGAGTGCAGGGTCCCAAAGCATTGGGCTGTCCTCAACTGCTCTGCCAGGCCACAAGCAGGGAGCTGGATGGGAAGTGGAGCTGCTGGGATTAGACTCAGCATCCATATGGGATCCCGGCGCTTTCAAGGCGAGGACTTTAGCTGCTAGGCCACGCTGCCAGGCCCTACAAATTTCTTATGTTAGTTAATTCTATAAGCACACTAGAGAAAGTCATATGGACATGAATTGGGAATGCAAATAATTAATCAAAGGAATTAAAGTAATATCACAATGAGAAAAGGTTAACCTTAATGTTGGTGGAAGAATAAGAAATATAGGAAATTTATCTTTGAAAATTACATATGAATTCATTATATTTCCTATAAGAATAGCTGTTACAGAAGAGATAACACTGAAGGAAGAGTGTTTCTAAGTTGATATCTTACAAATAAAGCAATAATACATATATATGTTCGAAAAGAGTAAGATTATTTAAAGTGATCTTTCTCTATTTATTGATCAAGATATTTTTCAGCTTCCGCAGTCTTCCAAAAATACATCAGAGTGATGGGGAAAAATAACAAAACTTCTGGGGTTCTTTGTGTAAAGCGACGGAACATTCTTAAAAGATGGGATAACAAAATAGTGACCATTGCTATTCACCATGATGCAGGGCAAAACACTTAGACCACTCTTAGGATTGCTTCTGGTATAGGAACCTCAACTACTAGACATGTGTCAATTTCAAATTCACAAAGGACAATAACAACATATACAGAGAAGTTTTAATCCCCATAAAAAGAAAATATGAACGTTCAGATCATGTGGTTTTCAGAAAAGGAGATTCCAAATTCCAAAAGAGATAACAAAATATGAATAAAATGTTATTGAGAGTAGTGATGGTGGTAATAACAACAGAAATGACAAGGTGTCATCTTTCTAGCTGATAATCACTCTAAAAACTAGATAAAATATTGCTTAAGAGATCTCTTGATATATTAGACAGAATGGTCCATCTATGTCAGATGCCAGGTGAGAACTAGGTTCTAACTATGTGCCAACTCTTGGCTCTACTTTTCCTTGAAGTTTTTTGACATTTAAAAGGTAAAACTCCTACACTGATATGTATTTTTGTTAACCTGTTGGCACTATGGAATGAAAGGGAAAGCACAGGGACTAGTAAAGAAGATAATTCTAGGTTTAGTTTCCCTGGGAATCTTAAAAAGAACAGAAATAAACCAGCAATTACTTGGCTATATGACCAATTTCATGTCATTTACATTAAGACTGAAATGGGATTTGAAAGATTTTTTATCATATGTAAGTCCCTAGCACTTGGAAGGCAACAGAATTCAAAGTATTTGTTTGAGTTATTTCCATGCATTATGGATAAAGAGAATCAGATAAATGCAGAAAGAAAAAATATGATAGGTGTCAGCATATTTATTGAAAAAAAAACCCATATTCACAGATAATACAAATACTTGGATTGTCAGACATTCATTTCAAGCAAAGCAATTTACTGTAGATAATAATAGAAGCATAAAACAAGGTCAAATATTCACAGTAACCAAACTTCATTTCTTAAATGACCTAAATATTTGAAAAAATATAAATGAAGTTGAAAAAATAAATTGACATGAAGGTTCTCGTTTAACAGCAGATAAAATATAGCTAAAAGGAAATTAACAAAAGCCTATCCCAAAGTTATAATTTGAAAACTGTGTTTATTTCCCTTTAAGCCAGGCTAACAGATAATGATGGACACGTAGCATAGATTTGAGGCATGTAACAAATTCGGAGAAGAAAAGTAATTAAAACTGTAAAAAAAAAAAAAAAGAGAGAAAATGTTATCATTATTTGAAACATACAATAGATTCAATTATGCAGAAAATTCCATAGAGTCAAAACAAGTACTGTAATTCAAATTCATGAGTGCAAATCAAAATATGAAACCAAATGCTGTTTTGTACTGGCTGTGATCAAAGAGAAAGGATGTGGGACAAAATAACTTTGTAAGACAAAAAATCTTACAATGTAAAGATAGACTAACATAGAATAACAGTGATAGATTTAATGTGTCATTTTTCTTGTAAAACCATCTCCAGAAAACAGGATATATTTCTTGGATTAAAAAACAGTATTAATTAAACAAGCTCAAGTGAATTGAAATATATAGAACTTCGAATACTTTAAACAGAATCATAAAGATTATGACAGTATGGATCATTGAGAAAAATCAACAAAAATTGTAAGTGAAAAGTGGTAGATTTACATACTGTGTTCTGTTTACATTACACAAATCAAACTTTATGAATATAATTTCTTTTTAAAAGCAATTTTGTTAATGTAAAGAAATTTTGTGCATTCTATAGATACAGTTCTAAGAACAAAACCAAATTTTCTTCATTGGCCCCTACTCACATCTCTCTCCTTATAAATCTTGCAAAATCACTTAGAAAAGCTTACATAAATAATAACTAAAACCTGAAAATAACATTTGGTTATTAAGCAGCAGAGATGCATTAACACAAAACCTATGAAAATACCAAGGTGACCTCAAAAAGATATGTTTAGGATTAAGTGACTTTTTTGCAGCAGAGAAGTAATGGATTTTGAAACATTCAAATGAAAAAAGGTCCAGTGCAATAGCCTAGTGTCTAAAGTCCTCTCCTTACATGTGCTGGTTTGTGTCCCAGCTGCTTCTCTTCCCTTCCAACTCCCTGCTTGTGGCCTGGGTAAGTATGCCCAAAAGTCTTGGGACCCTGGACCAGTGTGGAAGACCCGGAAGAAGCTCCTGGCTCCTGGCTTCCGATTGACTTAACTCTGGCCATTGTGGCCACTTGGAGAGTGAATCAATGGATTGCAGATCTTTCTGCTTGTTTCTCTCTGTATATGTGATTTTCCAATAGTAATAAATAAATCTTTTAAAAAAGGAAAAGATGTAAAATATAATATTGACAATCTATCTACAAATAACTATATAATATACATATTGCATTTATTAAAATATAAGAATAAACTTAGACATTAAAAAAGAATTAAAAGATGAAAGTAATGAGGTTTTTCTTTTGTTTGCTTTTTTATGGTGAATCCAAAATTTACTGATAATAATATGATAAGGTAGGTTCCGGAAAGCTCCTCTTGTTCTCCAAGGAGGCTGTGATGGAAACCATGGCGAGGGAAGATTCTCAGTGCATTGGAGACTAAGTTGGGGCCGAGACTCCCAATGGTAGCCAGTGATCCAATGCGCTCTTCCTTTTTGGATACCATGTGGATTGTTACGTCTCCCCACCCTGTTGCTGTAGGGAAATTTGTTGTCATACAAGGGAATGAGCTTGACGATGTAGTCACTGAGGGCAATGTCAGTCCCGGCATCAAAGCTAGAGGAGTCAGTGTGATGGTTCAAGTCCTAGAAGGTAACTTGGTCTTTGTTGCAGTCTAGGTAACCCTTCAGGTTTCCCAGCCATGCTTCCTTCACTGTCTTCAGGATGTCACCGAATAGCAAATTTCTCTGAACAGATCAGGTCCATCACTGACACCTTGGGCTGAACCCACAGAAGCTATGCAGTGAGATTCCTGTTTAGCTCAGGGATGACCCTTTGCTAGCTTGGTCAATGCCTGTAGATGAAATGATGATATCCTGAGTAGCCAATGTGGTCACGTTGCCAGTTTCCCGGAGAGATCATCCACAGACTTTTGTGTGGCAGTCCTGGCATCAACTGTGGTGCCAGGACTGTCATAGATGACTTTGGCCTGGGGAACTAGGGTAGGTGGCATATGAGACCTGGCAATTTTGAGGGAGTTATCATGATTCCTATGGGTTACACACATCACAAAGATGAGGGACATCTGCATAGGGCACAGAGATGATGAACCTTTTGCTTTCACCCCTTGGATGAGCCCCTGGCTTCTCCTTAGTGCTGAAGATCTCAATGGACTGCACAACAAAGTACCAGCATTGCCCCTTTTGATGTTGGCATGATCTCACTCCCAGAAGGTGGCGATGGCTTTCCCATTGATGATGGCTTTCCCATTCTCAGCCATGACTGGGCAGTAGAGTTTGCTCTATGTGGAATCCAACTGGAACATGTAACCAACAACAGCAGTTTACATTAGAGTTCATTCTTGATGTTTTACCTTTTATGAGATTTGACAAATATGTATTTGCATGTACTATTATTAGAGGATTAATTATTGTATTTCACTGCTGTAATAATTCTCTGTCATGTGAGTTATTCTTTGTCCCCCGCCCCCCAGCCATTAGGATTTACTGATAATTAACTGTTTTCACAGTATTCCAGAAGTTCAGATCATCAGAATCAAACAATATGCAGGCTTTTACTTCCAAGTGGTTTAAGTGGCTCCTTTCTTTTCTTTCTTTCTTTTTTCCCCTATGTCTGTCTTTACTATGTATGACACTGTTTAGATATCTGTAGCTTTGCAATAATGTGCCGCTCTTTTTAAAATTAACTTGTTTTGTTTATATGCGATGAATAAATGCCATGTATTTCATAATACAGACTTAGGAACGAAGTCATACTTCCCACTCTATGTTCTCTCCTGCCCACATGCTGGAGGATGAAGACTTCCTCCATTTAGTAATTTATGCTTTAAGTTTTGCCATGTATTTATGGTTTTATGATTTATTTTTAGGCAATGAGTAAAACTCTGCCTTCTGAATATACCACAATTTATTTCCCCATTTTCTTTGAAGGACATCTTGATTCTTTTCAAGTTTTGTCAATTATGAATATAACTGCTTTTGACATCTATGTGAATGTGTCTGTGTGGCCATAAATTTTCACCTGGGTGAAGCTCAAGGTGTACAGTCGCTTCATCCAACCACTCTCTATGGCTAAATCCTAGCATAGATTTTCCTTAACATACAGAGAAAGCATCTAGAGAAGCTGTACTTGCTAACTATGTTCATGGGAAAAAAAGGTAAAATATTTTCCTCATAGCTGACTTAGACAGTGGCTTATATAAAATCCCCTAAAATATTTTACTTAAGCTTCTGTTTTAACAGTTTCTATTAAGATACTTCTTGCCAGCTTTTCCCCTATTGTTCATAGCTTTCTCTTCTTGCAGTGAGCTATAGTATTAATACTATTTTATCAAATATTTCTTATATATAATGAAGCTTCTAGCAGATATCTAAACTATAAGTCCCCGTTATAAACAAATGTACAAAAAACCCACAGACTTAATCCCTATAAATTATTATTATTATGATTTGACACTGTTTAGTATTGTTCTAAGTTTTCATCTTGTATGTCTTTTGAACACATAGGAAGTCACTTGTATACATTTATTCTTCTTGATCTTCACTCAGATGGTTCCAAAAAGAGATAGTCATGCTGTAGATTCACATTTATACATATATGTATGCAATAGAATTTGTGCAGAAGGAGATGAAACAGAAACAGTGCAAAGGGAATGCTTTAATGGAAATCTGTTTTACTTGACAAATTATTTTTACAAGGCTACTACCATAAATAATACACCGGCTATCTTTATGGCTTTGAATTTCTCAATCTATGAAAAGAATCACAATCTGATAGGACCACTGCAGTTTCATCAGTTTTGCAATTTTTAATATTATTAATGTTACAGTGAGACTAGTCCTTTTTGATAAAACTGACGGAGGGGAGATTTATCAACATAGTTAACTAGGTTTTTTGTTTTTTTGTTTTTTTGTTTTTTTGGTACGCTGGTTAAGCCTGCTCCGGCACTCTCATCTTTTTTTTTTTTAATTATTTATTATTTAACTTCATTAATTACATTGTATTATGTGACACAGTTACATAGATACTTGGGTTCTCCCCACCCCTCCCCAAACCCTCCCACCATGGTGAGCCAATCCCAAAAGGTTAAATACCACATGTTTGCCTTAATTTGATATGATGTTATGTATAACATGTTATGTTTTGAATGTTATATGTTGTGTATAAACTAAAATTGAAGTATAGGTGAGGTGGTCACAGAAGGTGACTAGGAACTCTCATTTACTTTTAACATATTGGTTACTCATTACTATGTCAATTAATTCCATAATGATGTAAATTTTTGCTGATGGTATGTTGGAGCTTTCAGTTGACTGGGATAATACTCTGCTGGCTCTGTCTTCAGACCAGAGATGGTATACCTAAGAAGCCGTTGAACTTGACTGGACAATAAGATGCTGGACTCTATGTTTGGTATACGCTTGCAATGGGGGAATCTCAACTGAACTTGAGCTGTGGTTATGCAACAAGTTAACTAGGTTTTTAAGAGGCATAATGTCTAGTCTTGATGCTGAAATAATAAGTCATTTAAAAATACTCTATTATTTTTATATTTTCAATATTTTATCTGAGAAACAAGCCTCATTTCCTACTTTTTTTTCTTCTCTGCCCCTCTTCTTCCATCTTTCTTCATTACTGGCTTTTCTTTACATTTTTAAATAGCATATTTAGATTTTCATTACAGATCTTAACAGTTCACCAAATAAATTTAGCAAAAAAAAAAAGAAAAGAAAGATGTTAACTTAGTGAGAAATATAGCAAAAGCTACAAACAATAGTTCAATAGAAAGAAGTATCATACACAGTAAATATAGTAACAACAATCAGTATCCCCACTCTTTTCAATAATTATTCTGCAATTGCCCTTCTCATACCTAGAATTTAATGCTTTGTTTCTACAAAGCTTTCTCTACAGTTTGTATAATTAAAGTCATCATAAAAGCAAAACCGATACATAGGCTAGAGTGTTCAGAGTCCTCATCAATAAACAGAGGAAAGAAAAGGAGAAAAGGCTGAGACTGTTGTGGTACAGGGGGAAGTGTGAATGTGGTAGATTATCACAGAAGCAGACAAGTAAATGCTGATAATTGTCTTAGCCCTAAAACATATGTGAAATATAGATGGGGGCGGGACTCCATTAAGGTAAATGATTTTATGTGAAAATTTTGAAAGATTTATTTATTTTTATTTGAAAGGACAGGGTTATAAAAAGTGAAGGAGAAAGGGAGAGACAAAAGCTTCCATCCTCTGATTCACTTCCCAAATGACCGCTAACAAATGGAACTGAGCAGATCCAAAGCCAGGAGCCAAGAACTTCTTCCAAATGTCTCATGTGGGTGCAGGGACCTAAATACTTGGGCCATCCTTGACTACTTTCCCAGGTCATAAGCAGGGAGCTGGATGGGAAGTAGAGCAACCAGGATGGGAACTCAAAGCCAAATGCAAAGCTGGTGTTAGCAAGAGAAGCCATAGTACTGACCCCATAATAAAGTTTTCTACAGTGTTTCTCCTAACACTTCAATGTATTTTAAAAGATGTGAGAGGTGATGTTATAGAAATGAAATTCAAACTGCAGAAAACCAATAAGGTAGCTGAATAATATGTGTTAACATTTTTCCTAGCTTGTGTAACCATAGACTGCAGTGCAAATATATGCAGTTTTATACAGATATTATTACCTTGAAATTGAAAGATTTAACATTGCATAAATGAACAGTAATGAAAGAGTAGATTAAAATAAGCTAGAGTCTGTAAAACCTTTGAATACTGATACTACCTTATTTCAATCAGCCTTCTTTGTATTTGTGAGTTTCCCAGTGAATATGAAAGGAAAGGCATTCAGCATTAAATCGCTTGTTTACCTTTTCATTATCCTTGCATTAACAGCACTTTAAAATATTTATGTATTTATTTGAAAGACAGTTTCACACAGGCACACACACACAAAGAGAGAAAGAGTGAAAGAGAGAGAGAATGTAAATCGATATGTCTGTGCTTATGCATAAATTTTTAAACCAGCTCAAATTGACTGGTGAGAGATGAGGAGACTTGGGTCTCAGCTAACAAACTGAGAAATGAAAGTCTCAGTAATGACTTGTTTTAGGCTAGCCAAAGCTGAGAACTGGAAAATATGTTTTGTTATTTCTATTTCTTTTCTTTCCTCTCTAAAGTTTTGCACATCAGTGTCTATGAGAGAGATATCTATCTAATTTAGTTTGGGGAAATGCAAAATTTAACTATATTAAATGTGTTTGATATTTCCTATACTTCAGAGGATAATTGCTTGAAAAATGTGACAGAAATGCAGTAGCATTGGATTAGCAATGGAGCAGTTAGGCAACATATTGGATGTCAGCACAGCACATGGAGACTTAATCCACTACACCTCAGCCCCAACCTCCAATCAGGCTCTTAAAACCATGATCTTTTCCAATATATGTCAATTGTGCATTTAAAATCACATTTCTTGCTATTCTGACTAACGCAGTTTCCATCTTAATTTGATTCATATGTGATGGGAAGAAATTGAAGAAATATTGAGAATAAAATGTTGGAAAGAAATAGAGGAAAAGATCATGGAATATCTCTTCCATTAAAAGTGGCTAGAATCTTAGTCCCGGCGGTGTGGCCTAGCAGCTTAAGTCCTCGCCTGGCATGTGCTCCTAGATCCCATATGGGCGCTGGTTCTAATCCTGACCGCTCCACTCCCCATCCAGCTCCCTGTCTGTAGCCTGGGAAAGCAGTGGAGGACGGCCCAAAGCTTTGGGACCCTGAACCTGCATGTGAGACCCAGAAGAGGTTCCTGGTTCCTGGCTTTGGATCTGCGCAGCACCGGCCGTTGTGGTCACTTGGGGAGTGAATCATCAGACAGAATATCTTCCTCTATGTCTCTCCTCCTCTCTGTATATCTGACTCTGTCATGAAAATAAATAAATCTTTTAAGAAAGTGGCTAGAATATAGGCTGGCAAGCAAAAAAGTAAACGATCCTTTTGTAGCCTACTGATCAATAAGTTTGATAAGGACGGGAAAGTGTTAGGTACGATATTTTAAAGGAGAGAAAAATGGATCTGGACTTTTTCTTGAATATCTGGTGGGTATTCAGTAAATGTATACAAGGTTTTCCAGTATAAGCAGATACATTTGACAGCATACATGAAGTGAGTGATTATTTCCCTCTGTATCATTTAAGTAGACAGAGAAGATAGGGAGTGAGAGAAGAATAAGGAAAGAAAAAGAGAAAAGGGATAGGTGGCATTTTGAATGTGGCAAAAGTGGTTGCTTAATTAAACATGTCTCATGATGCTTAAAAATCTCCAATTGAATCTGATGAAGTATACAATTTTAATAATTTTTCATGTAGTAAAGGTTGGGCTGAAAATCTGCACAATTTGTACAAGGATTCAAAATTCAAAAGTAATCAAACTACAATTCATGTCAAAATACCCAAAGCTGATCCATTTTGTACAAATTTGTGATAATGATGAGGAGTGAAAATGAGTTTTATTTTAATGTGAATAATTGTATAGCAATGTAAGCATGTCACAATCTACATAGCTATATATCAATAATACTGGGGAACATTATACTTTGTTAATTATCAAATATCTATTTAAATACATTGTCAGATGTAATGGAATGAAATTGAGAGGATTGTAGAGAAGATACTTTAAGTTTAAAGTTTAAAAATTACAACAACATGAAGTTAAATAACATGAACAAATCAAAAAGAAAACAAAAAGCCTTCCTGGAGAAAAGAATGCTAATGTATGAGCCATGAGACACTGAGGAATTCAATAATACAAAATAAACTATCTTGGGTGGTCTCAGGACAGCGTGTCTCATGCCTGGATCCCAGAAGCCAGCCACCACGTGCACGTGGTGAGCTGTCCCCGGGCCTGCCTGGGCTCCAGTGGCAGCTCCGTTCGGGGTGAGTAGCGGGGAAGCCTCCGAGGGGGGAGGGCTCCATGGCTGGGCAGGTCCGGAGCCCACCCACCCCCCTCATTGAGTGGTGAATGGGATTGGGGAGGGGCACGACCTTGGGTCTGGGGTTTAAACTTCCAGCAGCCTCACGGCTGCTGGTGGGTCTCAGGATGGGGCATCTCATGCCTGGATCCTGACTCCAGCCACCACGTACACATGGTGAGCTGTCCCTGGGCGGCCAGTGCATCATTTGGGACCAGGCTCCGTCTGCTGGCTACCCAGCCGGGACCTCTGGGCTTTTGGCTCTTTGCATTGCTGCTTAGGTAGCTCCAGGTTGAACCCACTGTGCTTCTGGGATGTGAATCAATCCTAAAGCTTCCCAATGACAGTAACTCCTCCTTTGAAGAACTGGTAATCACTGAACAATGCTGACCACCAAACACCAGTCCATGCAAAAGCTATGGCTCGGGTCTTGTCCAGCAGAATCATATCCTGTTACCTGACATGATGATGGATCAGGAGAAGGGTCACATTATGCAGTGGCATTGCATTAACTAGCACTCGAGAACCATATCCGGGGTTAGATTCTGTGGGTGATATGTGGGCCAAACCCTGTAGAAATTCTAGCCCCACTGATTAGCTCAAGAGTTGCGGTGGTGATGGACTAAGATAAGTGTGACCAAGGAGCCTGCCATCAATCACAGGTAAAGGAACCTGAAACAGTCTGGACTGGTCAAGGCAGCAGCACCCCAATGTGCATCCTGAATAGAATGTGGGGTGGGCTGGGCTGCAACGTTCACCAGCTCAAATGAGGCCAAATGGAAGGCCAGACTTAACTGGAACCTGGCCAAAAACCTACTGGCATGTATGAGAACTGGGTGTGGGAGTGGTTTAAGTGGAGGAACTTGAGAAACTCCCCTGACGAGTCATAGCTCCCACTGATGAACATGTGATCCAGACCTGGGGGTTGGACAAGCTGGGCAAAGTAGCTCCAACAGCTGGCTAATGTGTCAAATGGTAATGGAACAGGGTGGACCGGGCAGGACTGAGCAAACCTTAGCCCACAAGTGAAACTAGAAACCAGGATGGAGCACAGGTCATGCCGAGCTAGGTTCTTGTACCTAAACGTCTGCGTGAGCCAGGAACACTAAGCCACAGTGTCTAAGGCAGAGGTTGGGACACGTGAGGGGCTGAGCCAAGCTGAGTCAGAGCAACCACTGCCAGGCATGTGATCTACAGCTGGGAACAGGCCCAGTTGGGGAGCTAAGGGGACAACCCTAGCTGGGTTGAGGTTCCAACCAAGGGGCGCATGGGCTGGAATGAGGGCTGTGTTCTGATGAGGAAATGATTGTAGTCTCCCTTGGCACAAGTGTGGACTGGGATTGGATGCACTAGCCGGGCCAGACTCCAACACCCTCTGGTGTCCTGGAGGACCATGGTAGATGTGGGATGGACTAGGCAAGGTCTGAACCCCTACTGAGCCATGTGTGAGCCATATGTGGGTATGGACAAGTCATGGCTGGGCTGAAACATCCAACAGCAAGGACCAGTTTGGGTTGAAGGCCAGTCAGGAAAAGCCACTGTTGCTGCTAGGACAGGAGGTGAACTGAGTAGGGCTGACTCATGGACCCACTGGTATGCGCAAAATCTGGCATTGGGAGAGGTTCTGATGAAGGAGCCTGGGCAACTCCTCTGGCAGGACACAGACCCGGCAGGTAAGCGCAAGAAGCATGGAAGGAAACAGCCCAGAATAGGTCCTGGAAAGTTACCCACTGGCATACATTTGGCATGGCTCGGGGGCAGACCAGGCTGAATCAGTTCATGTCATCTACTGACAAATCTGAGCGCCAGAACAGTGTGTGTTGAGCCGGGTTCGGTCGTGACAAAAACCAGTGTACAATACAGAATGCCAAGGTGAGGTTGCCTGTACCGGATGTGACTGCAGCACCCAACCAGCACACCAGAGAACCAGGAAGCGAGGGGGCAGAACCGGCAGAGGAATATGGAGGGCTCCCTTGCTGGACAGCTACTCCCACTGGAGAGCGTGAGCTGGGATGGGGGCAGACCAGACTAAGCAGGGCTACAACACCTGTGTGCCTCATGTGGACTAGATCAGGCAAAAGCCAGGCTGGGCTGATTATTCCTACTGGTGCAAACAAAATTAGAGTGGGTGAGGGTTGTTTGGGCTTAGCCACAGCTTCAGCTGTCAGAAGCTGGCACTTGGGTCTAATTCTGTCATGTCAAATCACAGAACTATCTGGAGAGTGCATAATCTGGGAGTGGGAGAGGCCTGGGAGGGAAATAGTGGGCTCCTCCCTCTTGGGTTACCACTCCCACGGGGAGGACACAAAAACTAGGACAGGGGTTGGGGTGGCTGGACAGACCCAACAGCGTCTGTGTGGGCTGCAAAGCTTTAATACCCATTGACATGTATGAGAACCGATTGGTGTGTGGGACAGACTGGACTAGTTTGCTACACATACTGGCAAACCGGGTAGGGGGCGGGCCTGGTGGGGGTTATTGTGTGTCACTCCAACTAGGCTGTAGCTCCCACTGGTTTATGCGAGGGCCAAGTATGTGCTGGGCAGAATCAGGCTGGACTGCAACACCCATTGGTTCCAGTGGAAGTCGGGGCTGAAAACAGAACCAACCGAGCAATTGCACCACCAGCTGATCAGGGCAATGGACTGTGTCGGGCTAGTAAATACAAGAATCTGGTCTGAGAACACCTCAGACAAAATTTCTTTGGGGATCTCCCCAATCAAAATGCTGGACTCAGAATCCTGACCAAGAAAAGACAGAAGACAGAACAGGTCAATCAACCACCTCAGCTATATGTTGGCAGCGAAATACGGGGCAAATGGAGACTCTGTGATGGACTATGTCAATCACTGGTTTCTTCAACGACCTCATCGTGCTTGGAGTGGCAAGATTGGCAGCGATTCATAACTGGTGAACTATCAAAACCACTTGAGCAAGACCCTCGGAGCATGCCCTACATGCGGGACCTGGGGAGGGTGGGAAATTGGGATGGCCTCCTCCCTTAATATCCCCCTTTAAACATGAAGGAAACAATGTGGAAATAATATTCTTACCCACTTTCCTATTAAAAAGAAAAGAAACTATTTTGAAGAAATGAAAATAAAAACAAAATATAAAGAACTGTAAGTTGTAGCAAAAACGGTATTGAAATGACTATCGATCCTATATTTTTGCATGAAGGCTTCCTTATATCAGAGAGAAAACAGTATTTGTCCTTTTGTGGTTGACTTACTTCACTGAACATAATGGTCTCTACTTGGGACCATTTGGTTGCAAATGACAGAATTTTATTCTTTTGAATGGCTAAGCAATATTCCATGAACATTTGACATGTTTCTTTATTCAATTCTCTTTGGATGGGCATCTGAGCTATTTCCATGTGTTTGTTATTGTAGATTGTGCTCTGTGAACATAAGATTACAGATTCCTTTCTCATATGCAGATTTCATTTTCTTTAAATATATTCCCACCAATGGTATAGCTAGGTCATATGACAAGCTTATTTTCCTTTCTCTTAGCACTCTCCATACTGATTTCCATTGTGGTTGTACTAGCCTATACTCCCACCAGCAGTGAAGGAGGATACCTTTCTCCCCAGATCCATGCTAGCAGGTGCTGTTAGTAGAGTTTTGAATGTAGGCCAATCTTGCTGGATTTACGTGGAACTTCCATGTGATTTTCACTTGTGTCTCCCTGACTGCTAGGGAGCCTGAGCATCTTTTCATGTGTCTAATAACCGTTTGAATTTGTTCTTTTGAAAAATGTCTGTTCATCTCCTTTGCCCATTTCTTCACAGGGCTGTTTGTTGTCACGGGGTTTCTAAAGCTCTTTATCAATCCTGGATATTAGTCCCCTATCAGTAGTGTAGCGTGCAGATTTTCTCCCATTCTGTTGGTTGCTTCTTCACTTTGTTGATTGTCTCCTTTGCTGTACAGAAACTTTATAGTTTGATATAGTCCCATTTGTTTATTTTGGCTTTGACTACCTGTGCTTTAGGTATCTTTTTCAAGAAGTCTTTCCCCATTCCTATATCTTGTAGAGTGCTTCCTATGTTTTCGTTTAATAGTCTGATGGTTTCTGGGTGAAGATTTAGGCCCTTGATCCAGTTGGAGCTAATTTTTGAGTGAGGTGACTGGTGCGGGGGGGGGTCTTGCTTCTTACATCTGCAGACTGCTTTATCCAATTGTTCCAACAGCATTTGTTCAAGAGATCAGGCTTTTTCCATGGATTGTTTTCACTTTTCTTGTAAAAAAAAAAAAATTGACTATACATGTCTGGGCTCCCTTCGGGGGTTTCTATTCAGTTCCATTGATCTTTAAAATCTGTATATGTGAAATAATTGAAATTTATTTACTTCATTTTAGTAAAAATAAAATGAGAAAGGAAACCCAAAAAGTATTTAAGTACATAAATTAAATTTGTGCATATTGATGTGTATATCATTTTGATTCATGCATAGACTGCAATGTTAGGATGAACCAATCTGTCTTCTCATTATCTTTACAATGTAAACATTCAAAATTATTCCTTCTAGTTAATCTTATTAAAATAATATTCAGTACTTGATGTTTGTCTATAATGGCATTATCATGCAATAGAACCTCCAGCTTCTTTCTTCTGTCTAGCTATAATTTGTTGCCAGTTAATCAACCTTTCTCCATTCCTCTCTTCTATAATAGCATCTGAAAGCTAAAATTTCTATTGGATCTAGGTATTTTGGGTGTGACAGCATGTGATTATAAAAATCAACAAAAGTCTTAAATGTGGGATTTCAGAAAATCAAGTCATTGAAGCATATGGTCCTGGACTGCTCATTAGGGAAATGCAAACTGAAGCTGAGATACCACTTCATGCCTACCAGGATGATTACCATCAATATCATGTAAAATAACAAGTGTTGAGGAGATTGGGAGAAAACCACTGAAATTCTAGCATGATGAGAATGTTCATCCACTAAGGGAAATAGTATGGTGATTCCTCAAAGTGGAAAACAAAACAAAAAAAATGAGATCACCTTGAAATATAGTGTCTGGGTATATGAATATACACAAAAGAAATGAAAATAGGGTCTTTGAAGAAACACTGTGTGTTAATGTTCTTAGCAGAATATAGAGTAGCCAAACGGTTCAAGTGTCCATTAAGAATATAATAAAAACATTCTGGTTTTTACCTACACGTCATGGAATTATCAATGCATTCTGAAAGAAAGAAAATGGTAATGTAGATGAAATTTGGAGATACATGGCAAAGGTAGTCTGCGCAAGTGACAAATATTATCTGATTTTGATTATGTAAGGAGTCTAATAAAAATCGTACAAAGGTTATATTTTTCCTAATGATGAATTATAAAAACCTTCCTATGTTCTCCATATCTTAAGTTTTGGTTTTCTTCACTTTTTACAGAATTATTGATTATAATTATAAATGTTATGAAAATATATGTTTAAAATTTGAATGTAATCTGACAGATTCAGCTAGAGAAATGCAATAATATATAGTGTGTGTTTGTGTGTACAAACATACAAAATATGAAGAGTATTTTAAAAATAATTTAGAATAAGAAGCTCCTAGTATGTGTAAGGGCCTTAGTAGGACTTAAGCATAACATGTTGAAAAATGAGTGAAAAAAGTTATCTCTAAGGAGGCAAATTATCTTAATGTAATGTGTTTAACTGTTAAAATAGATCACATTTTATAAGCCAGGTTAAAATTTAAATTCAGAGTAAAACAAAAAAATCCAGTTTTAAAGTAGAATATGATAAAATCAATATTGCTCTTTTGAAATGAAAGTATTCTCTTGGAATCAACCAGCTAACCATTACAGTAGCAGGACAAAAGTTTCCAAGTAAAATTCCAATAAATTTCAAGGGTTTTAATTACTGATGAATTATAAGAAAATGGTACTGTTTAATTCTGGGATCTTCCCAGCCAATTTGTGAGATGACTCACCGGAGAAAAATATCTCTATGTCAATGACTATTCAAAACATATAAATGTAAATCAGACCACTAGGGCAAAAGAAAAGAAACTGAATTATTTTTGTTTTAATCGTTTGCTGCAGGCCAAGGATTTCATTGTCACTAAAATAGAAGCTTGGTTGTTATTCACTGTTGAGGCTAGTAGGGCCAAGTTGGTTTTTTTCCTGATATCTATCTAAGCACATTATTTTCACTAAGATGCAAAAAGTCAACAGTACAATTTTAGGATTTTTTTTAATTAGGGGTGGAAACTTTTTTCAGATTGAAATTCAGAGGTTATCTGACTTATGATACATTATTATGACTTAAAACATTACAGTTCACAAAAGTCAATTATCTTCTTGGTATACAGTTTCATACACAGAGGAAAGGGCATAATTTAAAATATTTGTTTCAGCACAAAAATTGTTTACCAACCTGTCAATTTATGTAAATAGTTCCTGTAGCTGAATAAATTATGAGATTGTACATAAATCTTAGGTCTTTATGAAAGTAATAAATACATTGATAAGCTTAACATGGACAGTTGTTACAGGTTAGCATTGTATAGTAGTTTTGGGCTCCAACTTTGTGTTCAAATCCAATCCCTGTAAATCAGCAGTTCTGTTACTCCAGGCTAGTTAGTGATCCTATGCAACACTGTCTTTCCTGTAAAATGGGGATAATGATCATGAAAATTCCAGCAATGATAATTTCCATAGTACACATTTCATGAAATTTAATTCAGCTTTGTAAGCTATTAGTATAGTGGTAAAATGAAGACAATAAAGTTACCCACTCCACTGAACCCAAAGCAAGCATTAATAACTTAATAAGACACAAATTGTTTTAGGCTGCATTAAGCACTTAGTAATAATTATCTCATAGAACGAAACTAACCATCCCTTTATTAGGAGCTCCCAATATCAGTCAGTGAGAAATATAACAGATGTGAATACTTGAAAATCAGCTGTAAATATCTTGAATCTCTATGTAGAAATTGAAATAATTTTTTTTAAGATTTATTTATTTATTTATTTAGAAAGGCAGATTTACAGAGAGAAGGAGACACAGAAAGAAAGATCTTTGTCTGTTGGTTCATTCCTCAAGTGCCCACAATGGCCCGAGCTGAACCCACCCGAAGCCAGGAGCCAGGAGCTTCTTCCGGGTCTCCCACGTGGATGCAGGGTTTCAACCCCTGGGGCCATCCTCTACTACCTTTCCAGGCCACAAGCAGAGAGCTGGATGAGGAGTGGAGCAGCTGGGACACTAAATCAGCATCCAAAAGGGATCCTGTCGGTTGTAAGGCAAGGATTTAGCCACTAGGCTATTGCACTGGGTCATGAAAGTTTTTTTTTTTTTAAACCATGGCAGAAAATCATTGATTTGTTATGGGCAATAAAAACTGCAAATTAGTTGCAAATAAGAATTAACATAGAGTGAAATGTCATCTGTATGAGTTTTCCATAGCAATGCAAAGGAAATGTGCTTGTGTATTGCATCTACTGTCTAGTCTTCCAGGTTAACCCGCAGTTACTGTTTTCATGGAGCACCTCAGGTTTATTTGATTCACTCCTATGAGAAATTCATGCAATTAGTTTTTGACATCTGGTCACTGCTTCGATAAGTTTTATTAAATCCTCCAGGGATAACAAATCTATCTTTGCATGTTCAGTTATCAGAATCATAAAATTGTCTCAAAATATAGAAAAAAATCTGAATTTTAAAGTCCTGAGTTGAAGTTTATTCTTAAATAAGTAGAAAGCATTTTTAAAAATTAGAGGTAGAGGGCCAGGCACAGTAGCCAAACGGCTGAAGTCCTCGCCTTGCATGTACCAAGATGTCATATGGGCGCCGGTTCCAATCTTAGTGGCCCTGCTTCCCGTCCAGCTCCCTGCTTGTGGCCTGGGAAAGCAGTCGAGGATGGCCCAGAGTGTTGGGACGCTGCACCCACTTGGGAGTTCCAGAAGAATCTCCTGGCTTCTGGTTTTGGATCAGTGCAGCTCCAGTCAATGCTGCCACATGGGGAGTGAATCAACAGATGGAAGGCATTCCTGTCTGTCTCTGCTCCTCTCTGTATATCTGACTTTCCAATAAAAATAAATAAATCTTTAAAAAAATTTAGAGGTAGAGCACTGCTATCATTTGGGAATTAAGGTATCCCTAGTATCAGTGTGTTAAAGTGTTGGTCTCCAACATCTTATCTTATAACAATATTAATTGTTTTCAGATTAAAGCTAGAGGCCTGATTCAGTTATGGCTTCCAAAAGGACACCCTTGATTTTTGGGGTCGAGTTCTCATGAGGGGCATGTTGATACGAGGTGGAGTCAGGTCCAGCTGTGCCCACCTCTTTTTTGGCTTGCCACTCCTGCTCACACACAACAGACTCATCTTGTGGCCAATGCAATATAAAGCACTCACTCATGGACTGTGGAACTCCATAATCAGGAGTGGAAAAAAATGCCTTCGGTCTTCATTAGTTATTTATCTCATATACTTTATGTATAGTGATGAAAAGCTGGGATGGAGGACAGCTACAGAAACCATCCCAGGTTCCTCGATGTGGGGCATGCTCTGAGTATCCTGCTCAAGAGGTTTTGATAGTTCAAATTACTGCCAAGCTCGGCACTCCAATCACAACGAAATTGCTCCAAAACCTACTTTTGACATAGTCTTTTTGGTGTGTTCCTGGAGTAAATGAGTTAGCATTTTGTTGAGGACTTTTGCATCTGTGTTCATCAGAAACTTTTATCTGTAGTTTCCTTCCTTTGTTGTATCTTTCCTTGGGTTTTGAATTGAGGTGATGCTGACCTCCTGGAAGTTTGAAAAGATTCCCTTCCTTGCAATTGCTTTAACTACTTTGAGAAAGATTGGGATTACCTCTTCAAGGGTTTGGTAGAATTTTGCAGTGCAGCCACCTGATCCTGAGGTTTCCTTTGTTGGGATTTTCTATAACTGATCCAATCTGTCTTAATTATTGGTTTGTTAGTTTTCTGTGTCTTAATGACTCAATTTTGGTACTTTGTGTATGCCCAGAGATCTTTTCCTTTCTTCTATGTTTTCCAGTTTGTTGGTAAATAGCTGTTGATAGTGATACTTGATGATTCTTTCTATTTCTGTGTTATAGTCCAGGGTCACAATTTGGAAGCTTGCCTTTGTAATCCTTTCTGTCCACCTATCAGCAAATGATGCCTCTCCATGACTACCTACTCTAATCTTGGACCTGAGGGGGATGGAGTCATATAGCCACTCCCCTTTCAAGGCCCTTAAGAACTCATGCTGAGGAGGGGCTTGGGCTGGTGCTTGCTTGGCCTGTTCTCTCCCTATGGATGGACTAGCAGGACAGAAGGTAGAAACCTCTCTTTCCCTCACCTTTTTCTTTCCTGGCCGAAGCTCCCTGGATATAGTTCACATATGTCTGTATTCTTCACCTTCTGAATAAACCTTGCCACTTTATTAAACTGTATTGGTGCCTAATGCTTAAAATACTTTTAAGTTATAACATTCATCCATATATACAACTATATATATATAACATATAACTATAACATCATCCATTGTACCATCTCCTTTTTCATATCTGATTTTATTTGAGTTTTCTGCCTCCTCGTTTTTGTTGGGTGAGTTGGGCTAGAGGCATATCAATATTGTTGATTTAAAAAAAAAGCTTGTGATTTAGCTGAAGTTTCATATCATTATTTTAGTTTCCATTTGTTTCTCTCTAATTTTTATTATTTTTTTCATCCTACTAGTTCTTAGCTGTTTTGTGACTACAGGTCTTGATGCGGCATTGTTACATCATTTATTTGACATCTTTCCAATTAATCTACAACCTTTATGTAACATTTCACCTTACACAGCTTTTTCTGAATTCCATAAGTTTTGATATGTTGTTTTGTTGTCTTCATTTATTTATACTTTTCATTTTATTTCTTCCATGACTCACTGTTCATTCAGGTGTTTGTTGTTCCATCTCCATGTGTTTGCATATTTTATTGAGTTTCTTAAGTTGCTAATCTCCAACTTCATTCCATCTAAGAAAAGAAAAGATAACATGGAATGACTCAGCTGCTTGTTTATTTAAATTTATTTTATGGCCTATCCTGTGGACAACCTGGAGAAAATCCCATGCATTAATCAAAAAGAATGTGGATCCTTTAGATCTGTTCACTATTTAAAAGGGAGCTAACTGCCCTAAAACAATATTATTATCTTAGTAGATTCAAAAAATATATTTTTTGTGTGTTATTTAGTTATGAGGAAAGTGTATGGTAAGCAGTCCATTTGATGGTTTACTAATTTCCTCGTTGTTGAGAAGTCCGAGTTGATTATGTATTTAATATGATAACCATTTGTGTGCTGTGAATTGCATTAAGAGTTATGTAGGGCAGAGTTGATGCTTACTAAATGTACAAAATGGATTGATGAGATTAGCCAGTTAAATCTTTTCACCAGTAAGGCACTCAACAGCCCATGAGATATTTATTAAAAATGTCAAGTAAATCCTCTTATTTTGTATCATAGTGTCAAATAGCAATAAAATAAACATGTTAAGATCCTTAATCTACTGCTATGTTTCACTGTAAAATTTACCTTTGTTAAAATTTGCTTCTGTTCAAATTTGTTGAGACCGCACGTAAAAGTATCCTAATATTACTTTGGCTGGTATTTTCTAATTACTGTATAATATTTTGGGAATGCAAATTTTATTTGAATGTCAACTACAGTTAAGCATGTGCCGTTTGTTTTTCTTACTCAGGTTTTGTAATCTGATGGAATGTTTTTGTCATGATTTAATAAATGTTTGCTTTATTTAAAAAAATATATTGGATACAATACAACAGCTTTCATAATAAGAACCTTAAGCAAATTGGGTTTGTAAGAATCATTGGAACACAATAATGGCAATATATAACAAACCTGCAGCCAGCATCATATTGCTTGGGAAACTGCTGAAAAAAATTTGCCAAGATCTAGAGCCAAATAAGTATGCCCACTGTCACCCAATACTATACAATATTATTCTGAAAGTTTTAGCCCAAGCTATTAGTTTAAAAAAAGAGAAGAAGAAAGGAAGGAAAGAAGGAAGGAAGGAAAGGAGGGAGGGAGGGAGGGAGGAAGGAAGAAAAAAAGGAAGGAAGAAAGGGAGGGAAGAAAAGGAAGGAAGTAGGAAGGAAGGAAAGGAAAGAAGGACAAAAGAAAAGAAAAAGACATGGATGGAAAAGGGAGAAGTACCATTATCTGTGACTGCAGACAGTAGGACTCCATACAGAGGAGCCCCTGAAGACACCACAGTAGGTTGTTGGAACTGGTCAAGGCAGTTTGATAGTTACAGGATGTAAAATCAACACACAGAAATGAATAGCTGTAAGTGTACAGAAACAATGCCATTGCCAAGGAATAACTTGTAGTATCAGTCCCACTCACAATACTTACAATTACTAAAAAATTAAATGCCTTGATAAATTTAACCAAGGATGTGAAAAATTTCTATGATCAATTTCTCTAAGTTTTATTTCTAAGATGGGGACAAAAATATACTCATATGAAAGTGTTTTATAAAATGTTAAGTAGACACTGGAGGTTTTTATATAACTGAAAAAGAAACCTAAAAGAAACTGCTGAGGCTAACAAATATTTTATATTAAACCTAATTTAATTTTCATTCCTGCATGGAGAGCTTTCCATTTGGGAATACTTCAGTTTACAGAAAAATCAATGAGCTGTCAAGTTAAAAAAAAAACTAACAAATCATAGACTTGGAATTTTAAACTAGGTTTGGTGCTTCTTAAGATCAGACTTTTAACATGTTATGGTTATATTGTAGTGTTTTCAAGAGGGTACATGATATAGATCTCACACACACCCAATTAGCAAATTTTTCTGGTCATCTTTCTTTGCTTCCTTTTTTTCCTGCTTTCCCTTATTATTTTTTCTTTATTCCCTCAGAAATAAGATAGAGTTCAGAACATTATATATATATTTGTATCATAATATATATGTTATATATTATATATGTGTGTATCATACATATATATACACATCAACAGATTATATCAATGAATCAATTTATTATTATGTAAGAAATAATGAAAAAGATACATTAATGTCAGGAAAAAGAAATTGCGCCAGGAATAAAATGAAATAAAATCCAAGAAAATTTAAGCAAGATACTAAGAAAACCAAGAGAGAATCTAATACTTTTTAAAAAAAGAAATGGAATTGAGAAATAAATTCAACATTTTTGCTTCCTGCAAGGTGAAATACCATATTTAATAAAAAAAAAAGTTTTTCTAAGAGTCACAAGAAAGTGTAGGAAATTGGAATGCCCACAGCCTAAGAATAATCTGAAATAATAGTGGTTATTGGAGTCAAGAATCTAAGCTAGCTGTTAGCATTTTTTATTATCATGAATCTAGAGTACCAAACGTTACAGAACTGGGAGTAAAATAAAGCAAAACAACTTGAGTCCTAGGATGTAGAGAAAATGAAACTTGTCTTTATTATAAAATTGGTCCTTTGAGTATGTGTTAGGTATTGAATGGGCAGCATATAACATATGTAATGGTGTAAACACAGAAAATTTTCCACAATGACTCTTCTTGAAAGAAAATGATAGCCAAATGTTGATTCTAATTCAAATTTGTGCTTTAATTTGCATGCGTTGCTAATTGACGAATGTCGAATTTAATTACAACTTCAAAGTTCAAAGAAAAATAAATCAAAAGTCAATTTCAAGGCAAAATGAAAAAAAAATACAAAAACTGCCTCCTCCAAAAAAAACACCACTGAATTCAGAAACCCAAGTATGCTCACCATAAAAATCAGAAAAAAAAATAACAAATAACATATCAATATGGAAATGCAAGCACCCAGAGAAAAGTGTCAGTAGGAACAAAATTGAACTTGCAGGGAGTCAAATGTAGTATTCCACAAGAGATTATGAAAAAAGTGACTAACAGTCTTGAGAATTCTGTGCTTCAATGTGCTCGCAAGTAGACTGTTGGCTCACTGTTCACTGCTTTCCAAAATGGGTTGCCAACACTTCCTGGTAAGTAAGATCGCCATGCCTCAAGTTTTTTTTTGTTTTTTTTGGAAACAATAGATTCTTAGCAAATATTTATTTTGTTGCTAGAGTTCTGGGAATCTTTGTTTATGTTTGTCAGCAGCCTGAGTCACTGTGTGATCTGTCCTTGGCCATTTCCAGCCATTACCATTCCCTTGCATCGTTAGATGACTCAACCAGACAGCCCGGCGGATTGTCAGTCTCCAAAACCCTTAGGGAAGTGAAATGGCTTCTCTCCTAAGTAGCGTGTCTTAGTTTTTCTAGTTGTGTGGTTAGTGTAACTACGGGATATTTTGTCTGATATATGTAAAGGTCTTACTCTGTTTAGTGTATTCTGTCCATATTTGTTTTCTGTCGCTTCGTTTTAAGTCCACATAAACCCCTGAAGCTGCAGTTATTTCTTAGCGGTAGCATGCAGTTGAATCTTTTTCGTTTTTATATTTATTGTGTAACTCTATGTCTTTTGATTGCATAACTTAATCTGTTTATATGTACGGTAGTTGTGCATGAGATCTTACAAGGACTTACTAGTACCACTTTGTCTATTATATCCAATATATGGTTATTTAGTATGTTAACTCTACTTCCAAAAAATGTAAAATTTCTAGTAAATTTTACGTGCTAAGTGAAAAATAGTGACTCATTCTGCTTTTATAATTATTTTCTAAAATACAAGATCATGATTCAAAAACACTTATTAAGAAGGATTATTCATCAGTTTTAAATATGTTTTATTATATGTGACAGATTTCTCAGTTAAAGTTCAATGTTTCTTCAGTCCAGTGTTTTTGTATTGAGGTATACACTTAAATAGATCTTTTATGGAGGAATCAGTCTACACAATAATTCTTCCTTTACCTACTCTTTTTAAAGATATATTTATTATATATTTTTATTGGAAAGTCAGATAAGCAGAGAGGAGGAGAGACAGAGAGGAAGATCTTCTGTACATTGATTCACTCCCCAAGAGCTCACAATGTATGGAGCTGAGCCAATCTGAACCCAGGAGCCAGGAGCCTTTCTGGGTCTCTGATGTGGGTGCTGGGTCCCCAAGCTTTGGGAAGTCCTTGATTGCTTTTCCAGGGCACAAGCATGAAGTTGGATGGAAAGTGGGGCCATAGGAACATGAACCAGCACCCATATGGGATCCTGGTGCACGCAAGGCGAGGACTTTAACCACTAGGTTATGGTGCCAGGCTCTACATACTCTATTTTTAATCCATCCTATATTTATATTATATACATGGCTCCCCAAGTTTCTCTAGTTACTTATTTAAATGATTATAAGATATGTTAATAAGTTATGTTAACATTTATTAGCTTGAATTTTATAGGAGAAACAAAGTCATCACTAGGTCATGATTTAAAAGGACTTAGCAGGGCCCGGCGGCGTGGCCTAGCGGCTAAAGTCCTCGCCTTGAAAGCCCCGGGATCCCATATGGGCGCCGGTTCTAATCCCGGCAGCTCCACTTCCCATCCAGCTCCCTGCTTGTGGCCTGGGAAAGCAGTTGAGGACGGCCCAATGCATTGGGACACTGCACCCGCGTGGGAGACCCGGAAGAGGTTCCAGGTTCCCGGCTTCGGATCGGCGCGCATCGGCCCGTTGCGGCTCACTTGGGGAGTGAATCATCGGACGGAAGATCTTCCTCTCTGTCTCTCCTCTGTATATATCTGGCTGTAATAAAATGAATAAAATCTTTAAAAAAAAAAAAAAAAAAAGGACTTAGCAGTTACTTGTGTATCTTGGATCACATATGTCGTCTATATTCATTGAGATCTTTTTCTATTCTAGGCATTATTTTTAAATCTGTAAATCGGTTGTAAGTTTAAATTATTTTCAAATCACTAGAAAGTGAATAATGTTGGCATATTTGTTAGGTTTTTACTTACTATACCAAAAACATAAAGGTGCACACTAAAACAGAAGGATTTATTTAGGTCTTAGTTCCAGCAAAGACTGTGTTGCATGATACTTACAGTGGCTCTGGAGAGAGGTTTGAAGGAGGTGGTGGAACATATAAAGAGTTTTGATCATATGGTTATTCAGCAAACATGGTGATTGGGTCCATACTTAGACTGTTAAAGCAACCTTTTCATGAAAACTGAAGAAATCACACTAGAACTACTTTGTAAAGACCTGTCCTCAGTAACCCGTGGACATTCCGATAAGATCCATCTCCTACTGGAATTACTAGTTCTGCAGTCTCCTAGGAGTACCAAGGCATCTAGAAATCAAAACTAGTGTGATTCTGTAGCTCTTTGTTTAAGAAAAAGAAAATAATTTGAACTTGTATGTCTGTTTTCAGATTTAAAGAATTCCAATTAATGACTTTCCCAAATTCCTTAATAATAGGCATAATCTAGAATGTACATATTAGCGCCAACCCCTGTGATATTCTAAGGATTACTGAATGGAAATCACTAGCAGGAAGGAAGTATAAACTGTGTCTAGACAGTTGTTTCTGTATGTTTTTTTGTTGTTAGTTAAGAAAACATTGAATTGGCCAGTTTTTCTGTGCTTTTTAGTATCTGTAACGTCTTATCCCAAGCCAATTGTCTTGGGAACAGATAAGAATTATTAACTCTGCTTAATTGCCTCCTGAACTGTAAGCACAAGTCTACTTTCAGAAGTTTTACTTTATCACCAGGGAGGGATATTTCTACTTCTACTTCCTTGGGAGCGTTAGCACACCTCATAATTAAGCTGTCACTTGGGTCCTTGTAAAGGGATTTTAATGATTTCCTTTAAGAATTCTGTTAAAATAATGTTTTCTTGAAAGAAAGATAGATTGAAAGGTAGTTGTAAATAGATGATGGAAAATGGATTGATGGCTGATAGGAAGGAAGGAAGGAAGGAAGATGCAAAGAGACAGAACACTCATCCACAACTTTAATTTCAAATCCCTGAAACATATGGGGTTGCTGGGTTAAGGTGAATCCGGGAGCCCGGAATTCAGTGTGCTCCATTTGGATTCCGGGGACTCAAGTACTTGAGTCATTACCTGCAAATTTCCTAAGTGTGCATCAGTAGGAAACAGGGATGCATAAAGCCAGGACTTGACCTAGGTATAGGTTGCTGATAACAAAAGTGGCATATCAATTGCTATGCCAAATGCCTGCCTCAGTTCCTGATGACTGCTTAAAGGTCGAATAAAATTGCCTCATAAACTGATTGAGTACTTAGCCTATGCACTTAGAAGCATTTGTTTGTAAACATATCACACACTCACAAAAAATAAGGTTGATAATCATGTAATAGTCACTTTTCTTCAAATCTCCCCTCCACCGCCTTTCCACCTCTGTCTTCCCTGCCATTTACCTCCTCTCTTTCATCTCTCTTCTCTCTCCTTTTCCATCTTCCTGTGTGTGTGTGTGAACAGAGATGTGTTTTTAGGAACCTATGGCTCAGAGAAACAAATATATTTTAGACTTTAAAAGTGTGAATCTATTCTGACGGTAATAATAATGGTCAGCTAACTGTTTTTGATCTATACAGAGGAATTTTCCATTTTGGTGCATTTCTTAATTTAATGCATGATAGTTTCCACATTCATATTCCATGCAGTATATTGAACTAAATATTGTTAAACCAAGAGTCTCTATCTGTAAGAACTCAGCTGAACTTTTAGATTCAAATCAAATCAATTTGAATTAAATCAGTTTTATAGATTGATCTGACCTGGATGTCAAACAAGATTCTCTCAATTTGGATGGGAAATTGTGCCTTCAAGAGCCAAATGCACTTTTAAGCTTTCCCTGTTTTAACTTCTATTTTCCTAAAGTCAGAATGAATCAAATACAGCAGCATTTTCATTACATTAATTTGATCATTTCCATTGACAGATTGTGTTTCAAATTTCAGTTCTACTCTATTAGGTTTGAAATGTTGGAGAGATTTTTTTTTTAGGGAAATGATGAAACAGAAAAGATATTATTTCTAAGAAAAGTACAAAAGTCTGGGAAGAATCTTTAGTTTTCAATATGTCTTATAGAAAAAAATAAAACAAAAACCCCGAGTGAGAGGAGCAAATATTTGCACTAAATATAAAAAATTCTTGGCTTATCTCCATAAAGTGAAGTTGCAATCAATTTGTGCTAACCTTTAATAGTATTTAGGAAGTGAAAGATTAGAAACATGGGCTTTAAAAACTAAAAATTAAAATATGAATAGTTATGCTCATGTAATAATCAATGTAATTGCTTTATTGGAGAACGTCAAATGCGTTCTAAGTCTGTTAAGCAAATTTGAAGTCATGAATTCCAGGTAGCTATCAGGAGAACATATTTATTCATTGCCCGTTCCACTTTTCTCAAAGCATCGTTCTGATGCTTTCCTTGACCTCATGGGTTGTGACTCATGGTTCACACTGGCGCAGTTTAATGTCTTCTGTCCTGGTGTCATCGTCATTGTCTTCTTCTTCGTCGTCGTCTTCTTCTTCTTCTTCTTCTTCTTCTTCAACTCATAGCATTTGCATCTACTGCTCTTTGTATATATTTGTGTGTCTCCATAAATGTGTAAGAGAGAGAAAATGTCACATTCCTTCCTGAAATGGTATTATTTTCTGCAAAAGTTATTGCTATCAGATTTAATCTATTTGATGCTGCTTGGCAAAGGAAGATATTTTGGCAATCTTTAAAGCATAGTACTCAGACATATGCTTTCTTATCATCTGGGCAATAAGCACAGACTTATTTTTCATGGTTTCGTTTTCATAGAACTTACATTTCTATATGGCATTCTCACTTTAGGTCTGTGAAAGTCACAGTGAATGGATTATTACATATACTTTACAAGTAGGAAAATAACAGAATAGTTAGTAGGTATACTCACAGGAATTCAGCCAAGGAGAGAAAAAGAATTAAGTCAAGCTTTATTTTTTTCACTTTAAAATATGGGCTTACCAGAAATAAGACCTCCCTCAAATAACTCTTACTGTAGTTCTATTAGGTTATTTTTCCTGATAATCAGAAATGCGATATTGTGCTTTTTACATTTCAAGGTTTATGGCAATCTGTCATTGAATGCATCCTACAGCATGTGTTCAGTTTGCTTCTCTATGTCACATTTTGGCAGTTCTATTAAAGCTTCAAATGTTTTCATAAATACATTATGAAGCATATGGAACATATGTACATTGTTATTATAATTGTTTTAATGCCCTGTGAACTAAGTTATATAATGTTATAAATGGAATATAATATACAAATAGTGTATATGTGTTAACCACTCCAGTTATAGTCTATCCCCCACCTCTCTTATCTGGTGAGAGAGGTTTATTTCCTGAGGCATGATAACGTTGAAACTGTGTCACTTAACACAACTAATCCCACAGTGGCATCTAAGCGTTCAAGCGAAAGGAAGAGTTTCATAACGTTCACTTTGTGTTTCACTGTTATTAAAAAGAATTTGTGTATTTTCATTTTATTTGAAAGGCCAAAGGAGAAACAAAGCCCATTCATCATCTAATTCACTCGCCAAATGATCACAACATCCAGGGTTGTGCCAAATGGAAGCAAAGAACCTAAAACTCTGTTAGGTGACAGGGATACAACAACTTGAACTATTATCTATTTCTTTGAGAATGTGCAGGAGCAGGAAACTATATTAGATGTGAAGTTGTTGAGACTTGAACTGTTCTCTGTGATAGAGGTTACAGGCGTAATAAATAGCAAGTCAACTGCTGTGACAAGTGTTTGCGCCTGCGCCTCTCACTAAAATCAAAATATACAAATAAACTCGTTGAAGGTGTGTTGGTTCTTGGATTTGTGGAAAGGAGGCCATCTCAAAACATAAATGCAATTTGAAGCAGCAAGTGTTGATGCAGAAAACGGCCCAAGTCATTCAAATCTAAGATCACCAGTGCAGGTGATGCATTCGGGGAGTGAACATCAGGTTGAAAATTCAACAGAGTGTAGTTAATTGGAGTTCCTCCTTCAATTTTGCTGTCACACCTATTATGCAAAAAGTTGTTAATCACAATTTCTGTTAAAATATCTGGAAATTTACATCTAAAGTAAACAAGCAAATAATTCCTGTTTTGTAAATCAAACTTCTTCACTTTTTAATACTTATGAGTCTCTCTACACAACAACATTACATCTAACTTAGAACATCAAAATAGCGTTTTCCTAATTTATCTCACAACTCCTGAAAGTTAAGTTTCAAACTGCTAGCTCAATTTGTAACGAATCCACTGCCGAGCTCTCTTGTTGTTTTTTTGCTTCCATGTGACTGTGCCTCAGACAATGAGTTCTTTCTGACATTTGACTGGAGTCTACCCTTGCTTCCTAGAGGTTTCTGAAAGTTTTGTACCATGGACACTTCATTTTTTTTGTGAAGGAAGTTCTAACGAGCAATACAGAGTGTTCAATATAGTAACAGAATTACAAAACTGACATTTTTATCATCTTTGCAATAATAACCCACATTTCTGAAGTTTGAAGTATTCAAAGTCATAAGCATTCTGAAATATGGAACATTGCCAGGGGGTTCTTTCTGGCATGTCCAGCATTGGGGAATAATGCTGGAGAAGTCAATATGTGTAGACTGTTTCTGGGATTAAAACATTTGAACACATTCACATTTGCAAAGTCTTGCTTATGAATTTTTGCAATGGAAAATTTTGAATGAATATTGAGGAACACTGAGCAACATAGTGGATATAAACATACCTGGTAAAATAGAAGTGGAATAAAATGTTTATTATTTTCATTAGATCACATTTATGTTGGTAAATATGACAGTTCATTCAGATGAGAATGATCCCTATTTCTACAAAACTGTATCATGGAAACCAATGGTAATAAATATTATTATTATAATAATATAACAAAAAAGTAACACGCACGTGTTCTACCATTTCCTTGGGTCTTTCTTGAAAACCTTCCTCCTCATACTGTGTAGGAAGTTTCTATCTTTAACACACACATATAAACAGCTTTAATCAATCTTGCACTGTTTACTGACAGTGTCCACATGAAAATTCTTTGCTGTGAGAAAAGAATCAAGGTTGCCTTTGTCTTTTTGTGTAAAATTCCCCACAATACTGTTACATGGTACAACCTAATCTAATCTAAATTCTTATCAAAACTATCTGGGTTTCTTCCTAAAGAGCCAAACCAGGAACTTCAAATACTATCTCTGCTGGAGTGTATCTCCTATATATTGTCATTTATTTTGGTTTGCTATCTCCCAATAGAAATCTTATGGAATTTCGTGTACCAGAACAATTAATTAATAAAAATGCTAAAAATAGGATTAGGCTCCAATGGGGAGCCAATCTACTAAGCTGAACTAATAAATGAGATGTCATAGAAAACTTCCAGGAAAACTGTGTGAAACTTTGTGAGGCAGTCATGGAACAATTTGGTTTCTAATCATGGATGAATACATTGAATGGTGATCAAGAAATCAGTATAAAATGGTACATATTTTTCTTATTTTCAGTTGTTTGGGCTCTCTAAAGCAGTCAATATCAAATCCTTTCTCAAATGCTTCTGAATGTGACTTTTTCTTGTCCCCATTACAAATGCCATAATTCCAGTGCACTCAATATGATTTTATTCCATAATATTCAAGATAACTGTGCTTATGACCTTCCCCAGAGACAAAAATCCTCCAGTTTTTTCAAGGATATTTTTAAGAAATACCCCAAAGCTCCTCCTTTCTCTCTTTCTCTTTCTAAAGGGCTATTTGGTTATTTTTATTTGAAAGTCAAGTTACAAAGAGATAGAGAAAGAGATCTTACACTCTTCAGATGTGCACAACAGCCACGGCTGGACCAGGGCAAAGCTTCTTCCAGGTGCCCACAAATGGATTCAGGGACTCAGGAACTTGGTCTACTTCTCTCTGCTTTCCCATGTGTATTATCCCAGAACTCAACTAGAAGTAAAGTATGTTAGAACAACAGACCATGCCTCAACTCGTGCTACAGTGCCAGCATTGACTTTCTCCCTAAAATGTTCAGGGTCAGATCACGAAATATGTGGGCCCAAACATTGCAAAACTTTCATGTGTTTTGAGAAGGAAATTATATTATTTTATAATACCAAATATAAAATTATTTGTCATTGAAAATTAAAAACACCCAGTATGACATTAATATAATATTTATTTTAATAATATTGATTATAATATTGTAACATTAATACTACCAATATGGTATCAATTGTAATTAATTATATGTGATTATATATCATATGTTATATAATTATACACCTAATCTAATATTAATATAATAATAAATAGCAATTCTTGGTACAATGCACCAGTGGTATCCAAATTATCACGAATGTTTCCTATTTTTAATATTTTGATTATTTCAGCCAGTGTCAAAACACATCTTGTGCAATTCAAAAGGTTTATCTCCCTTAAGGAATTGTAATTTGTTTTCTCCTGCTTTCATTTTTCTTTTAATTATGTATGGGAACATTGGACAGTTTGTTCCCTAGAGTATCTTACACTCTTGATACTGTTGATGATACCCATGTTCTCTCTGTATTTTGTGTGAACTGATGTTTAGCATTTTTCTTAGATCCCCCATCCCATCTTCACTCCCCTTGCCTCTCTTTTCCTCTCCTCTTTTTTCTTTTCACCCTGAATCCTCTTTGATTTTGTTTATTTTTTCTTGTTTAAAAATGTTTTTCAGTGATTTAGCAAATATTTGAGTAATTTTTATGAGCTAAGAACAAATATATACAAATCAGAAGAGAAAACAAATGAAAGAACCAAGACAATGCCTGCTTTTCTGGAAGTTTCATCCACAAATATCTTAGAAGCATAAAAGAAAGATGATAATGGAAATTATAAATTTTTAAGTGATTTAGTATCTACATTAAAAATGTAAAAATAGTGCCCAGTGTGATACCTGGTGGCTAAGTCCTCACCTTGCTTCTGCCTGGATCCCATATAGCACTGGTTCTTATCTTAGCTACTCTACTTACCATCCAGTTCCCTGCTTGTGGCATGGGAAAACATTTGAGGGTGGCCCAAAGCTTTGGGACCCTGCTCCTGCATGGGAGACCCAGAAAAAGCTCCTGACTCCTGGATTCACATGAGTTCAGCTCTGGCAGTTGTGACTCTGCACTGACGTAGGAGAGCCAGAAGAAGCTCCTGGATCTTGGATTCTGATCAGTTCAGCTCTGGCCGTTGAGTCTCTCCTCTCTGTTAAACAAACAACAACAGGGCCCGGCGGCGTGGCCTAGTGGCTAAAGTCCTCGCCTTGAAAGCCCCGGGATCCCATATGGGCGCCGGTTCTAATCCCAGCAGCTCCACTTCCCATCCAGCTCCCTGCTTGTGGCCTGGGAAAGCAGTTGAGGACGGCCCAATGCATTGGGACCCTGCACCCACGTGGGAGACCCGGAAGAGGTTCCAGGTTCCCGGCTTCGGATCGGCGTGCACCGGCCATTGCGGCTCACTTGGGGAGTGAATCATCGGACGGAAGATCTTCCTCTCTGTCTCTCCTCCTCTGTGTATATCTGGCTGTAATAAAATAAATAAATCTTCAAAAAAAAAAAAAACAAACAACAACAACAAAAAATAGGAAAAAACCTCTCTTTGTTTTGAAAAAATAAATGAATAGTTTTCAGGAAAAGAGTGGCAGAAAAGACAGGTTGAATGAATGAAGCATATGAGGTATAACTTTTGCATATTATTGCAGTGCTAAATGTATGATATTATTCATTTATCCAAACCTGTAGAGCTGTACAGTATATTGAGTGATCCATGTTTTATACAACTTAAAAAAATATCCATATTGATGGAATTATGCACAACAGGTTAAACAACCACTTGAAATGGCTACATGCCCTACATTCAGTAATAGAACAGCAGTTTGAGTACACAGTCATATTCCATCCTTATACAATTATGCCTGAGAGGTCAGAAGATAAATGGCTCACACCAGCTTTGAGTAACAGGTAGAATTCCTGTCTCCTGACTTTAGCCTGGTGTAGTTCTTCTTGTTGTGGGAATTTTGGAAGTAAACCATGTGGAAGATCTCCTGCTATCTCTTCCTCTCTCTGTGTCACTATGCCTTTCAGATCAAATAAATATAACAATATTTTAAGATAATGGAAAATTCTGGGAAAATGTGATGAAGCCTATGATTAATTCAAAACTATCATTAAGGTGAAGAAAAAGTACGGACAGTGTCACTGATAATGGCTGGATTTACTAAAACTAAAATCAAAAGCAGTGGCATGTAAACATTATACTCTATTTTACAGCTGTTTCTCACAGTTCTGATAATTATACCTACATATTGGGAATGTATGGTGGATGGTAGAGCCAGTTCTCAGAACTAGAAAGATATACCTAATAAAGGGTCAGATTGGAAGATATCAGCACAAACTCATATTTAGTTTGCTACTTTTATAGAGGGCTACATATGTTAATATTGTAGGTTTATGTTTAAATTGGATTAGTATACAGTTTCAAACAATCATATGAATATTTACATTATTGTCAAAGACGTCCTGCATCACTAAATAAATAAAATTCAAAAACCTAAAAAGACTCCACTTCAATTTATTTGAAAGACCAAAACAGAGAGAAAGAGAAAATTTTTTCACCTGCTGATTTACATCCCCAAGGCCCATAACAGTAATGCATAGGCCAGCGCCAGAGATAAGAGCTGAGTATGCTTTTCAGGTCCCCAGTCAATGGGTTAGGAAACAAATTACTTGAAACATCAAATTTTTCTCATAGGGTCTGCATTAAGCAGCAAACTGCAATCAATAGCTTGAGCTGAGAATCAAACCCAAGGATACTGATGTGGGACTATTAGCTGCTATGCTAAGTTCCTGCTTCCAGAATTTGATTTCTTTAGTTGATAAAGGACTATTCTACTTTCAACTGTGCTAAGTTGTGTTAATTCAAGGATATTTTTACATTTTTCTATAGACTCCTTCTTTTAAAAATTAGTTGCAGGGCTCAGCGCAGTAGCCTAGTGGCTAAAGTCCTCACCTTGCACACACTTAGATCCCATATGGGTGCCTGTTCAGGTTTCAGCAGCCCTGCCTCCCATCCAGCTTTCTGCATGTGGCCTGGGAAAGCAGTCGAGGACAGCCCAAAGCTTTGGGACCCTGCACCCATGTGGGAGACCTGGAAGAAGCTCCTGGCTCCTGGTTTTGGATTGGCTCAGTTCCAGTCATTGTGGCCACTTGGGGAGTGAATCATCAGACAGAATATCTTCCTCTCTGTCTTTCCCCCTCTCTGTGTAACTGCTTTTGCAATAAGAACTAAATCTTAACAAAAAAATAGTTGCTTGAAAAATGGAGCCAATCCATAGCACACACTGGTACAAGTGACAGCCAGCCAGGGTTAAATTGGAACACCTCTCAGTTAACATGAGGGGTAGCATTGGGCCAGAGTGGTCTAGGATGCTACACGCACCAGCAACAACTGAGATGGGATCAGGGTGGGGGAAGCAGGCTGGGCTGAGCCAGGCTCTAACACCTACTGACAACGAAAAGACTGGAGGCAGGCCATTTCTGACGGCGCGGTAGCACCTGCTGGTACACACAAGACTCCTAGCTGAGAGCAGGCCTGGTAGGGAACTCTTGGGAATCCCTTGCTGTGCCACTGTATTCATTGGTGAGGATGAGAATTGGGACTGGGGATAGGCCAGTTTGGGTGTTAGCTAGGCTGGGCTAAGCTGCCATACCTGCTGGCATGCATGTGAGCCAGAATGGGTGTGGATCATCCAGACTAGGCCACAGAACCAGCTGGCAAATGCCAGGACTAGGTGCAATTCATGTCAGGCTGGACTTCAGGACCTCCTGGTAGTTACCTGGGAACATTTCTGGCAGGGGAACAATGAGCATTGACTTGATAGGCTGTACCTATTACTGGTGAACAGAAGACCTAGGACTGGGGGTGGGCCAAGCTGGACAAGGTGGTGGCACCTATCGGCACACATGAGGGATGGTTTGGAGGTGCATCAGACTGAACTAAGCCACAGCACACAGGTGTGCATGACAGCCAGGTGGGAGATAGGCTGGGGTGAGCTAGACTGCAGAAGAGGCTGGAATGAACAAGAAGCAAGGCTAAGGAGGTAGCCTGGTGGGAGATGTTGAGGGTTCACTTTTACTAGACCATGGCACACCTCACTTCACATGAAAAATGGACTGGAGTTCAACTGATCAGCCACCTGTATCCAATCTTTGATTGCCTCCAGTCTCTAATCCTGCACTGGCTGGCACACACACAGTCAAATCTGAGGTCACCCCAAGTGATTACACTACTGGACTAAGATTCTGGCCCCAGGGAAAAAATCATAGGATGCATGGTCCAACCTTGGAGTGCATATATTGGGAAATGGCCTCCTCATCAGCTGCTGATGCCAGTGCACTGGACAGCATTTCCAGATGGAATATGACCCCGGTAGGGGATGCCAACTATTTCATCAGAGGATGGAAAGCAGAACAAGTTGGACAATTCTGGCCAAGCTTTGTAGCATATGCCTGGGTCTCTGGGTGCACTGGGGTGGACTTTGTCAACCAATAGTCCTTGGAATGATTTTCTTAATCCCGGAGCAATGAAAGCAACAACGTCTCAAAACTATCAATACCATGCAAGTGATGCTCTTGCAACACACTTCCCACATCGGCATTTCAAAGGCATTATCAAATGACCATCCCCTATCCCTGGACACTGATGTATTTTGATAGCAAAGAGTAGCCCTCTTGCCTCTCCCCACTGTGGATACAGGAAACAACTAAACAAATTAACAAATAAATAATAAAAATGGAACATATGTCCTACCCACCTATTTCTGTATTTGAACCTTCCCATCCTGATACGAGACACACATGGGTGTGTATCCCTCTCAACCAGGTAAAGAATATTTAAAAGAAACTAATTCTAAAAAAGGAAGGAAAAATGTGAGTGACAAGGAAAGGAAAAGTACCTTTCTGTTTTCTACTGGAAGAGCCCCCAACATTTACAATTAGGCCAGACCAATATCAGGAGCCAGAAGCTCCATTGGGCTCCTGTGTGAGTAATAGGAGCTGACATGTTTTGATCATCATCCACTGCTTCCAGGGTGTGTTAGCAGGAACCTGAATTGGAAGCAGCTCATCTATCATTCCATCAATACCTCTGAAAACATGTGGGCTTCTGAAACAGTAGCTTAGTCTATAGCACCAAAAAACCTTCCCTGCTGCAAAAACCTTATAGTATTCTTTACTTGTTATTTTCTGTAGGATTATCAGTATTGGTGTGACCCCCTTCACTTTTGTAGTTTGAAGGGTTGCTACTTTTCCCTTTTTAATCTCTCTTAATATGCATTGCTAGTGTCTTCTCAAAGAGTAAACTTTGTGTCTCATTGCCTGTTTCTTTGTGTATTATATGGTTAATTGAAAATAGAATGGACTTAATTTCCTTACTTTCTCATGTTTCTTGTGATAGAATAATTTTACTTATTTCTTTTCCAATGTCAACCTTGCCTTTATAAATTTCCCTCATTATTGTGTTCCACAAAAATGTTGTAATGTTATCTTTTGATTAAAAACAGTGACTCACATAATTACTATTCAGTATGAGTTATTTGATACTGAGCATAATCTTTTCATATTTTTACATTATTTTCTTGTGATCAGTCACTGCTTTAATATCATTTTTACAGAAAACATGTTTTGTAATATTTCTATCTTTGATATTATTGAGGCATTTTCCCCTGCATATAAGCTATTTTGGCTAATGCTGCAAAGGCATAAAAAATATTGTGTATTTTGGAATGGTTATGTTTGATTTTCTATACAATTATATTGAGTAATGCTGATTGAGAGTGTTGTTTATGTCTTCAGTATATTTACATTTTGGTATGTCATTATTGATTCTGGTGTTAATCAAGCGAGATATTGGATTTATCTCTAATCTTTAGTTCTGAGTTTTCTTTCATGTTCTTTGACATCATGTTATTAGGTAAATTCTGTAGAAATTTATGCCTATAGAATTTTTGAGACAGTTATCTTCTGGTAATAATCCTTGTCCTGCAGTGCAATATTTTCCTCTACATTCATAATCATGAAATTGTCTTATTTTTTAAGATTTATTTATTTTTATTGGAAGGCAGATCTCTACAGAGGAGAGACAGAAAGATCTGTTCTCTGGTTCACTCCCCAAGTGGCCAGAACAGCTAGAGCTGAACTGGTCTGAATCCAGGAGCCAGGAACTTCCTCTGGGTCTCCCACTTGGGTGCAGGGTCCCAAGACTTTGGGCCGTTCTCTACTGCTTTCTCAGGTCATTCCATTTGAGATTCTGATGGAAGCTGGTGTCAACTCAAACAGGTTTGCCAATAACATACAATTTTCTGAACTCCAGCTGTTTTTTGCCTTTTAATTGTGTCCTAATAGCATTTATTGTTTATAAATATAAATATAAATTGTTGTATTGAGATCTACTCATTGACTATTTGATTTCTGTTTCCCAGTACTCTTACCTAGCATTTCTTTCTTGTGTTCTTTTAGATTACTGGTCTCTTTTGTTTTGCTTAGTTTTTATTATTTTAGTCTATTAGTATATTCCTTCTGTTATTTGTTTTACTTTAAAAAATGTAAATGAAAGCAGATAGACACATACAGAGAGAATTTTCTATCCTCAGATTTACTATGCAAATGTCTGTTATATTCAGAGTACATTATTTCTTCAGGTTTTCTACCTCGCTTTTTTTTCTTTTACTATTCTATATTTCAATTCAATTGAACTTCTGTAAAATGAATTTATACGGTTACATATTTGACAGAAAATCTTGATTTAGAAAATATTTATCAGGACCCGGCATGACAGAGGAAAGGTTAAAGTCCTCGTCTCGAAGGCACCGGGATCCCATATGGGCGCCAGTTCTAATCCCAGTGGCCAACCTTTCCATCCAGTTCCCTGCTTGTGGCCTGGGAAAGCAGTCTAGGATGGTCAGGATCTTTGGGACCCTGCACCCATATGGGAGACCTGGAAGAAAATCCTGGCTTTGGATTGGCTCAGCTCCAGCCATTGCAGCTGCTTAGGGAGTGAATCATAGGACAGAAGATTCTCCTCTCTGTATATCTGCCTTTCTAATAAAAATAAATAAATTTTAAAAAAAGAAAATATGTATCAGTTCACAATAAGTAATTTCTTTTTTAAAAAATATAAGTTACATTTATTAAAGCTGAAAGACTCGATTCACTAACAATATTTGAAAATTATAATTTTATATCTAATAATATAGACTCAAAATGTATAAAACACAGATTCACAGGTATGAAAGCAAAAAAAATGCGAATCCATAAGTATTAGCTAATTGAACAAATAGACAAAATGTTAGTAGAGATAAACAAGACCTGGTAATACATAGCAAATTCGATTTAATCTAAACCACTGAATTTCATCTTCATGTACTGTCTCCAAAATGCCTCAACTTCTTTTCGTTTTTACTAATATAAAGAAAACAGTTTTTTTTATAGTTTGTGAATACAGTTCTGCAAACATAATGTTATTTCCCTGTTTCCCTCCTGTCTTCTTTCTTTTCTTGTTTGTTTTTGGCAATATTTTAATTTACTTTAAAGTCCAGGCTAAGTGCTTCCCTACATAAAACGTTGAACATACCACAACACAGGTCCCTATACCACATTTTCTTTATCCAGCAGATTGAGTAATAATTATTTTTCTGCATTTACTTAATGGTATATGTGTTTGCTAATTTCAATCTTCAATTTAAGATACAGTAAGCTTTAGTTTTAAGTTCTATAAAGTATAAATTTCAAATTCCACATATTGAAAATTATACTTTCATCTTTGCTTGGCTGTCCGATTGATTTATTCATTCTTCTGAGTTCTCGAATATCTTGATGACAGCATTCATTTGTTAAACTCTGCCTGCTAATTCTTCAATCTTGGTCACCTGTGGATCGGTTTCACACATTTTTGTATGAATTTCTAATACATTTTAATAGGTACTTGCCATTAGGAATATAAAGTTGTAAAAATTCTTGATTTTGCTATTTTCTGTGAATGGTATATATATATTTTTTACCTATTCAACAGTGAACTGAAGTATTTCTGAAGTATTTCTCTGTACTCTGCAGAAGTTTTTCAGTATTCATAGTGTTGGGATTTTTATTCATCTGGAAGTTTTGGTATACATCCCTTGCATATATATGTTTTTCAGTAAAGTTTAGCTAAATATTTTCTGATATATATTTTTCCCCTATGGGTATTCCAATACTGTCCTGTGTTTCATTAAGCAGGTAGGCAGCAAGCATATGCCTGATTTATTTCCACAACAAATCACATTGCTTGAAGAGTAACTCCTGAGGAATGACCACATAACACAACCCACAGTC
Organism: Ochotona princeps; assembly: GCF_030435755.1. Taxonomy (NCBI): domain Eukaryota; kingdom Metazoa; phylum Chordata; class Mammalia; order Lagomorpha; family Ochotonidae; genus Ochotona; species Ochotona princeps. The sequence continues at coordinate 19,599,174 of NC_080839.1, read as the reverse complement.
ATTATGGTCTATCTCATTTAGATATCAAGCACGCTCCACTGTCTGCCTGCTTTGAGCAAGTTTCCAATGCCTGGAAATACTAATTTCAATCTTTGGCAGGGCTTTAAAAGTTTATTTTTAGAGGTATTAATGTGGTTATTAGGTAACCTGCCATTTCTTGAAGCAGAACTATAGTACTCATAGATTTTATCTTAACCATGGACTTGGGATTCATATGTTTTTCTTTGATTATTTTAGCCTGAAATATACATAAGTATTTTTTATGTTTCCTAATAACGCATTAGATTTTAAACTAAAAGACCATGTAATTTTGAATTAGCATGATTTTATTTATTATTAGAATAACCATTTATTCACCTATATTATCTTCTTCACAAGATTACATTTATTTTTCAAAACACTCCCATGGTTGGTGAATTTTGCCATATTTCCTCAGAAATTGTATCAGGTTTGAAGCAAGAAATATTCATTTCAAAGTCAAAAGCAGAGATTTCATCTTTGAACACTATCAAACTCTACCCTGGGAATATCTGTGTAGGAGTACAAAGCTTTCTACAGCAGTTGTACTTCATTTTTTTCCTTTTTCCACAAGGTGGGCCATTTTAATATCTTATGATTTAAAAAACATTCCCTTGATGATCACAGGTATGTAAGGCTGGTAATATTCAGAAATATCATGATAAGATCAGTTTGCACACTTAGTTTGCAGTCTTCAATGATGATTAGAAATTACTTAAGTGACACTGCTTTCAAACATGACTACATTGATGTATTCCTCTTTCTCAGGAGTGTTGGTTGCTGCTCTAACTATATTTCATCTCCAAACATTTCCTCCCTGAGTCCCAAAGCCCATCTCACATCAATTCTTTTTTTTAATACCAATTATTGGCAGATAGAGTATGCCTTTCAGTTCTAGATACGTTATGTAGGCCTTCTTTAGATGTAAGCCTGTTGACCTGATGAATCATTCCTACTCAGATGGTTTTCTCATAAAGCTGTTTCCAACAAAGCAGACTTCAGTCACTATCCTCTTAATGCCTTCTTTTTTTTCGGTTTCCTTTTCAAACAACTTTTAGTATTTTATTTCCACCTGTGCATTAATTTTAGGCAGAAAGACTTCCCATTTTCCCTCTTTTCTGTTTGCTTTTGTTTACTCATACTGGAAAGCGCTTCAGCTCTGGGCTGTTCCTCTCTGTCCAGCAGACGGACCAGTACTTCTCCCTGGGGAGACTTCCCAACATTACTTTTTTGTGTTTGTTTGTTTCTCTTTTTGTGCATCCTGGTACTCTCTCATGTTTATTTTTCTAAGCATGGTGCTGCTTATGGTAAAGTTGAACCTCCACACCAATCTGTTTTTTTTTGTTTGGTTGTTTTTTTTTTTTTTTTTTTTTTTTGCTTTATTCCAACCTTCATGGGCCTCCAGAATATCCTTCTCACCTCATTTTTCTCATGATAATCCAAATGATACTCGTAATATTTACTGTGCAATTCAGTATATTCGCTTTGTGGTGGGGTGACTTCTTACAGTTGCCTGGTTAAGTCTCTTGACTGCAGAGTACAGCCCAACTCTCAGATCTCTGAAACTGATGAGAAAATTCTTTTTTTTAATATTATTGTTTGTGAATTATAGGTCTTAATTATTCATGTATGGTGTAAAAATGTTGTGACCCATGGGGCCGGCAAGTAAAGCCTTTGCCAGGGATGCCAGCATCCCCCATGGGCACCTGTTAGTATACATTCTGTTCCTCTTCCTGTTTTACTTCTTGATAATAACCAGGAAAAAGCAGTGGAAGTTGGCGAGAGTGTCTAATCTTCACCCACTTTTGTGGGAGACCTGGATGAAGTTGCTGGCTCCTGGCTTGGGTCTGACCCATCCCTGGCCATCATATTGGAATGAACTTGCAGATGGAATATCTCTCTGTTTTCCCTCTGTCTGTAATTGCCACTTTCAAATAAACAGATTTACAAAAAGAAAATGTCATGGCCCTCTTCTGTTTCACTGGAAAATTGGTAGGGAAATGGTGGCAGGAAGTAAAGATGCAGTGCTGCAGCTGGCAGAGTAATTCAGCATTTGTCCTCTCAAAACACCTCTGTTATTCCTACCCTTCTGCTCAATACCTTTGTATAACCTTTTTTAATTCTTGTAGATAAATTCAAAATAGCCAGCTCATCTAAAGCAGTTACTGCTTGTGGGTACTGCTCTCCAACTTCTTAGACCAATTTTGTTCATAAGATGTTTGTAATTTCTCATATACACATAATCTAACTCTTGTATCATTTAGATCGATGTGTTTATTATTGTTTTATAAGATCACTGGAGCAAAGAGAAACAGACATGTAACTTTCGCTAGACACTTTGAACTGTCATCTTGTACATGTTTTTATTGCTTTAAATTTATATTGTGCTCTTGATTACTCAATACCATGCCAATTAATTCCATAATGTTGTAAATTGTTGTTGATGTTGTGCTGGGGCTTCCAATTGAATGGGATGATATTCTGCCAGCTCTACCTTCAGACCAGAGAAGGTTTCCCCAAGAAACTGTTGAAATTATCTGGACAATAAGATGCTAGACTCTATGCTTGGTATATGGTTGCAACGAAAGAATCCTGACTTAATTTCAACTGTAATACTGCAACTAGGTGGAGGAATTCACCATGGGGGGAGGGCACAGGGAGGGGATGGGGGAATCCCAGAACCTATGAAACTGTGTCACATAATGCAACGTAATTAATTAAAAAAAATTATATTGTGCTCGGTAAAAGAAAAGTTGATCCTTCCTATCAAAACCTTTCAGATAAACTGTTTCCATCCTGAATAGTTACTTTTTGAAACACAAATCTAAATGTTTTATATGTAACCATGTTGAATTACATTTCATGACCTTCTTGTTAACCTTTTAAAGCATTTTTGACTCTGTTTTGTCATCCAAAATATCACATCTCCCTCCTGCTAGTATGCCATCTGTGATGACATATGGTGGCTTAACATCTAGTGTGATTTGCAAAGGATCACTGCATCACTGCCAGGCTGAATCCTAACTTAGGTTGCTAACTGAGCCACCTTTCAGGTGCAGAAGAGAATTACTGCTTTAAAACAACAACAACAAAACAAAACAGAAAAACCAAGAAACAACAACAAAAAAAGATGTTTCCTTTGTCCAACAAAAGTTATTTTTTTCAAAAGAATATGAAGAAAAATTAAGAACTAAATGCTAGATGAATTAAATTTTCTCCATTAAACTCTAAAAGTGTTAATCTATAACTTTTTCCCAGTATTGTGGACAGATATATTTAAGCGAAAATTGTTGCATTACGGGGTCACACAGCATATCTTTATTTTGATGAAATGAAGTAATAGAACTCAGTCATTCCAGTTCTTCCCTTGTCCTGGCACTGGGCAGACTAGCATGCAGATGAAATTCTTGGAATTTTAGCACTAATATATTTTTTACTTCCCCTGATAAAGAGATAAACAGTATTACAAAATAAATGACACATCTGTGCAAATTAAGGAATAACCTACAAAAATCCATGTTTTGTTTTGTTTTGTTTTACTGTAGCAAACAAAATCCTATCTGAAAAATACTGAACCTCAGCAGATTGAGGTTGTTCTTACAAACAGAAAATAAAAATTTAATGTACCATCTTTTCAGAAGCTCTTCCAATGATTTTCATTACTAGTTGGAACGGTGGCAAATCATGAACCACACATATCTCCACAAAAGCTATGGAAATACTTTGTTGTATAATAACACCATTTGAATCAAATTTTCCTCTTCCATCTCATTGTAAAGCTAATTATTGTAATGCTTTTCAGTATATACACCTTTTGTATAGCATACCCTCAAATTGATATTATTAACTATCGTATATTTTACTTTCAATGATTTTTTTGGAAAATATTTGTTTTTTATTTTTTTTTCAAGTTAAAGTATATTGCTTTGGTAAAATCATCACATTCATAATTTTTATTTGTAATCTGAACTCAATCAGTATGCCCCACCATCCCAAAGTAATCTTCTAAATGTCGTTATACTGCACTTGTGTAGTATATCTGCAACCTACATTCTATCTTCGAAATGTCAGTCCGGTATTTATGGGGGTCACAAGCTTGCAGCAACAATGTTTTCTCAGTGAAGAGTACAGTTTTGTAGTATTGATACCTGTCAGTTCTCTTCCCATAACATTTTTACTTCAGAAAACTACCACACGTGTAATTTTCTTCAGATACTGCATATCCAAACTTTTCTGGAAATGAACATTTTGTGGTAGATTAATGTTGGAACAGTTTTGTTTCTTGCTTAGCAATGTCAGGGTTGTTACTGGCAGTTTGAAGAGCTGCTTCCCTCTGCATTCATCACTCAACACAACGTCTTCTACTCTACCTCTCAGCACAGGAATGGATGAATGTAAGTTCTAGTCTCAGGGTTGCCATAGCAACAATCTGTCCAATAGTCACATCTTCTAGAACTGTAACGTAGTAGTCCCTGGGTTTCTTCATATGCTCAAAAGATGTCATAACCTGTTCTGGATTGATGATTCCAGTCTTCATCAGCTGGCCCAATACTTTGAATTCACTTCGCACAGACTTTTTGCAGTCCCTTCCGGGAAGCCTGCTTTGTAGCTCCCCAGCACTGCTGAAACTCTCCCGGCTCCTCAGCAGTGGCTCCTCTGCTTTTCATGATGGAGAGTCTCTGGGCAGGACTGCTGGAAGCGCCACGTGCCCAGGAGTGACACCTGGGCTGATGATGAGCAGGCTATGCCTGGTATTACAAGCTCCTCGGAATGGTTCCACTACTGCTCAGATTGGTAACACGTTGAAGCACTTTATAAACTTTGTAGCTCCTCCATAATTTTGAATCACTTTAAAGTGCTCATGCTCCAATCCGTAAAGTCTTCCTTAAGGGTCTGTGGCATTAGGTGTTCAGGTAAAGATGTATGATGCAGTTGTTTCAAGCATATTGATGGCTGAGTGTTCTTAGGTCCAGTGAGAGCAGAAAAATCCTTCTGTAGAGGGATATTTGGTTTTGAGTCTCTGCAGTTGAACAGCATCGGGAGAGGTATATGCCAATCCACGCAAGATGTGATAGTTTGTGGCTACTTGGTTGCTGCTTTCTATGCGGTGGGCCAGTGTTGCCCGTTGCACCTGTGCCGACTGGTCGTGCTGAGGATCTGGAGTCCATTGCTGATCTTTTTCTCCATTGCGGTACCTACTCACCGCTCAGTGGAGCATTGCTCATGCCAACTCATCACTTAGTTTGAGTATAAGGCCAACGTCCATAAACAATGCTTTTTATGTAAATATTGCTCAGAGATAAAACATTTTTAAATATTCCAAAAATAAAGGTATCAAAAATATTAAAGAGGAGAAAATATACCATAGAGAAAAATAGGTGTTAAGAATAACATTATGCCGTAAAAGATTTTTTTAAATATTCCAGCAACAAAGGTATCAAAAATATTAATAATGAGAAAAGATACCATAGAGCAAAATAGGTGTTAAGAATAGTATTATGCTGTAAAAGATTTTTTAAATATTCCAGCAATACAGGTATCAAAAATATTAATGAGAAAAGATACCATAGTGTAAAATTGGTGTTAAGAATAACATTATGCTGGACATTATAGGTCTCTCCATCTTCTCCTTAGACACTTCCTCACTTCTCTTTTAAAAAAAAATGTAAATCTGAAAAAAATAGATAAACCTTAAAAGTAAATTAATGCAAAATGAAAATTCCAAGAAGAAAACAGAAAACGAAAAATGGAACACAAAAACAAATGGAAATTAAAAGTTTCTAAAATGTAAACAAATAAAATGATGGAAATAAAAAATAAGTGACAAAACAGAAATTTCAAAAATTTTGAGAAGGAATGAGGATGTATCTAAGGAAAAGAAATACACACTGCGAAAAACAAACTGAAATTAAGAGGGAAGAACAAAATTAATAACAAAGTTTAAAAAAAACAAACCAGGTAGCTTAGTGCAGGTCCTAGAGCTCTCCAATGGAGAGCTCCTGGACGAAGGGCCCAGGCCCGGCCAGGGCTTTATATAGGGCTTTGGAATTGTGACCTGTCAATGGTTCTGTATGATGTCAGAGCAGGACATGGTCCAATCCCAGCTGGAGACAGTTCTGAGTGATTTTCTCAAGAAACCTTCTGCTTGAATCAAAGGACCCCCATAAGGTTTCTCTGAAGTTAGGGATAGAGAGTAATACTTGTTGTTTTTTGTTTTCTTTTTCAGATATATGGTCTAAGTATTTTTGTCAGAAAGCAACCAGTTGTGTGCACATAGCTGAATTTGCGGGTATCTGTTCTGTTCCATTGGTCACGCCAGTTCCATGCGGTTTTAGTTACTACAGCTTTATTTATTTTTACGTAGATTTACTGATTTTTATTGGTATGACAGATTTACAGAGAGAAGGAGATGCAGAGAGAAAGGTGTTCCATCTGCTGGATCATTGGCCAAGTGGCCACAATGACCGGGGCTGAGGGGATCTGAAGGTCCACATGCCATAGTGGTGTTTTGTGTGAGTTCTGGTTGTTGTGTTTCTTATTCTGCTGCCTGCTATTGCAGTGAGAAAGGCAGTAGCTGATGGTCTGAGTCCCTGGGTCCCTGCTACCAAAGTCAGGGACACACATGGCATTCTGGGCTCCTGGCTGTGTTCTAGCCCATCCCCAGCTGACAAAGGCATTTGGAGAGTAGGAACCAGTGGATGGAGGATCTGTCTCTCTCCCTCTCCTCCCCTTGCTTGCTGGCACTTTGCCTTTCAAATATAAATAGATCTATGAAAAATGCCACCTTTACCAAAAAGGTGCATCTAGTCTTCATCAATCAGCCGTTTGTATCCTTTCCATGTAAATGTTTTTAAAAAGATTCATTTCTTTATTTGAAAGGCAGAATTAAAACACACACGCGCGTGCACACACACACACACACACACACACACACACAGGGTTAGGCAGGGAGGAGGCAGAATCTTCCATCTGTTGTTTCACTCTCCACTTGGCCGAGATGACTCCATTTGCACCAGCCCAACACAAGAGCGGGATCTCCACCATCCAAGTCTCCCGTGAGGTCACAGGGGTCCAGGCACTGGAGCCATCTCCCGTTGCCTTGCCAGATACATTAGCAGGGAGTTGGATTGGAAGGGGCAAGGCAAAGGTTTGAACGAGTACTCACATGGGATGTTGCCATTGCAGGCAGAAGCTTACCCTTAACACCAACCCCTCTTGTTGCAAAATGCAAATCCATTGCACAAATACACCAGTGATTTAAAGTATCCAGTTACTGAGAGATTCCAGAGCTGTCCATTCTGAGACATAGATGAAGCTGCTCTAGTTACCCTTGACTTTCTGAATATGTGTTTTTCTCTTCCTTGCACACATAAATGCAGACTTGCAGGGTTGTAGTGTAAGTATACAGGCTTAGAAGAATATACTAGGGGTACCAGTGCTGTGACACAGCAGGCAAAGCTGTTTCCTGTGGTACTGGCATCGCATATGGGTGCTGGTTCAAGCTCCTAACTCCTGATTTCAGACCAATCCAGTTGCAGCCATTGTAGTTATTTTTGGAGTGAACTAGTGGATGAATGGTCTCTGTCTCTCTTCTTTTGCTGGTCACCCTGCCTTTCAAACAAAAATCTTTTTGGAAAAGATGTATTTATTTTTATTATAAAGTCAGATATACAGAGAGGAGGAGAGACAGAGAGGAAGATCTTCCCTGCCACGCTTCATGGCCCAAGTGGCCGAATGGCCGGAGCTGAGCCGATCCAAAGCCAGGAGCCTGGGGACTCTTCTGGTTCTCTTACTCTGTGCATTGTCCCGAGGCTTTGGGTCATCCTCAACTGCTTTCCCAGGCCACAAGCAGGGAGCTGGATGAGAAGTGGAGCAGCTGGGACATGAATTGGTGCCTATATGGCATTCTGGAACATGCAAGGCAAGGATTTAGCCAATAGGCCAATGCACCATGCCTGAGATCTTCTCCTTTTAGCCATTTTGTGCATATGAAGTAGCATTTCATTGTCATTTTCACTGACATTTCCCTGATGACTACTGGTGTTGCATGACACAGATTTTTAAAATAGTGTGTGTATGGAAGCCTGTCTCCAAGTAAACTATTTTTTTAAAAAGATTTTTTTTTATTGGAAAGCCAAACATACAGAGAGGAAGAGATACAGAGAGGAAGTTCCTCTGTCTGCTGATTCACTCCCCAAAAGGCCACAATGGCTGGAACTGAGCAGATCCGAAGCCAGGAGCCAGGATCTTCCTCCTGGTCTCCCATGCTGATGCAGGGTCCCAAAGCCTTTGGCTGTCCTCCACTGTTTTCCCAGGCCACAGGTAAGGAGCTGGATGGGAAACAGGGCCACTGTGACAGGAAGTGGTACCCACATGGGATCCCAGGACTTCCAACACAAGGAACTGGACCAGTAGACAATTATGTCAGGCTCTGAAAGAAAACTCTTAATCAGGAATTACAAAATCTCCCACAGGAAGCTAAAAGCAAAAGCTGGGTTCTCTGAGGCCCAGCAGGTAAAGCTGCCACCTGTGACATCTGAACCCTGTATGGGTTGAGTTCCCAGCTGCTCTTCTTTCAGTACAGCTGGCTGCTAATGGGCCGGGCAAAAGCAGTAGATGCTGGTCCAAGTGCTTGGGCCACTTCCACCAATGTTGGAGACCCAGATGAAGCCCCTGGCTCCTGCATGACTCAGTCCTGGCCACTTGCTGAATCAACCACAGATTGAAGATCTTTCCCTCTAATACAGACTTTACATTTATATACATATATATATATATATATGAAGAATGTGTTTGAAAATAAAGCTAGAATGTCAAGTTGAGCCAAGTTGAAATCACTTGGGACCAGATGTGTTAAATTATTTGACAGAAACAAAGGAAAATACCTAAAACAATTTCACATACTGAATATATACATATAACTTAGATCTAGCTCTTTGGACAAGAACCCCATGGTTTTCTTCTGGATTCTCTGTAACCAAGAGAATGGCAGCTTCTGAGTTAGGCAGTCATTACTGAAGCATGTTGAGGGAGAGCAAAGATTTTTTATATGATTTTAGGTAGTGTTGGGATGGCAAAGCATTTAGCTAATGTAGGTGTGGCCATGTAGAGGTAAGGATAAATGCCAATGATATAGCCCAGTGGAGCAACATATAAATGTAAAGTCCAAATCGGCTACACCAAAGTTATGTGGAAAGTATACACACATCTAATTTAATATTTTCTGAGAAGTAGAATGTGCTGTGATGCTGGTTTGCGATGTAGGATGGTTCAGTTAGGCGTTTTTTACTCTATGATGGTGGGGTGCGTTTACATTCAGCAGAAACCACAGTTTCAGTTCTGAGTTTGCATCTTTCCTGGGCTCTGTCTATATGTTATGACATGACCTGGTAATGCTGAGCAGAGGCTGTGACTCCCCAGAGTCCAGTGGCTGTGTGATTTCCAGGAAGAACAGCCAACATTCTAGAGTGTGCTCTGTTCTTCAGTTAGGATGGTGAGTATAGGAGCTTTATTAGATTGACTGAATAAAGTAAATGTTTTCAGGGCAGGCATGGTAGCCAGTGGCTAAGGTCCTTGCTGGTATGCTCTGGGATCTAATATGGGTGTTAGTTTTAATTCTAGCAGCCACGCTTCCCATCCAGTCCTTGCCTGTGGACTTGAAAAGCCCAAAGGCTTGGGACCCTGCACCCGCGTGGGAGACCTGGAAGAAGCTCCTGGTTCCTGGATTTGAATCAGCTCATCTCTGGCCTTTGCGGCCACTTGGGAAGTGAATCATTGAATGGAAGATCTTCCTCTCTGTCTCTTCTCCCTTCTGTATATCTGACTTTCCAATAAAAAAATAAATAACTATTTACAAAAGTATATATTTCAATTATTTTGATAGGCAAAATTACAGAGAGAGAGAGAGAGAGAGAGATTCAATTTACTTCCATTCCTCCATCCTCCCCAAACGCTTGTAACTAGGCCAGGTCAAAGTTAGGAGATGGAAACTCAATGTTGGTCTTCCACGAGAGTGGTAGGAACCAAGTGTTTGAGCTAAAGCTACTTGCTGCCTCCTAGGGATCACAGTAGCAGGACACTAGAATTGGCGTCTGAGTGTCCTAGGTGATATATACCACTGCATTGAATACCTATAGCAAAATGCGTTTTTATTTAATTTCTTTTCAACTTAGAGCAGCACTTTTGTATGTAACCCCATTGTAAGAACAGGAGAATAGGTATGTTTGGAAAGCTTCAACAAACATTTAGAATGACAGTTTTAGATGTAGGCGTGGTTGTGTGATCACAATGTCAACCGAAGATTTAAATTCTGCTCTGAAAAACACCTTACTTATTTAAAATGGAAATGCCAGAATCTGGAAGAAGATGGTAAGAAAGGATATGTTTTAACACGTGGAAGAAAGGACACAAAATGCATGTTGTGAAATTTAGGATAACATTGTAAAATTACAAGATGATTTATTTGTAGTTTTGCTCAGGTTTCTATGAGTTTACATGGAGGCAACAGAAGAAACTCAAGCTGGCAAAGTGAATGTGGCATTAACACACAAGAACAGCTTGCATCTGGAAAACAATAGGGTTTTCTGAACAGAATGAAAACATTCCCACTCAATGTACTTCCGGGCTTTGTTGTGTCTGTTGTCATTGTATGTGTGTGAGCTGGGGGAGAAGCTGTATGGACACTGACCCTGATGTCCAGGTTGAATTTGCTGGAAGTGGCTGGTGTGGCACCAGTGATCCTTTCCTTTCCAGCTGTTTCATGCTGGTCACTGTGTTGGCTGTAATGCTGTGAGGAGAGCATGCCTCGTGTGTGTGTCTTGCTTTGTTTTGTTGAGGGCAGCATGTGGAGCCTTTCCAGGGGAGGCTAGATCTGCCCTGTGATAGACTACTTGTGCGTGATGACAATGAGGTGATTAGCAGTGCCTTCCTTGCTTGGGATTTGTTCTCTGACTGAAGAGTTTTCATTTTAGATTTTTAGAGTTTTCATTTTAGGGCTTTGTTGGAATCTGGACCATTTTCCTTCTTGTTGTTGTAAATTTATAAATTCTTTCAATGTCATCACAGCAGGTACTCACCAAACCTGTTCCCTGTAAACTGTTGGGTGGAACATGGAAATGAGAACCTTAAATGATTGCAGAGTGTACCTGAGGCCAGCTGTTGCTCACGGGTGGGTGAGGAGTGTATGAATAGGAGTAAGGCTGGTGGGGAGATGACAGTGTGCAGGAGGAAGTCATCTAGAGAGATGATCAACGGGAGCCAAGGACAGATACGTGGTGATTGCTCTCTAGTTCACCAGTCACTCTGAGGTAGAAAAGGAAGGTCCTTTTGGTTTAGTTTAGTTTAGTTTAGTTTAGTTTAGTTTAGTTTCTCAGGTATTTCAGAGGAAGTTTGAGAGAAAGAGGTTGAGAGAGAAAGAGTTTGGGATTGCTTGAAAGACTGCAATCCCATCCATGGGTTCACTCTTCAGCTGCCCAGAATGGCAGGATCTCAAGTGTTTTAGTTGGAAACCCAGGACTTGATTCAAGTTTGCCCTGACAGCATGCTAGAGTTAGGAGCTGGAGTTGGTTCCTGGACCCAGGTATTCGGATATAAGACAGGGAGAGGACTCACTGGCGTCATAACCTCTAATGTCAGTGTCTATAGGCTTTCTAGGTTCAGTTTCCAACTTCTTGCCCTAACTCTGCAGACTTACTACAGTAGCTGCAATGTTGTTTTAGGTCACTGCCGTATCTTAAAATAATGGGAAGGGCAGCCACAGCCCTCTTCCTTATTCTTTTCCTCTTGTACTCAGAATGAGCTACTGTGCCCTGTGTCTGGAATCTGTGAATGTTCTTTAGATATTTGTTGAAAGAGGTATAGAATGTAATTATTTTGTGCTGATTGTTGAGTTAGTTTACAATTTTAAGGTAGTCCTTCACCTCATGGAAAAATAGTCCAGACAGTATGTGACAAAGGAGTGATGGTATTGGGAAGAAATGGGCACAGGAGAGTCTGGCTGAGATGGTTTGATTGGCTAATCCTTACATTGTGGTCTCTGTCATCCCATATGGGCACCAGTTTGTGTTCCAGACTCTCCATTTCCCATCTAGTGCTCTGCTTGTGTCTTGGTAAAGCAGAGGAAGATGAGCCAACTCCTTGTGGAGCGGCATGCACATGGTAGCCTGGAGGAGGCTCCTGGCTCCTGGATTAGGCAATTATGATCATGAGAGAAGTTAGCCAGGAGGGAAACATCTTTTTCTCTGTCTCTTCTTCTTTCTGTAAATGTACCATTCCAGTAAAAACAAGGACATCTTGAAAAAGAGAAAGGAGCACAGAAATGTACACTAAATGTAGATTTTTGTTGTATTTGTGGCATGACTAGGCTCGGTGACTCTAGATTATATGAATTAACTCAATTGTTACTAAGCTAATTAGACAACTTTGCTTGAGAAGAAATATTGAGATTTTATTTGAAAGTGAATATTAACGCAATTTCAGAAGCTGCTAAAATAGTGTTTGCTATGGTTTGGAAAGAAGAAATTGAGTGGAATTAATGGCACAACTGTTAGAGGGAAATAGCACACTAAGGGTTAACAGGTATATCAATGTGCCTGTGATGTATTTCTGTGACATCCATTTTCCTACACTGGAAAAGGTTCAGCAGGGTTGTATCACATGTGTGAGAGACCAAGTGGGTCACATGGGAGCACCTGATTTCAGTGCTTGACTTATGTCTGTAGTTGCACAGCTAAACACAGAGAGGTAGAGATAAAGAGAAATCTTCTGTCTGCTGGTTCATAGCCCACATGGATGCTATTGCTAGAACTGCAAAGATCCAAAACCAACAGCCCAGAGCTCACACACGTGGGTACAGGGTGCCAAGTACTCAGGCTGTCTTCTGCTGCAATTATGGATGCATTCATTATTAGGGAGCTGGATCAAAAGTGAAATAGCTGAGACTTGAAGTGGTGCATTTATGAGATGCCAGCACCACAAGTGGAGGCTTAAAATGCCATATCACAGTAGCAGCCGTGATTTCAGAGGTTTTATTTTTTTTCCCCTTTAAATCCATGTATCCTTGTGGTAACAATCAACTTTTCAATGTGCAATGTAGTCAAGTATTCTAGTCATTGACTATAACTCTATGATGTTCATCTAATGTAAGCTGTGTTCAAAATCTGCCCATCTTCAGATCAGAATTCAACTTTGTATTTCTTGTATGCATTCACTTATGAACCCTTATGAGAAAATCTTTGGGACACATATGCAGATGCAAAATATGTAGTTTTACTAGTTAATTAGTACCAGCTTGTCCAGATGGTGACACTAAAAAATGTTGCTAAACTTCCTGTGTTTCTAATATTACTGCTACGTCTTGACTACATCAAGTTTAAAGTGAATAATATTAATAGTCAAAAAAGATTTTCTTATTTGAATTGTTCCTGCTGACATTGATTTTTGTCCTTCTTCATATGCCTTTTTTGTCTTGTTATTTTTCATGTCTTAAATTTTTAAGACTTTTTATATTCTTTTGTTTTAATTAATATCTTCAAATTAATATATATATATATATATATATATATATATATATATATGTTTAGAAGCTGTATATGTGACAGGGTAAGAAATGTAAATGGGGATGTGTTATGGACCTGTGGGTTAAGCCACTGCTTGTGACACCAAGATCCCATAGCAGAATGCCAATTTGTGTCCTCCTGCTATACTTCCACCCCAGCTTCCTGCTAATGTGCCTGGGGAAACAGAATAAAATGCTCAAAGTATTGGACTCCTTTTTCACCCATGTGGAAGATCATCACAAACAAATGACAAGTGTTTAACATGTTACATATTGTGTATTAATACATTCGTCATGATGTGTCTGGCTTGTGCTGTTGTGCATGAAATCGTAGGAACAGAGAATGCTAAGACAAATAAAATTGATATGTCCTATGATCCAGCTATCCCACTCCTGGGAATTTTCCAAAGGAAGTAAAACATGCATTTGAGTAAGTGGCCTTATACCTATTATATATAGGAGCATAAAAACACACAATAAGGAAGACATGGTAAAGAAAACTCTGATGTCCATCAAAAGAGGACTGGTTAAAGAAACAATAATATGTCTGTTCCATTGAGTACTACTCAATCATTAAAATGAAAATTTGCCTTCTGCAAGAAAATGGTACCAACAAAATGGCTCAGAGATATTTAATCAATCCCAAAAGAAAATTGTCGTATGTTCTGTATCATGTAAGGCAATGTTTGTGCAAAATACAAAACAAATAACTATTTAGGTAAACATATATACATATATAATACATATATTATGTACTATGTAATGGAGATGAACATACTGGAAATGAAGATGTGTTGCAATATGTGTCTCTACTCCACAATAAAAGGTGGACTCCCAATGAAACTGTTAAATATGGCTTAACACTATAATACTAGATTTTCTACAATTGTCTATACCTACTTAAATAGTAGAAGATTTCTCTTGTAACTGTTGTCGAAGCAGTATGTTATCATAACAATATTAGAAAAAATGGTGGTGGTGGTGGTGGGGTATGGGGGGCATGGAAAGTGAGTAAAGGGAAGAAGACGTCTATCTACAAAATCATGTAATGGAAAATAATAGTAATAATAATGAATTTTATAAGCACTTGAATATCTGAAGATCAGAAATAAAGTCATTGAATAATTAGAGTAAAAAGCAGGGGGAGTACTGGAAGACTTTTCACAAGGAAAGACTTCTTGAAGCATGGAAGCATGGAAGATAAAAGCAAAAATAGAAAAATTATATTCTATCAAGCTAGCTAGCCTTTTCACACCAAGGAAATAAATAACAAAGTGAAGAGGCTGCCAACAGAAATGGACAATATATTTGGAAACTATACATCTAATACAGGATTACTACACAAAATACAAGAATCTTGAGAAAACACACTTTCAATGTAGATTTCTCACAATGTAGATTTTTGATAAAGTAGGACATCTTTCAAGATAACAAAACAATTAAATAAATTAGGTATCTAAGGAATAGTTCTTAACACAATCAAGGCAATACATAGCAAACCCACAGCCAACCTCATATTTGAATGGAGAAAAGTTGGAAGCGTTTTCACTAAGATCCAGGACCAGATATTATGCCCAGTTTCACATTGCTATTCAATATAGATCTGAAAGGTTTTGCCCAGAGCCATGTGTTAGTTATTCAAGGCAAGAAAAATAAATCAAAAGGATACAAATTTGAAAAGAGAAAGTCAAACTATCCAAATTTGCAATTTATATATTCTAATGGAATAATATAGAAACCTCAGAAATCAGTCCATTCCTCTATAACAACTAATCTTTGACAAGCAAGCCTAAAATCAGTATGTGTATAAAGGACAGTCTGTTCAACAAATGATGCTGAGACAATTTGATCTTTACTTGCACAAGTAGTAAACAAGATCGCCACCTAAATGCCTTGTTCAACAATCAACTCTCAATGGATGAAGGATCTAAATCAGGCCTACCATCAGATTACTAGAGAGAGAGACATTAGGGAAACTCTGCAAGACAAAGAATTCTTGGATGAGACCTAGGAACCCAGACAATAAGAGCAAAAAAATAGAAAAATGGAATTATATCAAGCTAAAAGGTTTCTGCATTACAGAAGAAAAATAAAACAAAAAACAGCATGAAAAAGTAATTGACAGAATAGGAAAAAAAATTGGAAGAAACTAAACAATAAGAAAAAAGTCCAGCTAAGAATTGGGCAAAGGACATGAGCGGGGAACTTTTTTCTTTTTTTTTTTTTAAAGATGTATTTATTTATTTATTTATTTTGGACAGTCGAGTTTTTAGAGAAAAGCAGAGACAGAGAGAAAGATCTTCATGTACTGGTTCACTCTCTAGCTGGCTGCAATAGCCAAGCTAAGCCAATTTGAAGCCAGCACCCAAGAGCTTCTGGGTCTCTCACACAGGTGCAGGATCCCAAGTCTTTGAGCCATCCTCTGCTGCTTTCCCAGGCTACAAGCAGGGAGCTGGAAGGGAAGTGGTACATCCAGAACATAGGCCAGTGCCTATTTGTGATCCAGGTGCTTGCAAGCCTAGGATTTAGCCACTGATGCATCACGCTGGGCCTGAGCAGGCAAATTTCAAGGGATGAAATTCAAATGGCAAATTAACACATGATCACCAGAAAAAACACACACAGAAAACACAGGTTTCTCCTCACTTCAGTTGCAATGGCTATTATACAAAAATAATAATAATAGCAATAATAATAACACAATGCAGGTATGTATTTAGAGAAAAAAGTACATCAATCCTTTGTTGTTTGGAATGGAAACTAGAACAAACATTGTGGAAGACAATATGGAAAGTCCTCAATAATCTGAAAATAGATCTAGCATATGACTCACTCATGTGAATTATCCCAAAAAACAGAAAATAGGCATTTGAAACAGTTATCTATACATCCATGCTAATTAAAACTCAATTCACAATAACTGAAGTATGAAATTAACCCAGTTGTCCATCAACAAATGACTGAATAAAGAAAATGTGTTATATATACACTGTGGAATTACACTCAACTGTGAGAATGAGGAAATCCTGTCTTTTGCAACAAAATGGATGAAATTGAAAATCATTGGGCTTAATGAAATGTCAGTCCCAAATAAAAAAATCATATATTTTCCCTTATATATGATAAAATGCTACTTCTGACCTAAAAAGAATAAAATCCTGACATTTGCAACAAAATAGATGCAACTGGAAAATGTCATGTTAAGTGGAAAAGCCATATCACACAGAAGTTTTCTCCTATTTACATAGTTAAAACATATAGAAAATAAAATTGGTGTGTGCTATATAACTTGACCTATAGTTTTATTTATTGCTTCACTGAATCATAGCACATAGTTTATAATATTCTTTCTCATGCCAACTAAAAAGGAATCAGATAAGAGATGACAGTGCAGACTGTTGATATGTTAACATTTTGTTCTTAACTTTTTAGTTGCTTATAAGTGATTATATAAGAAAAAGCTCATTTTCTATATACTTATGTGCATTTCTTGGTATATATATATTATATTTGAAAATTTTTTTAAAAAGGGGAAATTCAAGCAAACAAGCAGCAAGAAAAAAAAAACTAGGAAAAGAACTGCTGATGAACTCACATTTTAAACAATTTAACAAATGTTAGAAAATACAATCCAGCAATACAACAATGATAACACAGCTTGATCAAGTGTAGTTTATTCTGGAAACAGAAATTAATCCACAAATGAATTACTGGAATGTTCCCAATAGCATAGATAATTTGAAAGACTGACAATTTAAAATGGTGTTAGGAAAAATAAAATCATTTTAGATAATATTTCTCACTCTGTTGTAAAATTAAAATCACTTATATGATCCAGCAATTCCATTCTTATGGAATTAAATAACATAAATAAAAAGGCAATATGCTCTTAGAGACTTGCACAATAATGCTCATAACATCTTTATATAAAATCACCATAAAAATTCAAAATGAAACATCACTGGATGGATAAACAAATTTTCCTATGACCATAGAAGATAGAACTCAGAAATAATAATAAATGATACTGTGGCAAAGCATATGAATAAATCTCAATAACACTTTTTTGAGTGAGAAAAAACACATTAAAGAACAAATGCTATTTCCTAATTTAAAATTTATTTATTTTATTATTTTATGATACAGTTCCATAAGCTCATCAGTTTCCCTTTTCCCCTCTTCAAATCCCTATCCCTTCATGGATTTCCCTATAATTGAAACAATATAGTCTTTCAAAAGTCCACTATTCTACTATTTAAGCGTGTCATTTACACTTTAGGCATGAACAATGGCAGAGAGTCCAACATAAGTGTAAAATGTTGATAAATGATAGTCTAACATTTCATGGAGAAAGCACTTCAAGACTTCTCACAAGCTGTAGGTGGATTGGTGTTGAGCGAAAGAGTGTAATAAGGGAGGTATATTTGAATACGGAGAAATACTCAGCATCACCTTAAGCATGTGGATACTTATGCTGGTGTATACATTAGCCAAAACAAATCAAATGGGTGCATTTTCTTCTATGTTACAGTTTGTCTCAGTAAATTAATGTTTAAAATATAAGGCCCTCCCCATTTAGTCTATAATACCTTATGTGGGTTTTTGTCTCATTAAGCTGTATACAGAGATGTGTTTTGTTTAGATCATATTTAATGTTACACTTTTTTACACAGCATTTTATAAATGTCCCATGATATATGAATTTTATTTTAAATGTTGCTCCTAACATTATTTAAAAATCTTTAAGGCTTTTTCTTTAGTTACTCCTCACTAAGGTATTGCAACTTTCTCTGCACACCCCTCCTAAAACTGTTTTGCGCCTCAATTGTTAACATATGCCTAGTTAGAGTTATAAGCCAGATTGGACTATCTGAAAATTCACCAAGTTCAGTAAAAATTATGCTTCAATACTATAAGCTGCTAAATATAAAAATGAAAATAGACACAAGACAGCTGAATAGTACCCTATAAACTTTTTAAGGCGTATAGCAGTCGGTTGTGTATAAACTAAAATTGAAATGTCAATGAATTAGTCACAGTATGTGGTTAAGAACTTGCATTTTCTGGGCTCGGTGCAATAGCGTAGTAGTTAAAGTCCTCACCTTGCACGTCCGGGATCGCATATGGGAGCTGGTTCTAATCCCGGCAGCCCTGCTTCCCATCCAACTCCCTGTCTGTGGCCTGGGAAAGCAGTCGAGGATGGCCCAAGGTCTTGGGATCCTTCACCTGCGTAGGAGACCCAGAAGAATCTCCTGGCTCCTGGCTTCGGATTGGCTCAGCTCCAGCCGTTGCGGCCGCTTGGGGAGTGAATCATCAATGGAAGATCTTCCTCTCTGTCTCTCCTCCTCTCTGTATATCTGACTTTCCATTAAAAAGAAATAAACCTTAAAAAAAACAGGAACTTGCATTTTCTAACATATTGGTCACTCAATACCATGTCAATTAACTCCATAATGTTGTAAATTGTTGTTATGTTATGTTGGGGCTTTTCATTGGAGGGGATGATATTCTGCCACCTCTACTTTCAGACCAGGGATGGTCTCCCAAGGAAACTGTTGAATTTATTTGGACAGTAAAATGCTGGACTCTATACATGGTACATGCTTGCAATGAAGGAACCATGACTTAATTTGAACTGTACTACTGCCACAATGTGGAGGAATCCAACATGGGGGGAGGGCATGGGGAGGGTTTGGGGCAATTCCAGAGCCTATGAAACTGTGTCATAAGACGAGATCAAATAAATGAAAAAAAATTATAATAAAAGCATTTTAAAGGTAAAAAAAGCTTTTATACTGACAAATTCAATAAATCACAATATAATATTTAAAATATTTCCTTTATTCTTATTATCTTCCATATCTACTATGTTTTAATGTTTTTGTCACTTTTTATGTGATTGTTACATATTTCTAAATATGTTTTCATTTTTGGTTATTTGTGACTATACTACTTGCTGTTTTCTCTCCTGATTTTGTGCAAAAAATAATTTCATTAAGTAAAATTTATTCAGTAGTTTGCTAAATTGGAAAAGATGTGTTTATATTATGATATGCATTAGCTGTGCTCCCGTCCAGTTCTGTATGTAGCTTTTAGTAACCACCCCACGGCACAACAAGTAAATTTGTATAAACTGAATAAATCAAAAATTCCTTTTAGATCTGTAATAGATGTAATGACAATATGATCTATTATCTTTCAAACTGGAAAAGATAGGAGGATACAGAGGATTACAATATCTAGAGAAACAAGCAAAGAAAACCACCAGAAGAAGCAGTATCTGGATAGGAAACAAAACAGGCAGATGGCTATGAATAAGAAATCTGAGAATTTAGAAACGTGGGGATTCCCCATGGGAAGTCTTCTCATATTTTCAGTGAAGAAGAAAACACAAACATTTTTGAATGTGATGGAGAAGTCTCTTCCTAACATGGCCTCCCCTTAAGAGAAACTAGTTAACGGGGAGACTAATTTGTCACATCTTAATTGGTCAACAGGAAGGAAAATAGCAAATCCCAGCTGTTCTTCCATGTGGGAGAATAGAAATATTCACTTCCATTTTTTCTACAACCATTGGTTTCACCCAAGATAAGGAAAAAAAATCACCTGAAAAATATTTTTGAAGTCCAGAAGTACGTTAAGCAAATCAGACACACTCGCAAGATTATAGAAGGCTTCTCTGATCTCTAAAATCTAAGCAATACACTTTAAAAATCATCTTAAAGTCGTTCCTTTTACCCCAATGGTTGTATACAGCTGTTTAAAAAAAAGGTCCAAGACTTACTGAAAGGTAAAGATAAAAAAGATAGAACCGAGGAAGCACTAGAGTCATATATGGCAGGAATATAAAATCAACAGGGAATTCAAATCCACTATGATTTTATGGTAAAAGACCTAGTAAAGAAAAGTAGATACAATGCACCAAGTCAAAGATGATATAAGAGACATATCCAGATCTCAAGAAAAAAAAAAGGATGTGCTAATTATTAACAAACAGACAAACTTGCAATAGAAATGAGGAATGCCTTTGATAGGCTTACTAGAATACTGGACTTAGATTGGAAATACATCTCTAAGAATACATGCATATCTCCAAAACTGAAAAGTGCAAAGAATAACTGGGGGAAAAAAGTAGTATGGAATATCTAAATATTGTGGCACAATTACAAGAGGGATATAGGAATAGCAGGGATAATATGAGTCAAAAAAAAGAAAGGTACAGAATAAATATTTGAAACAATAATAGAATGTTCCAGTCTAATGGTAAATATCAACAAGTCAAGAATCTCAGAAAAATCAAGTAGATATAGATATAGCTAACATTTATTCATTCATAAACCATATAAATATACCAAGTAGCAAGACACTTCATAGGTTATGCCATCTAGATCTATGTAATTATACACTAAAATGTTCACACAAGAAAAAAATTCACCCAATAATGCATTTCTCAAAACATTCCCTGTTATTATGCAAAACACTACTGTAATTGACTTACTATCTACTATACTTGTAATTTTTTTTAGTTGCTACACTGCTTCATTTCTGATTTTGTCTTCTACGTTTTTTCATTTCCATTCTTTAAAATAAGTAGGTTATATTGTCCATTTTTCTCTTTCTTTGCTATAATCATATTTTTTTATGTTCCTAGTGATTTCTGTCGAATTTTCAATTTCTTTACAACTAACCCTAGCCTACTTTTAAATGACATCATATCATTTCACATGCAATTTGAGAACACTGTAATTACAAAGTAATTCCTATCCTTTCTTCCTATGCTGCATCCTCACTGCCATGTTTTCCCTTACATATAAGTGAACTTAAGCATATGTTTGGTATTCCTGAATTGTATAATACTCACAAGATATAAACATGCATAATAAAACATCATTGCAAATTGCTATCTGCCAGGTCAATCAAGAAAAAGAAAATAAGTGATCTTTTAAAATTTAGCTTCAAATATTCCTTCTTTGTTATTATTCATTACATAGGATAAGGCCAAGTTCCTCTTCTGTATTATTTTTGTTTCCCTCTAAAAAAAATTTCTAGCACTGCTTTAAAAACAGGTATTTCATAGAGTTTTTCTTTGAGGTAAATTTGTTGGTAAAGGTCTTCTCTTTCATTTTTGTAGGATAATTTCACAAGATATAAAGTTCTAGCCTTTTTGTCTCAACACTAAATATGTCCTTCTACCTCCTTTATCCAGCTTGCATTCTGAAAAGTTGAACATGGTTTTTATATTTTCTTCTCTATAGGCAAAATATGTTATTTTCTCTTCTAAAATTTTTGTGTCTCATTAATTTCAATTTTTTTCTTTCCTCTTCTTTTGTGAATGTTACAATGCTATGCTTTCTGTTTAGCGTATAAACACATGGTTAATGCATCACTAACCATAAAGGGCAATGAGAGAGATCAAGGCAGCTCAGTCAATCTACAAAAAGAGGGCCTTTACAAGAAACTTCCTTTTATCTTATAAAATGTTTTCTTTCCCTAAATATAAGTGCCAGTATAAAATTGAGATTTTAAGCCATTTTGAGGGGGTTCACATTTGTTTCCCATGTTACTTTCTGTAGTGAGAAACTAAAATGCATCATATCATGTGTTGTAACAGTTCAAGGCGCATGGTAAACAAACTCTTTGTACCTCCATGATTGCCATCAGTTCCAAGATATTATCAAGCCATTTCTTAAGGAAAACATTACTTATATTAGGGCAAACTTCAGGACAAAAGTGGGCACATAACAGGATGTTTGGAGACATTGTGGGCTCAATTGTACTATTGTATACTTTTAGCTGTGTGTCATAGCCTTACGTCGCTAAAGAAGTTTTTATCATAACATGATTGATCAATTTGAGGTGTCATACCAGTGACGGAATCACTCCACGTTAGCAGAAAAACAACAACAACACCCTCAGGAGAATTCTATGAAACATCAGAGAGGTGATTGAGTGTCCATACAATGGGGTGAGGCAGCAGTGAGGTGACCAGAGACTTTCTGCCGGGCCTTGCCACACTGCTAGAAACTCCTCTTAGCCTTGCTAACCGAGGAGCGGTTGCTCATCACTCACACCCATGCCATCCGACCCAACTGCATGACTCCCCACAGTTTAGTATAAGTCATTCTTTCAATTGTGGTCACTTTTCAGGCTAGCAAGATGTGGCACAGTGCTTTGTTGTAATGCTGGGTATGAGTTTAAACGATTTATACTCTAAAGTAGATATTAAATTCATTTTTGACTTGTGATGCTTTCAACGTATCTTTGATTTATCTGGATGGAAACCCACTATAACTTGAGGAGCGCTTGTGTTGGCAGAGATCAATAAGGAAATATAGAAATTGTAAAAGAATGTATTCCAACTAAGTTGATTTACATGGAGCATTCCATCCAACAGCAGAACACATATTCTTTACTACTGAACACAGAATCTTTCCATGATAAATATGTTCAGCCCCAGGCCAGTTGCAATAATTTCACATATTGAAATTACAAAAATGTCTCTGAAATCACAATGGAATGAAGCTAAAAATCAATAAGGTATGTGACAATTAAATAACCAGTAAGTCAAAGAATAAGTTACAGGATTCATTTAAAAACATTTGAACATGAATGAAAATGAAAACATCATATATCAAAATGTCTGGGTCATAGTAATATAGTAGAGAATTACTCAGAGGGAAACTTATGGCTTAAAAATAAGATATCATCTAGAGTTTAACTTTACATCTGAGTATAAAATTAAGAATGCATGTAGTTAATATCAAGTAAAAAAGATTATAAAGATTGATCTAGATACAAACTGAATTTAGAAGAGAATAATGGACTTGAAATTAATTTCTTAAAACATCAACCAAACTGGAAACAACTTTTAGGCTAGATTGAAAAAAGTGGTATAAGACAGAAAATACAAATAATTCCAATGAGAAATAAAAGTGAAGCTATCAATATTGATCTTACAGAAGCAGAAGAATTATTTAATAGTAATATGGATATTTGGATGCTGACATGTTAGATTTTGTAGAATTGTGCACTAATATTTAGAAACACACACACAAAATTTAAAACTGACTCAAAAGGAAATAGAAAATGTCAACATACTTAGAATATGTAAAGATGCTAATGTGGCAAACAAATCATTACAGAAAAGAAAATTATAAGAGTATATGATCAGTTCGGTGAATTATACTACTTTTAAAGAATAATGTCCCAAAACATTGAAGAGGAGCTACTTCTAATTTATATTGCAGAGGAGCTACTTCTAATTTATGAGTCCAGGGTTACTCTGATAAGAAAGTAAAATAGTGACATCACACTAGATGATATTATACACTATTACACCCTATAGATAAGATTCAACAATCCTCAAGAAATAACACCAAGTTAATTGAGTGACATATTAAAAGGATTATATGGCATTTAAGTGCCATTAATCTGAGGAATACAAAAGAAGTTGTACATAATACAATAAATCAGAGTAACCATTTTGATTAGTAAAGAAAATGAAATTAAAAACATTGAGAAAATGCAACACCTTTTTCATAAGAACACGATCTAGTTAAAAAAGGTATTCATGAAAAAATGATATTAAACATGACACATAGTACCCAATGTTGGGTGAGAATAAAAACTTTCTCCCTTATTGCCTTAACATAATGATTTCTGGTTTCACCAGTAGTATTCTGGAAGTTCTACTGAAACCAATTAAGCAGTAAAGGTTGTAAATGGCATTCGAATTGAAAGAAAATAATTGAAGTTGCCCTAGTCTTGGATAATGTTTTTTTTTTTAAGTAGAATAACTTAGGAATTCACAAGAAAATTACTAGAACAATTAAATAAATTTAACAAAATGAAGGTTACAAGATCAATAACTATAATCAATTATTTTTACCTACAATGAAAATCTTAAAAACAAATTAAGGAGAGTTATACTCATGGTAGAACCTAAAAAATATAAAATACAGATGAGTTCATTTAGTCAGAAATTGAAATATATGAAGATTGAATTATGAATATTACCAATAAGTTCAAAAATACCTAGATAAATTGAAAGAATTTGTGACCATGTATTAGAAAGCCTACTGCTGTTAAAAGGTCAATGCTACCTAATCAATTTACAGGTTTAATACAATTGCTATGAAATTTTCAGAACAAATGCCAGTCCTCAAATTTATATGGAATTATAAAAGATTCCCCCCAAAAAACAAAACAGTTTAGAAAAATGAAAAAGAATCAGACTCATACCTCCCAATTTCACGACTTACTACAAAACTATCATAACCAAAATGGTATGGTAGTGACAAATTTCCAAATATGTGAATAAGCATAATACAATTCATAGTACAAAAATAAACTCATGTGACTGTAACCAATTGATATTGACAAGATTGCTAAGAAATTTTAATAGAAATAATGATCTTAGCAACAAGTATTCAAGTACAATTCAGTTTCCATAAAAATAATAAAGTTGAGCCACATATCATATACAAGTATAAATGCAAAATCAATTAATGACCTAAGAGCTATAGTCCTAAAACTCTCAGGAAGAGGAAAGATAAGAGTAAATATTCATGACAATGGATTTTGTAGTGTATAGGAGATCCTTACAAAGTTCAAAAGAAATATTTTTAGGAAAACAATTGCATGAAATTCTGTATGGTTTTGAACCAAAATAAGCTGCTCTTTAGATTATGCTTTCAGTGACACTTTTGAGTCATGCTTTTTTAAAATATGATCCCAAAGTTGAATAACAAAATGAAAAATAGATCACATCAGAATTAATAGCTTTCATGCAGCCAAGCAAATTATTAATAAAATAAAGATAATTACCAAAAGAAAGAATTATTTGAAATCATCAGAACTATCATAGCAATATGCTATGTTATGTCCAAACAAATGCTTATTTTCACATCACTCGGTGTCTGGAAATTAAAAATCAAGGTCTCAAAGAGTTTTTGTTTAACGTGAGGCAAGTCCTTTTGGCTTGCAGTTGGCCACATTCTGTTTTCAGATGGTCTTTGTTCATGTGCATACATATTTCACCATAATTTCTTCCATTTCTTATAATGAATTTATTCACTTTGAAGTGTAGTGTAACCTTATCACCTTATTTCACCTTATCGTCTGTTTGAGGGCCTTAATCACACTGAAGTTCTGTCTTTAACATATGCATTTCGCTGGCAAAAATGGGAGGCAAGAGATAGAGGAGCACAATTCATATTTCTTTGTCTTAACATTTCAACAATAAAAACAAATACTTTTTAAAGATAGGTAAACTATGTAAGTACATGTATCTTTTAAGTAATATATACAAATGACCAAAAGTAAAAGAACACTGAATTATGCTAATCACTTGAGAAATGCAAGGAAAACCCAAGCAAGATATTCTTTAACAACAACTAGGATGAGTATAATTATTTTGGTAATCACGAAAGATGCTAGCATAATAAAGATGTGATAAAAATGAAATTCTTATATTGCTGGTCACAAGGTGAAAAGTGAAGCAGCTGTGGAATATAGTTTCATGTTTCTTTTCACATCTAGGCATATACCCTAAAAGAATTGAAATGATGGATTCAGATACTTACATGTCAATGTTCACAACAGTATCATCTGCAATGGTCAAAACGTAGAAACAAATCAACTATCCATCAGCAACTCAATAGGGAAAAAAATAGTGTAGTGTATGTATGTGATGGCCTAATATTCTTAGACTGAATATGGAAATTCTGATACATATGTTATAACAGTGATGAACCCTGCCAACATTTTGCTAGGTGAAATGTCAAACACATATGAAAAAGAAATGTTGCTTGACCCTTGTTAAATGAAATATCCAGGATAGGCAAACCATACAGAGAGAATAAATATGGATATTTCCAGGTACTAATGGGAAGATGAAATATGGAATTGCTATTTAATGGTTTCAAAGTTAAAGATACCAACAAGGATTGTACCACATTGTGAATAGAGTGCCAGCAAATTGCACATTTAAAATTGTTAAAAAGGAAGCATTACATATATATATAGACACATATCATATCAAAACAAAATAATTGTTTAAGTTTTTTTTTTTTCTTGAGACAAGAGGAGATAGAGAACTCTCCCATCTACTGGTTAATTCCCCAGATGTCAAAAACAACCATGCCTAACTCAGGAAATGGAACCCAATCCAGGTCTCCCATAGGAATATCAGAAATCCAATTACACGACCATCATCTGTTGCCTTCCACAGTGTGCATCAACATGAAGCTTTAATGTGCAGCAGAGCCAGGACTTGAACTTAGGACTTCTGACAACTGGATATTGGCATTACCATAAGCTGTGAGGCATGAACTGTGTTGGGGAGGAAGACAACATGCAGTCAAAAAAATAAGAAATGAAACAGACAGTATAAAGATTATAAAAGATTACAAAAGTGGGTTGGCCAAATGGAAGTCCATTTGAGTCTGACTTTGGTCTCCAGTACCAACAATCTATGAACTCAAGATTCCAGGGATAGTCTATCTTGTTCTTTATGAAATAACACAGTGCTTTTTGTTTTTTGTTCATTTGTTTGTTTTTTCACAAACTGCATCCAGCAGGCATTACACATGGCTTGCTAACCACTGTGACAAACACTTGCTCAATGGTTTCAGAGTATTTATTTATTTACCTTTTGTTAAAATGTTTACTATTGGGACCAGCCTTGCAGCGTAACAGGTTAAGCCACCACTTGTAAGAGTGGCAACCCATATGAAACCTTGTTCAATACTAGGCTGTTCCATCTCTAATGCAGCCGCCTGTGAATGCACCTGGGAAAGTCAGAGAAGATGGCCTACGTGCTTGGGCACTTGATGATATACCTGGCTCCTGACTTAGCCTGGTTAAGTCCTCACTTTTACTGCCATTAGGGGGAGTGAACCAAATAACGGAGAGACTCTTCTGTAATCTGCCTTTCTAATAAATAAAACTATTCCTTTTTAAAATGTTCACTGTTTTGTTTTCCAGTTGCTTTAAAGAATTACTACCAAAAAATATCAAGCAGTGTTGAAATATATTATCTGCTCCATCTCCTGCAATTTATAGAAGTGGAAATTGAACCCTAGATGGTCTTAATGACTCAAAATCATATTACCATTTGCTCCAAAAGAGTGATTTGGAATTAAGCTATTGTAACATGTTGGGCTTTTTGTTAGCTTGTGTTCTATTATTTATCATGCAATTAATGGTTTGCTTTGATGACAAGATTTCTAGAGATTATCTGTGAGATGAGGGTTATTGGATTTTCTAGGTTAAATGTAGGGATTTCCCAAAGGCTTGAAGTATTTCATGAGCAATGGCTTTGGTGGTATTGTTTGCAGCCACAGGACTGGAAAAGAAGAGCAGTCCAAGGGCAAAAAATACAATTAAAGAGGAGACATGGACTGTGGCCCAAGCTTCACAATGTTAGTGATAGTGACACCAAAAAAAATAATTTCCAGATCACTTATATTAGGGTCCTTGATTGTTTCTGGAGTGATGATTTGGCCTGAAGGTCAGAGTTGAATTAAATACTTACATCAAACAAATAAAATATCTTCAGTATTATGTGCATTTGTGTGTGTGAGTGTGCTGCTGTAGCAATGTACCTGAAACTGAGCAGAAATTTAATATTATTTTTGCAATTCATTAGGTTGGGAAATCAGACTTCGAGACGTCAACGTTTTGCTTTAACACCGCACGATGGAAGGCAGAAAGGAAGGAGACAATGTAGAAAAGTAAGTAAGCAAGAAAGGGTCATTCTTGCAGTTAAACCGACTTTGCTAATAATGATCTTACTCCTGTGGTAATGAGATCAGTGTGTGAAGGTTTAGTACTCATGGACCAATCCCCTCTATACTGTCACACATCTCCATGTTGTTGCACTGGGATTGCATGTCTGATCTGACACATAAACTTTGGGAAACATAGTTCAACAATACTGATGAGTAACATGAAGCATAATCATGGTAGAATAGTAGAATGTTTTTATGCTGTTACTTGTTGGAAAGAAAGGAGAGCAATAATCTATATTATAACAATTCTGAAAAGAGAAGGCATAGATGTCAATTGCTGAACAAAATTGCCTCTCATAGAAGTGTCTTTGAAAGTTCTACTTTATACAGTGGTGTCAGTATTTAATTCATACTTTTGTTATATTCCTAATATATACCAACAGCAAGATATCACTTGATGCCTCAGAACCCCCTCACTGGACCAATGATGCTTAGACTAACACTCCTCAGTACACTGTGGGAGTCAAGTGACCAATGCAGTACCCCAAAACAGAGACCAGTAACACCTACCTAAGCAGTTTTACTATACTAAAGGAATTGTAAAATTCCACGATGCCACATATGGAATTTTAACGATGCAAGTGGTAGCTGTGATTGGATTAATAATAATCTGACCCAATTTATAAATAAACTAGGTGAGGCTTATATTTACCTTACATTTTACACAGCACACTCAAGGTATAGTTGAGGCAGCAGGTGCTAGTTCAAGCGATTATGTCCCCTGACAGCCACATGAGAACCCTGGACTGAATGTTTGGCTGCAGCCCGAAGCCAATCCCTGGATTGCTGGCATTAAGGGAAAGAATCAGAGAATGGAATATTGAGTTCTCCTTTCACTCCACTTCTCTCCACTCACTTATACATAAGTAAATAAATCTAGAAATGGAAAAAATAGCAGAACCTCAGCTGGTGATTGGAAAGGTTAGTTTCAGTGAATACCCACTCAGTGATTTGAAACTTCCAATTATTATACTACATTAACATTCTCAATGTGTTTGATACTTCAAAAATGCTATTGGGAATAGAACAATAATCATACTTTGTTTTTGTTTATAGGGTGTAAAGTTATCCACTAAGAAGGAAATCATAAGGTAAAATCAACTTATTCTTAATAGTTGTTGACTGGATGAGATATTGCATGGCCAGTTATTGTATGTCTTCTAGGTCTCAGGGTCTGTGAAGAATTTTCCATCCTTAAATTTGTTGTGTAATACAAGAGCTTGAAAAATGCCTGGTTAATTACTGTCTGGGTGAGCATTCTATTAATATGTATTCCAAATCTTCACATTAGCTCACAAACCAGAAAAATAATAGCAGTCTTAATTCTTGATAGCAGTGATGAGATAATCCACTTGGAAGTATATTGCAAAGATCTTAAAGTATTCATAAACAGTGGCTCTTAGTTTTCAATGCTTATTATATCCATGCAGTCTAAGAAATTATTTAAGGTCATAAATATTACTACATCTGAGCCAAGTCCTAATTTAAAATAATTGAGGTGACTTCTTAATACATTTATTCTAAGTATACACAGTTGATTTTCTGGATTTGTGTTATTGAATTTGTGCAGGGATTATTTAAGCAACAGCTGTATCTTGATTGTTTACACACCCTTTGTTCCCAGTTGACGAGCAGACACACCTAAATCTTTCTGCTCTGCCACAATTTTTTACTTATTGAATATTTGTGAATACTGTTCTTGCTCCATTTTTAGGAGTCACACCTGATTAT
The DNA here is from genome assembly GCF_030435755.1 of Ochotona princeps. Taxonomy (NCBI): domain Eukaryota; kingdom Metazoa; phylum Chordata; class Mammalia; order Lagomorpha; family Ochotonidae; genus Ochotona; species Ochotona princeps. The sequence continues at coordinate 19,569,078 of NC_080839.1, read as the reverse complement.
TATTAAAACTATTTCTATTGCTTCAGTCCATTTAAGACACAAATGCCATCTTCCTAAGTCTGTTTGTGTTTCTTGTTCTGGATGTCAACTCCATCATCCTCAACCAAACAGAAGCTTCACAGACTCCCTGTACTCCAGTGAAAGTTGTAAAGTCCCATCATGCTATGTTAGGTTTTCCTAACAGCTATTATGGAAAAGATGAGCTGAATGGGACATGTGAAGTCTTCATAATTCTCCCATAACCTACTGATTTTGTGTAGGCACTACTACAGAAGTGCCAATAGCCATCATTGTGATCCACTTGCGTATAATTCTTCCTGCGACAACTCTATCTCTATAGCAGTTGTCTGTATCCATACTGTGTTTGTCCATGTTTGGATGTTAAAACTACTAGATACAAATTGAAAACATCCTCTTTTCAATTATTTATTTGAGAATGTGCTTATCAATACTGACCAAACGGAGAAAGACAGTGAAGGCTATTCAAAATCAATGGGAATGTCAACACACTTAAACAGATGGCCTGCCTTGTAAGATGCAAAATGAACAAATCAATGAAACACATTAGAAGGTTCTCAAGAATAATAAATAATAAAGGGATAAATAATACTTCAAACATAGTTTGGCTCTGAGACCTTGAACTGAAGGTGTCAGAATTGGAAAAATACCTGCGTAAGTCAAGGTATAATACATAAATCTTTTCTCAAAGGTCAATACTTTTATAGGAACGAAATGTTCTAGTTGATTTATATGTATGGGTTATACTGTAAAAATCATTTCTGAAGGAAAAAGATCACTGCCTTCTGCCTGGCAGCATAAGCTCCCTTTTCCCCACTTCCAAGTTAGTGTCATGAAAAGGAAATCCATTTCAGGTCAGAAGTCAGAAGTCCTAGACCATTGTTGTTTGGATTATTACACAACAAAGAAAATTATCCTAGGCTGGTTGTGGAGAAAAAAAGCTGATGTTTAATTTTTAGAATACAGCTTTATGCTGTTTCTATGTTTTGTTTAAGAATCTATCTAAGATCAATGGAGGACACATTATACCTTTAACTGGGAAAGACTTAAATAGTTTTCATATTTAACTTGTTACCATTTCCAAAGAAAACAACATTTCAACTAAACCACATGGAATATTATTCAATTATTCAAAAGAATGAAACTATTCTATTTACAACCAGGTGATCCCAACTAGAGACCATTATGCTCGGTGAAATGAGTCAATCACAAAAGAACAAATACCATATTTTCTCTCTTGTATAAGGAAACCAACATGGAAAATGTAACTCCAGTAGTCCAATCCATACTGTTTTTTGATTGTTTGTTCGCTTTTTTGTCTGTATTCCATGTGTTTTGATGTTTTTTTTTTAATTTCAGCTTGGTTCATTTCAAATAATCTCTTTTCTCCAGTTGAATTCATCACAGGCTCATGAATTATACAATGGCATCATTTTTCCCAAGAGATTTCTGTGTTCCCTTTTTGTCACTCATGTGTTGGTTACTCAGTGGTACATATTTTTCATGGTACTGTAATTTGTTGTTGCTGTTGTTGTTATTGTGGCTGTTCTAACTCATACCAGTTGTTGACCTTGTTTCATGGTTTCTCACTTATGATAATATTTAGTGATGGAGTACTGGGGTCTATCATATACAGACGTGGGGGTATAATGGAACATGCATCCCTGCATCCAGACGAAAGATGGATTCCCAATGAAACTGTTGGACATGTGTAGACAATGGGATGCTGGACTGTCTGACATTGTACCAACAATGTCGGGGTACACTTAAATAAGAGATGCGGGGTCTCCCCTACAGATTCCTTTAGTTCCCCGTTGCCGGAGGGGATGAGCCTGCTGCCTGCCACCCAGCCTCCCGGCCCATGAGAGACAAACAGACGGACAAGTGTTCTGTCTAAGCAGTTCCGATTTATTAGGGAAATTCAGATTCTTATATAGGGTAAGGGATAGCCTCAGGCTAGGACTTTCAGAAATTTCAGGAAGGGAGAAACTAGGAGCCAATTACTAGGAGCATGACTGCAGAAGCCACCTCACTTAGGCCGGGGTAGGTGAGTGAAATGGCCCTGGCCAGTCAGTATTTCTTTGAAACGTTGTGACTCCTTCCCAGGTACATACCCAGGGCTCTGTCCTTGGCCTCCATCTTGCCCACCAGTGACCTGGACTGTTAGTCGCCATCTTATTGACTTAGTGACCTCTTTGCCCCTGAGCCCCACAAAGAGACTGATAGAATTATGATTCCTTATGAAGGACTACACTATTGTAACAAAATAGGAAAAATCTGATAGGGAGTGGGAGTTTGGGGGTGAATCCCAGCCTACACAAAATTGTACCACACAATTCAAAATTCAAAATAAAAATATATTTTTAAAAAGTTGTCATATTGGTGAGTAAATGAAGGAAAAAATTGGGTTATACAGGTTTGTACCACTTTCCCTTGACTATTCAATGCAGGTAACAATTTTCTTCCTGAAAGATTAGTATCACCCTGATATTTGGCCCAAAATGCTGTCAATTTATACATTGACATTCCTTATGGAATTTTGTACCCAATTATAACAGTTGTTGGTGCCTGGGAGCACACCCACCTGCAAACTTCCCAGTTAAATGAGCTGCTCTGTGGTCTCAGTAAAAGCTTTCTTCCACAAGGATAATGCCTGATGTTGTTTTACAAAAAGCTTATAAGAAATCGCTAGAGCAGAAAGAAGCATGAGAATGTACACTTTTATATAGTAAAGGGACCAGCATCAGACAAGTGTGTGGAAAGGCAGGCTTGATCCGTTCAGTGACTACCTGTACTCTTCCTGAATTTTTTCTAAATTTAGCACTCTATAGAAAAATAGCTATCACATTCCTGAGAAAAGATGATTCTACTCTGTCACAGAAGCATCCTTCTCTGATGGATTTGAAGAATATGTTACTGAAAGGCATCCTCAAAACTGGGCAGGTTCTATTTAGTACTAAACTTTTACCTACAGGTGCATGATGGAGAAATAATTGTTTCAAGTCTCTGTATATAGTACCTGCAAATGGTTATTGGTTTATCTTAAATGCATCTCTAAGTGAATACAAGAGAGAAAAAGAGAGAGAGAAATGAGAGAAATAAAAGTAGAAGATACAGAAAAAAAAAAAGAAAAGGAAGGATTCTGTCCTTTATCAAATAATTAGATGAAGGTTTCCTAATCTGAGCTTCCATGTGCTTGTTCAGAAAGGATTATATCTTATATTGAGTGCTAAATAATAACGTATTCAAATACATGTTTACAAACAAGTTTATACCTTGCTGCAAACAAAATGAGAGATCAGTTCTTAGAGATTTTCCTTAAACCATCTGTCTAGGATGATCTATTTCTTTTTTTTTTAAGATTTATTTATTTTTATTGCAAAGTCAGATATTCAGAGAAGATGAGACACAGACAGAAGTATCTTCTGTCCAATGATTCACTCCCCAAGTGAGTGCAACAGCTGGTGCTGTGCTGATCCGAAACCAGGAGCCAGGGTGCAGTGTCCCAAGGTGTTGGGCCATCCTCGACTGCTTTCCCGATTCACAAGCAGGAAGCTGGAAGGAAAGTAGAGCCACCAGGATTAGAACTGGCGCCCATATGGGATCCAGGCACTTCCCAGATGAGGACTTTAGCTGCTAGGCCACCGCACCGCATGATGTATTTCTTCTGCAGAAGTCAATGATATACGATAATCAATTCATGTGGCAAATTATCTTGTACTGCCATAGTTGGAGGCATAGTTTGACTAAAGAAAAATGTTCTGTTTCAGGCTCGTTATTGTGACATTTTTAGAGGGTCAAATTTCCATTAACATTAAAAAATAATAGTAATAGACTGTGTCTTAAATTGAGAAGCTGACTGGGTTCAAGAAAAGATAGAGCAGAAATGAATGACAAGCCTTGTATAAGTGACAGAGAAGGAATTATCTGGAGGACATTGTGACGTAGTAGGTTAAGCCAATATGTGTGGCATCCGCATCCTCTATTAGAGGGATTGGTTTAAGTCCTGGTCATTTTGTGCTTTTGATCCATCTATTTAATACTGCTCCTGGGATATAGCAATGATGACCAAGGTACTTGAGTTGCTGTCATTCCTGAAGCATATCCAAATGTAATTCCTGGATTTGCTACACCCTGGTAGAGCCTGGCCCTTCAGGATATGAATCACCAGATGGTAGAAGATCTCTGATGATGTGTGAGCCTCTTTCATTGACATTCTGCTCTGCAAATAAGCAAATATATGGATAAATTAATTTTTAGAAGAAATGAGGGAAGGAAATATAGCATGCACCCCAGGCATTTGTGGTCTATATTCTGGTACAGAAATGCCCAATAACTAAGAATAGCACTTGAAATTGGTCTATGACACATCAAAATGAGCTATGAAAACAAACATTGGATTGCAATGACTTCATACCAGTATCTTTTAAAATATTTTGGTAACAACTTTAAAATCAATAATAATTTAAATACTTAGGGGGGAACTCCTAGAAAATTTTTAGCTATGCTTATGGTTCACATATTTCTGTTGGGTAGAGCTGGTCTACAAAATCTCTTGAGATGATTATCCTGTTGGTCATGAGTCAAAAACACGTTAAACCAATGTTTGTTTTAATTTTATACTAACACCCCACTATCATATACTTTTCTTGGATTCTGTGTGTGTTAACAAAATATAAGTACCAACCTGCAGTCCCACCAACAGTGGAGTATGGTTCCCTTTTCCCCACATCCTCGCCAGCAAGTGTTGTTGGTGGTTTTTTTGTATGTGAGCCATTTTTACTGGCGTTAGGTGGTACCTCATTGATGTCTTAATTTGGATTTCCCTTATTGCCAGGGAACTTGAGCATTTTTTTTCATATGTTTGTTTGCCATTTGGATTTGTTCATTTGTGAAATGTCTGCCCATTTCCCATGCCCATTTCTTGAGTGGTTTGTTTGTTTTGGTGTTTTGGTTGTTCTGGAAATATTTGTATATTCTGGAGATTAGCCCCCTATCACCTATGTAGTGTGCAAAGATCTTCTCCCATTCTGTGGGTTGCTTTTTTACTTTGTTGATTGTTTCCTTTGCTGTACAGAAGCTTCTTAGTTTGATGTAATCCCATTTGTTTATTTTGGTCTTGATTGCTTTGCTTCTGGTGTTTTTTGTTGTTGTTGTTGTTTTTAGGAAATCAGGGCCTACACCTAAATCTTGCAGGGTGTTTCCAACATTTTCTTCCAAATGTTTGAAGGTTTCTGGGTGTAGGTTTAAGTCTTTTATCCATTTAGATTTGATCTTAGTGTATGGTGAGAGATGTGGGTCTATCTTCTTGTTTTTGCAGGATATCATGCAGTTGTCCCAATAGCATTTATTGAAGAGACCTACCCATTTGCATGGATTGTCGTCTTTTTTTTTTTTTTTTGTCAAAGATTATTTGGCTGTATCTGTGTGAGTTCCCTTCTGTTGCTTCTATTCCGCTCCACTGATCCCCCTCGCTATCTTTGTGCCAGTACCAGGCTGTTTTGATAACCACCGCCCTGTAGTATGTCCAGAGGTCTGGAACTGTGATTCCCCCTGTTAAGTTCCTATTCTTCAGGATGGTTCTAGCTATTCGTGGTTTTTTGTGTTTCCAGATGAACCTCTGCATCATTTTTTCCAATTCTATGAAGAATGTTTTAGATAATTTGATTGAGATTGCATTGAATGTATATATTGCTTTTGGTAGTATGGACATTTTAATGATATTGATTTTACCTATCCAGGAGCATGGTATGTTTCTCCATCTTTTGAGGTCTTCCTCAATTTCTTTTTTAAGTTATAGTCTAAAAAATATAGTAATAACTAATATTAGCTAAAGCTTTTGGAATGTCCTATTAAGTATAAATGAGGAAACTGAGGCTTACTGTGCTTAAGCAACTCACCAGTTTTAAGCAGTAGGCAGCAGATATATAATGTATGTGCTTCTTCAAAGATTTGTTATGTTTGCCTGCAAGTCAGAGTTACAGAAAGAGGGAGAAACAGAGAAAGAGCTCTTTCATCTGCTGCTTCACTCCCCAAATGGCCACTACAGCCAGTGCTGGGCTGGCCTGAAGCCAGGAGCTTCCTTGTGGTCTTCCATGAGGGCCCAGGGGCCCAAGGCCTTGGAGAATTCTCTGCGGTCCTGCCCAGGGCATTAGCTGGATTGGAATTGAAGGGACTAGGACTTGAACTGGTGTTCATATGGGATGCCAGCACCAGAGGCAAAGGATTGGCCTATTTACTACTATGCCAGCCTGGAAATGTGATTTTAACACCAATAATCTTAGCTATTTGCTGTCTTATGCCCCCTATTGTAGGCTCATAAAATAAGTATTATATTCAGGACTGTAGTATTTTTGAGGAATCTTTAATTAAACACTGCAAATTTGTGACAACTGTGGTAAATCATGATTGTGTGTGTGTGTGTGTGTGTGTGTGTGTGTGTGTGTGTGTTAAATGATCTGTAAAGGACTTTAGGGTCAATGGTTATCTCTCAAAGGATCTATTTCTTCTCAGTGGAATTCCTCAGTCCCCAGGGATTCTTTTAGTCCATTTGCTATTTGTATCAGCACAGTGGAAGGTGATACAGATTGCTGCAGGGGAAATGTAGAGGAAACACACCTCAGTAATGATTCTGGGTGACTGAGTCTCTGTGTATTTATTACTATGTAAGAGTGTCACACATACAGCTGGTATTTCATTTACTCAAAGCAACTGAGGATTAAATACAATAGATAGCCTATACTATAGTCTAAGGATTAAGGTATTTTATTAATTAAACTTCTGTTTTCCTCCTAAAACTCATCTTTTACTTTTCCCCTAAGCTATGTTTATACCCTTATAAAATTCACATGTTGAAACCTAATTCCCAATGTGGTAGTCTTAAGAAGTAGATGACTTCCAAGTAATCAGACCATGAACATAGCAGTCTCAGAAAGAGATTGATCCCCCATAAAGTAAGTGTTACATAGCTAAATTTCCCCATGCTCCGTGTGAGTTTGCAACCAGAAGGCATCAGGCACCATCTGGGAGGAACTGGCTTTCATCAAACACTTGAATTATAAGAAGTAAATGCTTGTTGTATATATAGCACCCAGTTTGTCACATTTTGTGATAGCAGCCCAGAGAGACTTAAATGCTACTTAAGCACATGTCACGGAGCACATCTCTTGATGAGTAAGTAAAATCTTATCTCAGAATCAATTATTTAGGTTAATTGGTGCATAAGCAAATCTTCAAGATCATTAAATTATGCTAACCTTAATATTTGAGGAAATTCATAGTATTTTAAATTTTTAACTAATACATTTATGGAATGCTATATAGTATTTCAATACATATATATATATATAAACTGAAAAATATTGGTCTCCTGCAGAGTGTTCATGATGACTCTATTGCTTGCACAAGACTGTTTTGCATTTATGTAAAGCATACCAGTGAGTGTCTTGATCTTGCATTGAGACTAAGAGCCCAGGATCAGAGCTACAAATGTTAGAAGGTCTCCATCCACACTCTCCCCTCTCCCAGGGGAAAATCCTGCTACAATAAGATTGTTCTTTTGCTTTTATCTTTCAACTATCTCCACTTCATTCTCCCTTTTGCCCAACAATTCTTACCTACTCTTGATTCTTCTGAGCAGCCATAGTTTTTCTTGCACAACCCTCATCTGCTCTATATGATTGTCACTTTTGTTAGCTCTAAAAAGCTGTAAAATAAGTTGATGGAGCAAGAACCAAAGTTTGAGCTTATCTCAATTTCCTGACTAGGTAACTCCAGAGCCTTTCCAAGGGGACACTTTCTCCATCATCATTCTCAACCAGTTCAACCCTGCACTCCTGGGCACCTCTTTTGTAATCTCCCCCAGTGCCAGCACACTCAGGATACCCTGGCTTACACTATAAATAGAGTCAGGCCTTTGCTGTCTTCCTCAGACACCAGCCTATGTGATTGAAAGCAGACCCCACTGAGATGTTCTGCTATTTTCTCCAAGTGCCTTAAACACATTCTAGGTTCCCAACCACTGCTTTTCACCTCACCCAATTCAGTTCCAACCCCTCCCCTACCTTTGACCTGCACGAAAAAAAACCCACACAAGCCAGTTCAGTGATGCCCTACATAAACCCAGACTTCAACTGAGTGCTTGCTGTGTGGTACTCATTTGCCCTATGCACAAGCAGGAGTTATCCCCTCTCGGGTATATTTCCCCTTTTAATAGACCTCCTTTGATATGACTTTGTCTCTTATTTTTCTTGAGAAAAACAACAAGAAAGCAAATCAGAAAGCATCCTAGATCTCTATCTCAATAGACTGAATACTTGAAAAATGTAAGAATGTATGTATTCATTATTGATGTTTGTTTTCCCCAACTGCCATAGCTGAAGACACTTTATTTCTGATGCTATTTCTATTTATCTAAGCCCCCTTTAACCTCCTCAATAATTACATGGCTTGACCATTCCACAATGGGAAAACCAATTTCATTCTCTGTGGAACTAAATATTTGCATCCTGTTTTCGAAGACATTTACCTTGTTGGAGCTGACAATTGTCTACGTTGTGTAGTTTTTGAGACGTAAAGAAAGACTCCTCCAAATGTATATATACATATATAAAGCTTCCTTGCTGTAATCTGAGAGATTGCATCAGTGTTTCCTATATTTTTGGTATCTTCTGTGCATTTCTCTTTTGAACTAAAATGATAAGTATTTCTCAATTGTTATGAGTTTACTATTGTCATCAGTATAGGGCAGATGCATAGCAAGAGAAGAATAGGTTTATTATGGGGACAAAAAGGAAGTTTCATATCATTTAGACTTGCTCTTCTCTATTTAAAGACAAGACAAAAAAGGATGAAAGAGGGGACAATTTTTTTAACCTCGTACAGTTACCCTGCTAAATTGCCAGGATGCACTGCTCACTTGGAAAATCTGTGTTTCTTTGCCACCCCAAATTCTAAACAGACTGTTCAAAATTAGTTTTTTACTAGAAAGGCCTGGTTGTCAGGTTGGCCCTTACCTCTCAGGGATAGCACCTTCAGGATATTTATAAAATATCAAATTATAATTATTCAGAAAAACACATCGTTTTAGTTGTGTGGAGTTTTATTTCCAGTAATTTCTGTTGAGCAGGTACTTCCAGTTCTCTTAATAGACTGCGTCCTCCCTAAACTTTGACTACTACCGTCTGCTCTTTTTGCCTCCACAGATGACATATTTTTATCTTCAAAGCACCTTGTCTTAGACTCAGCTCCTGGATGATCACGGAGCAGTCAATACTTTGTTGGCCACAACCTCACTGCCTTATTCCCTAGCACCTGCATATTGTCGTGGCTGTTTCTTTACCTTTCATCTCTGTTCAAAGTGAGGGAGTAGGAGACAAGATACCTTGATGGTTATCTTAGAATCCACTTCAAAAAAGTCTGGATCAAGAAAGGAGTTAAGAACCAGGTGAGTTGCCTTTCTATTCACGCATACAATTAGCTGACACTAAACAATTTACAATTATTTTGAAATCTGATGGCCTGTAAACCATCAGCAGTTCTCACATAAATGGATTTATCCCATGTTTTCCTTTTTAGAAACTTAGATTGAATCCATCCTAGGGATAAGATTTTTATAATGAGAATCAAGCTGACAAAGATGAAAAAAAACATCACCAGTTCTTAAATCTTTGATGCAAAAATGATTAGGCATACTTTCATAATACATTGATGAAGAGAAAAATATGAGTGTGTATACATATTATATATATATATACATATATATTTTGCAAATAATAATGTGTAGTATTAGGATGTGAGTGTAACATATATCAGAGTTTGGGGGAAAAAACCCTACATATTTATTCTCTTTTTTAATTTCCTCTGATCTGGGTACTCCTTTGCTCTTTCTTTTCTCCAACACACACACACCCACATGCACACAAAAACACACATCCCATCCATTCCCACACAAAGCATCTGATCATTTTCCCGAATGTCAGTTTATTTCACAAACTTACTTGCAAACTTCTTTGCCATTCAAGTGGCTAGTCAATCAAATCAAACTGATATTTAGATCAATTGACTTTCTTCCTATCTTCTCTCCAGTTGTGTGCTTTCTATTATTCCTGTAGCTGCTTGTCACATCTGCAGGTGATAAACAAGGTACATTGGATTCAACATCCTGAGTTTATTTTCTTTGTCTTCTTACAAACATAATTGGGTTACATTAATTTGTAGTATGGTAAGTAAGGCTAAATATGAATTTGTAAAACTGCCCCTGTTCCCTGAGTATGATACTGACAACACAGAGAACAACAGATACAGGAGAAAAACATTAAGGGAGGAAATACACAGCCCTCCTCCTACCCCATCATTAGATCAGAGTTAGAAGTTCTGGTGTCTGTTGCACAATTGGGTGACTACTGTTAGCAATAATGGATTGTGTATTTATAAAAAGATAAAATATTCTTTTGAATATTTTCATCATAAAGAAATGTTAAATGTTTAAAATCATGTGTATGGTGGTGATGCAATTGAATTGTTACGCAATGTTTACACATATCAAAACATCATTGTATCCCATAAATATGTAAATTATTAAGTGCCAAACAAAAATTAAAAGAAAACAAGGAAAAGCATCCATGTTCAGTGATGCTCTTGTTGACTATGATGCTCACTAGCACATGTTGGCAAAGTCAACAATTGGTATGGGAAGTGGGGCAAGGAGCCTTTCAGCCTTTCAGATCATTTTTTCAGTTTTTATACCAAGTGAATAGATATTTTTGCTGAGATAAAAAGACAACTGAAAAATATTCTGGCCTGGTATGGCGGCCCAGTGGCTAAATCCTCACCTTGCAAACATGGCGGGATCCCATATGGATGTCGGTTTGTGTCCCTGCTCCCCCCTTCCCGTACAGCTCACTGCTTGTGATCTAGGAAAACAGCAGAGAATGGGCCAAAGCCTTGGGACCCTATATCCATGTAGGAGACTCAGAAGAAACTTCTGGCTCCTGGCTTTGGATTGGCTTAGCTTTGGTGGGTTGTAGCCACTTGGGGAGTAGACCAGTGAAAGGAAGATCTTTCTGTATATATCCAATGCACTTTACTGCATTGAAATGAAGAGTAGGAAAGCATTATATATTTATATGAATATATCCTATAAACTGAGCTATTTAAATATAATAGGTATGTATTTATTAATAATTTATTATTCTTAGGGCCATAGTAAAACATGTTAACGTGTGATTGCAGTATTCCCACCAGTGGTGTTCTGTCAATTTCTCTGTTTCTCAGGAGCATAAGGCAATATGAAGACCCAGGGCACTAACAATGATAATGATGTTCAAAGAAGTATGCTGAAAAGCTCCTGATTTGACACCATAAACACATAAGTGGGGACTCTGCCTTGCAGTTGAGGAGGAAGAGTCTTGTAATTTGCTTTCAAAATAGCACTATTAGAAGGAATGAGCTTTCTCTAGGAGTCTACTCATTTGTGCAGAAGCATTTGAATTCCTTCTGAGTGATGTTCTTACGTAAGCTGAGGAATAATGGGGTGAGATGGTACACACAGTAAACACCAAACCCTACGAAAGATTATTCACCTTGCTAGTAACTGCGTTTCTCCAAAACGTGGGAAAATTAAGTGTCCTTTTCCTCCAGGTTCCATTTTTATGCAGCAGGGGAAAGCAATATTCTTTGATCTCAAAATAAAAGGGTAGAGGAGAAAAATGAGTGCGCAATGCAAAAAGTAGTCTTTTCCTTTTTTTTTTCGCTCCATTTCAAACCACTTGCTGTCTTGGAGAGTTCATGATCAGATTGCTGTTGTAATGGTAGAGCTGGAGTGTCCTTAGCGATACTCTAATATAAACCAATTTAAAATGCAGAGTTTTAAATAAAAGATATTTCTTTTAGAAGCTTATGACTGCATCACTTTTTAATTGATGCAGCTCCTCAATATTCCAGTGAATAGTTTATGCATCGTTCTTATGGATAAGTGTGTACTTATTTTTAATAAAGACCTTGAAGCAAGTACCTTCCTTATCTATATTCCACTGACCTTAATAAATACTCAAGAAGGGATAACCAGCTCTATACAATACATATTGAGTAAATTAAAAACTGTTCTAGCTCTCAAAAGGCTTTAGAGATATTTCTTTACTATTAAATGTATCCTCATTTGGTTCTGCATTATTTGCTCTTAGCATTGGGTTATTATGATATTTCCTTTTATGTAAAGCTGAGTATTTTCTGCTAGAAGAAAAGATTTGTGTTTCTGTTTACTTTATAATCAATTTTTCAGTTAAAAAGTTAAAAACATAAAGAGCAAATACTTTACAGAGAGGCTAGAAGCCTTACAATCTATTCTGGCAGTGCAATTAACTCATTTTTTTTGCTAAATGATACCCTTTCAGTTCCTGGCCACTTAAGCCTCCAAACCTGGGTAGGTTGCTCTGATGAAAGTATCCACCTTGATAAGAGTAACAGTGCTGTTACCATCTTTTTACACCTGTCACTCAGAACAAGGCTCAAAGCAAGTGATCTGAATTGTATGGTCAGAGAATCTGCAGTAAAACGAAAACATCTTAACTTCTCTAAGGAAAAAGTAAATGAATCAGTATATTTTTTTCATTGCCATAGCCAGAGGAATCAGTGTTGCACAGAAGAGTCAAGTTTTAGGCCAGGTTATTTCAATACTGTAAGTTCTAGAGTCAGATGCCTTTCAATTCCCAGTTCTACCTTAATTATGATAAGAACATGGATAGCACATTTTTATCTGTCTTAAATCTCATTCCACAAAATTAGTGTTACTTAATTTAGTTTTTGAAAGTCTAAAAAATGACAATATAGATGAAATGTGTTAAATAGTGCCATCAAATAGAAATGACCGACCAATTTTAACAATGATCAACTGTTGTTAGAAGTATTTCTTTGCTTTGAAAGGCAGAGCAGGAAGCAATGGGGGGCGGGCAGAAAGAAGTATGTTTTATTGATCCAGTCCTCTGGATTCTTTATCTTCAGGATTCTTTTGTGTAGAGGTCTCATTGATTTAATGAATGTCTAGCTTCATTCATATCTAAGTTACCTCTTCAAATTTGCTTCTTGTAGAAATGAGTGTTCACTCACCGTTAGGTGATGTCAGGTGCTTTTGAACCATGATACTTAAGTGGTATCCACTTAGGTTTCTGAGGCCCTTCGCTCCTGATTGAATGGAGTATGTTCCTCTCCTTTCCTCTATCCTTATTATTTAGGCTTTCCATATAGGCTGGGGTGAACATGTGCCAGGAGCCTGGAATTCCATCCAGGTCTCACAGTGGGTGACAGGCTGAAGCACTGGGATCATATTCTGTGGCTTTCCCAGGTTGTAGCATCAGGGAGTTGGATCAGAAGTACAGCAGCTGGATCTGAGGCGGTACTCACATATTAGATACCATTGCTGCAAACTGTATCTTAATCCATTACACCAAAACAACAGCCCCTTCATATTTCTTCCATGAGGAAATTTTGAAAAAGGGGTATGTTTTTTTTCTCTTAGTCTTGTTCTTTTAGAAAGTGAAGTCTAATACTACACTTGGCTGTAGCAGTTCTTTGCCCTAACTACTAGATTCCTTATGCATAATCTCACTTGGTTGATGAAGTTCTTAGAGTGCTGGGATGAATGATAGATTTCTTGGGCCCTAAGTGTTTTTGCACCAAGCTCTCTCTTTGTAACTGCATGCTTTTGTTTCCTTTGAGCCTCTAATTTCCATTATTTGTCATATATCTGGACTTTTTAACCTCTTCCAAGACCGATCTGGGACAAGAAATTCATGGTGGAGAATAACAAATAACTAACTGCAATTCCAGAGGCAGTGAGCTAAGCAAAATGCACAGCATTCCACCAGGAGATTTTGGTTTATTCCTAGACTGACCACAAGAGGGCTAGGTAATTCCAACTAGCACTTAATCTCTTTGGTTCAACAGAGTTAAAAAACAAAAAACAAACAAACAAACAAAAAAACACCTTCAAGGCAGAAATAGTAGACAATAAACTGTAGAGAAGTGATGTGTTTTAAACATGAACTCATCACTGCTCCCTGTTTCTACTCCCTTCTTGAACAAATCATCAAGTTATTTTCCTTTCCACATGTGGCAACGGCCCAGCCATATCTGTTTTTGGAGAGTGAACCAGCAGACAGGAGCTGGAGTGTATTTCTCACACTCACTACGTGTGTGTGCATGTGTGTGTGTGTGCGCACATGTCCCTTCATTTATATCTGTCTTTCCATAAATGTAAAGATGTTTATTTTCTCACCAAAAAACTTTAAATTCATGCATAGTTGGTATTATTAATAATTCTGTTTTCCAAGAAATTTTTGAAGACTGAACACACTAAGATGAAACACCCATGTATGGGTTATTCTCCACTTTTTTCACTGGAAATTTTTAAAAATTTTTATCAGTAATCACTTCCTTATCACAGGGAAATGTAAGTCAATTGTGATTGTGTGACATTCGTTACTTTGTCACAGAATGTCCATTGAGCTTTAAGATCTGGAAATGTGTGTGTGTGTTTGTGTGGATAGTGAACGATTCTTGTTTTGTTATCTCAGTTTCAGAAGTACATCACTGCAGGCTAATTATGGGGAAAATATCACAGAAAATGCTTCCTTCAAAGTCAGTAACATCAGGCCACATCCTCAAGCTGTCAATGATTTATACTAATGTATCAAACTCTTATACAGTATCACATGTCTCATTATGGATTTCATATCTTGCCTATTTGCAAAGTTTCACTCAACACTGAACAAACAGGATTATACCTCCCCCGATCCTACCTAAGCTACTTACCCTGTACTGAATTCTGTTTGCATAGTGTTTTCATGTTTATTAACCCCTACACTATTGCTATTATTTGAATGCTTTTTGACCTCTTCAAATTTCAAATTGTTAGAATGTTAATCCGCAATCCAATAGTGTTGGGAGGTAGGACGTAGTTGACTAATGCTTATGGGAATAAGGCTTATTAGGAGTAAGGTCTTTCTTTTCTGTTCTTTACAAATTACTCAGGTAGTCTCTTAAACAGTCTAACACAGGTGTTCTTTGTGTCAAAATGTTAAGATTCTGTCATGATTACCTAGTGGAAATATCTGTTGTTTTCATTAAACAGTGACTCAACTTTTAAGCACTCAACATCGGTCCTGAGTCCTATACATATTTTCACTAAATGACTCCTAAGTTATACAGTGCACAGCTCCATGTTTCCAGTAGACAAAAACTTAAACTTGCAGGTTGTCTGGGTATAAGGTCAAATATTCTCATGTCGCCTCTCGTGACAAGGATAGCACATCTGGCATAACCCCATCCGTCATCCTGTGCTCTACCTCAGGCATAGCTACCTTTGTTTCTAGAGGAAACAATTCAGTGGTAAGATCATAAACAGTAGTTGGGAATGATGTCTTCAACAAAGGCAGCTCACATGTAATGGCTGTTGTAGTTATTTTACCCTGATAAAACATAGGGAGATTCTGCCTGTAAGTGCAAAATAATGAAGAGATTGTCAACTCTCACAGTTTATCGTGTTTTCATACCTCTTCTCTATTGGCATCTTTGGTTTACTTCTGTAAGGAATATTTGCGAATTTACCATGAAATTATCATTTTATATCTATAATTAGATTTGAAAGGCAGAAAGATCCTCCATCTGCTGGTTCATCACTTAAATGGCCACAATGGCCAGAGCTGAGCTGAGTTTGATCTGAAGCTGAGATCCAGGAGCTTCTTCAGGGTCTCTCACATGGGCACAGAGGCACAAGGTCATGGGCCATCCTCCACTGCTCTCCCAAGCCATAAGCAGAGATCTGGATAAGAATTGGAACAGCTGAGACACAAACCGGTGCCCCTATGGTTCCAATATCTGGCTCCTCACTCCTTCTTCCTGTTAGTCAGACCCCAAGAGGTGATAGCGATGGTTCAAGTAATTGGGCTCCTTCCATCCATATTAGAAATTTAGATTCATGTCCTACGAGCTGGATTTAACTGGGCCCAGCTCCAAGCCACTATGGGCCTTAGGGTATGTGAACCACTATAAGAGAATTTTTTTTCCTAACTCCTTCTCTTTATACCTTCTTCCCTCCCCCTCTTATTCCATAATTAGATATATGCATACATGCTTTTTTTTTTAGTCCAATGCTTAATATATATCATGAAGGCCTGACGTGGTGGCCTAGCGGCTAAAGTCCTCACCTTGAACGTGCCCAGATCCCTTATGGGCACCGGTTCTAATCCCGGCAGCTCTACTTCCCATCCCAGCTTGTGACCTGGGAAAGCAGTCAAGGACGGCCCAAAGCCTTGGGACCCTGCACCCATGTAGGAGACATGGAAGAAGTTCCTGGCTCCTGGCTCCAGATCAGCACAGCATTGGCCATTGTGCTCACTTGGGGAGTGAACCATCAGGTGGAAGATCTTCCTCTCTGTCTCTCCTCCTCTCTGTACATCTGCCTTTCCAATAAAAGAAAAATCTTAAAAAAAATGACCAGACTGGCTGGAACAAATATTTCATATGAAATAAATGATGACTTATAAGAAGTTTCTTTATTTAGTGTTAGAAGGCGTAACATTCTTTTATGGACGAAAGTGTCAGTATCATGTTGATGTCTGTGGGGCTGAATTAATCCTGATATCATTTTAGATTCCCCAAGATCAATACTATCCTTTCCATAGCTCTGGATTGTGTTCCTTATAATTTCATTTTTCGTAACAGGATGTTAGTTTCAAAAGCTGATTTAATGCTAACAATTCTGTCGATAGAAAAGTATAGAAAAGTGCTTTGTATTCAATTTCCAAATGAGGTATATAAAATCAAGAGTTTGGCCTACTGGAAGTGAATATTGAGGAATGACTCTTGGCTCCTCTCTACTCCCCTCCCCTGCATTTTTTTTTTTTTATTCTGACCACAGAACATAGTCTAAGATTTTTGGAGGAGGTTCTTTCTCTGGAAAATTGGCCCTTACAGTCTATTGCTCATTCTTCCTCCTCATCCAATTATGACATAAAATCTCCGGGGCACAAATTTTCAGTACCACTGAAAAACCACTCTAGTCCTAAAAAGTACAGTTGCAGAGAACCAGCTCATAATTACTGAGTACTTAACACATGGTTGGCATTTGCACTAGGTATGTTTCATATCCTGTGCTGCATCCTGACTCCATCCTACCCACTGGAATTCTGTAATCTCTTTCTCATTGCTTCAGCTTAGAGCAATGTTGGGACTAAAATGGTCTCACCATTGAGAGAAGTAACCTATTAATTATTGCCAATCACTTAGACATTTCGGTGACCCCATCTTGAAAACAGATGTAGATAAAAGTGTGCCTCAAGTAGCTCACTGCATTCATGACCACTCTGCCCGCGAGCCTGTTAGAACAGTGATGTTAATGTATGCTTGTTTAGAAATGCCAGGCTGCTCCCTTCTCTCCACAGCTTGTTCCAGCTGTAGCCCAATTAAACTCAACAATTCACAGGTGTTCACAGAAACGTTTTCAGCTTAAAATCCCAGTTGTCTTTAGGGCTCTTCACTTTGTTAGTGCTCTTTAAATTTGAAATATTCTTCAAACAAACCATCTTTTCAAATGAGGCAGAAAAAAAAGCCCAATGAATGGTGGTGAGGATATTAATAACCATAAAAGTATTCTCCCTAACCAAAGAAAATTCTTTTATCTAGAAGAGTAGAAGGCCAATCTGTTCACCCCAAATCTGGAGGAATATGTATTTTTTTCTTAATTGAAGAATATAAAGAAAGAGTGTGATGTGTTTTAGCAAAATGAAAAGGAAATATAAGAATTTATGTGCCATCAGACATATCTAAGGCGTTATCTCTCTTGTCTCCCTCAATTGAGACGCCTAGATTTTGCAGCAGCTTTTTGCTGTAGCTCTGAAGATCCCACTTGGAACAAATACAGTGCATGTTGGAGTGCCTTTGCTTCAGTCCAAGCTCCATTTCTGATTCAAGTTCCATACTTAATAACTCCCTACTTCAACCTAGAGAAGCCCAGGATATAGCAGGAATTTACTGAGTCAAGCAACAAATGGAAGATGTCTGTGGCTCTCTTTTTCTGTATCTCTGCATTTCAAAAAATTAATTTATTCATTAAAAATTAAACACCTAGATGTTATCTCAAATGCATAAACACTACCATCACTGATAAAGAATTCAACAAGAATGCATGTTATATAAGAAATCTGCTTTTCATTTCTAAACCGTAGATTAGAATTCATTTCTAACCAATTTTATGGATTAGAAATGAAAAACTAATAGGGAATGACAAACATTAACTCGATACTTTTTGAATTGGTATGGATATATGAAGTTTGAAAATTATAGTGACTTTCACACAGTACTCCTGTGATAATTCAGTACATATTCATTCCATGAAGCAGTCTTTGGACCCATCTGAATGGGAGTCACTTCTGGACAGGAACTTAAGATATGGGAGTTTTGCAGCTATACATGAAGTGTTTTTTGTGTGTTCACTATGTTGGAGGTGCTATTCTGGAAGTTGGAGCATTAAAATGACAAAGTCAGCTGGAAATTCTACCCTAGGAAGTTGGAAGATGAGTAATAAACATTAAATGTTATTAAATAGCTAATGTACTATATTAAATGTTGGAAATGCATAGAAATAATAAAGGCAAGTAGAATCCCATAAGGTAAATGGGACTCTGAAGTATAAAAGGAAAAATAGCATGATTAATGGAAGCAAGAACATTTCATCTTGGAAATTCTTGTTTGTTGGCTGGGTCTTACATTGAATGTATACCATCTTAATTTGCTGAAATTGCAAGTTTTATTTGCTGGTGATTTGATGATGTTTATACCTCAATTTCTTGAGCCCTTACAGTTTGGCAAACACTGTGTCAATACACTTTACATGAAATATTTTTTATTATATTCATTAAACTTGAGCAAGATACTTAATTCTACCTTAACTTTAATAATAGGGACCTATGAATCAAAGCAGCAAAATAATTCTCAGTATCACAGTTAAAAATCAAATTTGTTTCTTTACATTCAAATCCATGCTGCTATTTATTATTTATACAAACAGATTTATTTATTAGATACATATAAAACCCAGACATTGTTTTTAATATCTTATGCTGTTAGGTCATGTTAGTTGCTCAAATAATTCTACATGAAATATACTAAATATTCTCTAAATGTAATATACCAAATGTAATACATTTCTACATGTAATATACCAAATGTTTTGCTTGTTCAGCTGAGTAAAATGGTACCCCCCCCAAAATATAATTGAATAAGTTTCCAAAACTCATCAATATGTTTTCACCTATGGCAAATTGGGCTTTTCTGGCTGTTATTAGGTTAAGGATCTTGCAGGTGAGAATTTATTCTGGATTATCTTCATAGAATAATCACAAGAAGGGAGAGAGTGGGTTAGAGTCAAATGATAATATGAAAACATGGAGACAGAATAAGATATAAAGAGATGCAGGGACATGGACCAAGGAAGGCAGCACTCTCTAGAAATTGTGTAAGGCAGGGAAATGATCATTTCCTACAGTTTCCAGAAGGAACAAACTCTTTCCAAATCAATTTGGACTTTTAACCATCAAACAGTATAATAAATAAATCCATGTTGTTTTATACCACTTGCTTTGTAGTAAATTTCTGATAGCCACTTTCGGAAACTCATGTGTTTTAGAAAGTAGACGTGGAGTTTGCTGTTCTGTGGTATCTCCAATGTCAAAGTGACATTAGAATTGAACAAAGGAAAGAGTCTGCAAGAAATAGCAGAAGCATGATTGGAACCAATTTGTTCCTCTTGCTCAGATTGTTAGCATATCTAAGAATGTTAATGATTCTACTGGTGAAGATCCAAAAATGTGAGGAACACAGTAAGGAAACACTACACTGGCCTAGAGAATATGTGAGTAGCTTAAAAAGAATATTGCTAGAAATATGGACTTCCTAAGCAGTTATGAAGAATTTCACTTTCTGTTTATATTAAAATAGTAGGAATAACACAGATTGATGGAAAAATTGTTAAGCAGAAAGTGTGACCTGATATTTGGAAAATTACTATTGAGTCTAATACTAAACTTAAGGAATTCACTGTGAGGAAAATGTGCTTGGGAGAGCAAGCAAACAATGAGATATGATTTTTACTAGTCCTGGGAAGGACTGAAATCAGCATACGCAGTGACATAGAGGGCTCTGAACAGAATAAACCTGTGGCACTTAGATCCCATTCACATTTCATTAGAAGACGAAAATCTGAGAGTTAGCCTTTTGCTTCTGGGTTGAAATCACACATTATAAAATCAAAATTCAAACAAAAAATGAAGTAAATTTAAAATATTTACCTGTGTTTGTTCCTGTGTTACTTACTTTGAAAAAGATGAGGACGCCAAGAAAATGAATTTTTTTGTGAATCTAAAAATTTAAATAGAAGTGATTGTGGAAATAAATAACAATTGATTACTCTGTGATCTAATCTTGTAGTGTAACTGCAGACAAGATAGATACGAGTGATTTGAGTGCTCCAACAGAGAGGCAATCTTTAAGCTGAGTTTTACAGGTTGATATTTTCATTTTGAGCAGATTGCGGGATAGTCCACAAGAAGAAGAGGTACAGGTTGGCTGATCTTGGAGAAGACACCCGTTTGAAATTTATGGGAAATCATGTCATATTTTTTCATATATATTGAAATATGAAATTTAAGTATTACTTTGAGGCATAGGAGGGAATTATGAAAAGGATCAATCCAGTAACATTTCGGATTAATAATAAATGTGTTTTCTCTATGTTAAACCTTCTCTTTGATAATTCATAATGTGCCATGTTGAATACCTAAGTATATGAATTATGAAACCAAAACTATGAAAGGAAGAAAGTAGTCTTTATATCACAAACACATTTAATTATTTTTAGGTAATTCAATTTATATTAAAGTGTGTGTGTGTGCTTATGCAAATAAAGCAATAGCTGTAAGAATTCCAAGTCTGTTTATGAGGGAGTACAGCTAATTTTATTGACAGTTCTTGCACAGTTAATTAACCATCAATACAGTGTCTACCTAGAGGTGAAGTGCATCTCAATTGCAGATTTTATTTGGTCTTGTTTAGCCCTATTCAGTTTTGTTCGTATTCTTTTTGTTTCTGAGCAATATTTTTCATCATGTTATTTGCTTTCTCATGGATTTATCTTTGCCCAATTATTTTATAATTGCGCTGACATTTAAAAAATCATGTTATATTCATAGACATACTGAAGATATGAAACCAAACTTGCTAACAAGAGACAGATAATAAGATCATTAGCTTAGTTTCTCATTTGGGATAAAAACACGGTTACCACTCTTTAAATGTACTAATTAAGCTAGTTTCAAATCCTTAAGGACTTGGAAACTGAATAATCTGATTTCATGGTCTTTGGTTTTCTGCTTCTTAGCCTATTTCTGTATGAAACAGATGCGATCATGTCAACTTTCATGTGCTCAGTAAAGGTATTCTGCTAGGACAAGCTGAGTTTTGTTCTCACGTATTTATTATGTTTCTTTTTATCACTGTCTCCTTTGCTGATTTCACTGTACCTGGAGTATTCTCTCCTTACTTCTATTTCACATTCTTCAAAGGAACCATTCTTTTCTTAAAGTAATTTTGTGTATCTACTCACATCTCTTCATATTCTTTTAATCAGTATTTGTAAAATGTCAGACATATGAAAAATTTCATAATATTGAGTTTTGTTTTATGTGTTCCCATGTTCAAAATTTTCAAAAATATTCCTCTTTCTACATAACTAGTTTACAACAAATGCTATGTTCACAACAATGTGAACAGAGACTAAAACAGTAAAATTTTAAAAAAAGAAAAATAGTAACAAGCCAGCTAATTTGCATTCTCCTCACGTTCCTTACTAAAATCCCATATAATATTGGATTTTAAAAAATTAGTTTTTGACAGATGACTTTTAAATGAAGAGAATCTCTAGGTACATTAAAGCTTACAAGATAAAATCACAAGTTCAGAGTGCACTAACTAGGAGTATGTCAATTGGTCCAGTCTGCAGTTGCCTGCACAGACTAAGTCTAGACAGGCCAATTCTGGGGACAGAGTGAAGACTAAATCTCCTACATGGGTGTCAGGAACCCAGCGATGACCCTTCATTGCTGCCTCTGCAAGTCTTCATGAGCAGAAAGCAAAGTCAGGGGAATCAATGGATGGGGACTTTATCTATCGCATCTCAACTACATGAATAAATCTACTTTTAAAAATCGCAGTTAGAGAGCCTAGCATTTGGAGATCTGGGTATAGTGCCCACCTGAACACAAAAATCAGTTCCTATTTCCATGGCAAAAGGATAAGTACAACTGAGGTAACTACCTTCACCAGTTCCAAAATTACTCTCTTCACATTAGTAACAGACAAGAACAATTCTCTGTCTCACTGTGTAAGGATTTTTTAAAGACATTTTTATCCACTTGAAAGATTATTTTCTAAGACAGATCAGAACTTCAGTAAGACTCACCTGCTTGTGATGAAGAAGGGTTACCAGAACTGAATTTTTCCCTGAAATTACTAATTATGACTTAAAATACATGAAGCAATGGATTTCAAAGATTGTACAATACATGAAAAACGATGGTCAACATTGAAAAAGGGGAAACCAACGCGATGAGCCATCTGATTGCTACAGCTTACAGAGAATTGATAAACTACAGTGCTACA
Source organism: Ochotona princeps (assembly GCF_030435755.1). NCBI lineage: Eukaryota > Metazoa > Chordata > Mammalia > Lagomorpha > Ochotonidae > Ochotona > Ochotona princeps. Next base: position 19,546,350 of record NC_080839.1, on the reverse strand, counting down.
CGTGGAAAACCTGCTGGAGCTTGGAAACTCTAAACTGGAGAGGCAGAATGAGAATCTCAATAGATGAAAGAGGTCAAAGCCCATAGAACAAAATATTAACCAAAATAGGGTTACAGTGTGGGGGTGGCAGTTCTGCAATTGCCAGGAGGGCTCTCTCGATGTCCCTAATGAAGACAGTGCTCATTTAAAGTCGACTTTTCCCCTGACTTATGTAGCAAGCTGTTTTCAAGTAGCTTCATTTTGAAGTGTTGCAAAATTTTTATAAGATTTATATTTATATTTATATTTATATTTATATTTATATTTATATTTATATTTATATTTATATTTATATTTATATTTATATTTATAAGAATATAAATCATGTTGGGCCCGGCGGCGTGGCCTAGCGGCTAAAGTCCTCGCCTTGAACGCCCCGGGATCCCATATGGGCGCCAGTTCTAATCCCGGCAGCTCCACTTCCCATCCAGCTCCCTGCTTGTGGCCTGGGAAAGCAGTCGAGGACGGCCCAATGCATTGGGACCCTGCACCCGCGTGGGAGACCCGGAAGAGGTTCCTGGTTCCCGGCTTCGGATCGGCGTGCACCGGCCCGTTGCGGCTCACTTGGGGAGTGAAACATCGGACGGAAGATCTTCCTCTCTGTCTCTCCTCTGTGTATATCTGGCTGTAATAAAAATGAATAAATCTTAAAAAAAAAAAAAAAAAAGAATATAAATCATGCAACACCCAACTTGACACAATTCACATTATGTGCATCACAGTCAAAATTGAACATTAAGGAGCATAAAAAAGGTGGGAAAAATGTGTGATCCACATTGGAAGGAAAACTAAGTAATATAAAATTATAAAAAATGACATATACTTTAAAGTAAATATATAATATAATTAAAAGTTATAATTCAGCTTGGTGTTGTCAAGAAGGTACATAACTTTTTAAAAGCTAAGCATCCTATGTAAGACATATAAGAAACTTAAGTTTAATTTCAATTTGTAAATATAAAAGTCACAATGGTTGATTTAAAAATATACTAATTGGTATGAATGGCAGAGTCAATGTTACAGAATAAAAAGCTAGTTAAAATGAAAACACAAACGTAGACTTGAATGAATGAAGGAAAACATCCTGAGATAATAAAAATTCATTTAAAGTGTGAAGAATAAAACTGTGGAAAATCCTTAAGAAGCCTAATTTATCTGTAATAGGACTTCTTGATGTGGAGAAGAAGGGAGATAAAATCAACTATTTAAAATAATAGTGGATTCAAAGTATCCCATATTTGGCTGAAACTACAAACTCACTGATGTAAGAAATGTAAAAAATCCTAGAAAAAATAAAATTTCAGAGAAAGAACTTACTGTTCCTGCATCTCTTACATTCCTCTGGGTTGTGGCTGCACTTCTACCCAGTGCACACTCTGGGAGGAGCAGGTGATGGTTTAAGTAGTTGGGGCCCCGTCATTCATGACAGATGTCGTTAGTACTTCAAAACAGAATCACCAGATTCAGTTTGTGGCGTGTCTCCTCTGTCTCTCTCAGCTTTTCAATTAAAACATGCTGAAATAATTCCTTCAACTAAGGAAAACGTCATCTAACCAAAAAACACATAACTACGTGGAAATTTGTATTTGACCAAAGGAATTTAAAACATTGAAAACTATTAAGTACAGGTTAAATAAAATATTTTAAATTTTGATTTAGAAATATCTTTAATGGTATTATTTAAGACAAAATCAGTAACAATGCAGTTTAAGTTTCATTAGATGTATGATGGCGATAGAGTGAACGCAAGGAGAGAAAGGAGAATTGCTTTGAGGTGAGGAAGTTATATTGCCCATGAAGTAGCATGTCATTACCTGGAGGTTGACTGATAGTATAGAAGGATATACCATACATTGTAATGGAATCCTTTAACAACATTGAGTTACGTCCAATAAATAACTAAAGAAATAACAATATATCTATTAAAATAGATTCAGCTAATTCATGGGTGACAAAAAAGCATAGGAAATGTCATATGCCACCAATAGAAAATCTGAACAATCGAGCACATCACTGTTAGTCACAAAGGGACTGGTGTTGTGGCACATGTTTAAGCCATTGCCTGCACTGCCAGTGTCCCATATCAACCTTGTTTTCAGTTCTGGCTGTTCTGGCTTCAGATCCAGCTCAGCCTGGGGAAGCAGTGCAGTGCAACTCAAGTACACGGGCCTCTGGCATTCACTTGGGAAACCTGTACGGAGTTTAGATTCCTGGGCTGTTCCTGGCACAGATCTCGCCGTTTTGGCCGTTAGTGAACCTGTGGTTAGGAGTTTGATTTCTTTCTCTCTGCAACCCTTCTTTCAAATAAACAAACATTAAATAATTATATTAAAAATAAGGCCTTGGGGGAAATTATGTGATATAAAAAACCTATGAATGGTTTGTAGCAAAACAAACTCAAGGAAACTTACTAAAATATATGCGGCCAGGGTCTGGCATTGTAGCATAATGAATAAAACTGCCATCTGTGATGCTGATATGTGCTAGGTCTGTGCAAGTTCATGACCTGACTGTTACGGTTCCAATCCAATTCCCTCTACTGGCCCAAGTGTTTGGGCCAATGTCATTCCCTATGCCTCCCCTGAGACCCAGATGAATCTCCTAGCTTTTCTGTTACAGTTACCAGTAGCATGAACCAGCAGTTGAGATCTCTCCTCTCTCTCCCTCCTTTCCTCCTTCTCACTCTGCAACTCTTTCAAATAAACGCTGCGACTGGGGAGTGAGCCAGCAGATGGAAGTTATTTCTCTCTTTCTCTCCTCTCTGTATCTGCAGTTTCCAATACAAATCAATAATTTTTAAAAAATGCATATATATGTGTATATGTCTGTGTAAGTACATATATATGTGTATATATAAACTCAAGGGCATACATTTTCTTTAGTTAATAATTTAATAAAGACCATCTTGTTGAGGTAGTGACATCTAGTTTTCTCAAAAAGAGTTCATCTTCCTCTCATCAGAGTTTGAATCTGGATTTTTATACTTTTTTTGTGTGTCATTGGGCAAAACATTCATCTTTCTAAGCCTCTTTATATCACCAGTAAAATATATCTGTAATAGAGTTCACTTGAAGGTAGGTTGTAAGCATTAAAACACACACGTGTAAATGGCTGTGTAGAGCTCATGGCTCATCTAAGGATATAATAATAATTATTTGTGACTATCACCAGCACCATAGTGAATTTCGTTTATTTCCTTGTCCATGTTTTGAGTCCATACTTTCTTCTTTTAAATATCTATCTATCTATCTACCTATCTCCTATTTGAAAAGCAGAGGGAGGGAGGAAGAAAAGGAAGGGAAGGGCCCAGCACAGTAGCCTAGAAGCTACAGTACTCCCCTTTGCATGCTCTGGGATCCCATATGGGCACCAGTTCTAATCCTGGTGGAACTGCTTCCCACCCACTCTCTGCTTGTGACCTGGGAAAGCAGTCAAGGACAGCCCAAAGCTTTGGGACCCTGCACCCGTGTGGGAGACCTGGAAGAGGTTCCTGGTTCCTGGCTTCGGATCAGCGCAGCATCAGCCCGTTGCGGCTCACTTGGGGAGTGAATCATCGGACAGAAGATCTTCCTCTCTGTCTCTCCTCCTCCTCTCTGTATATCCGACTTTGTAATAAGATAAATAAATCTTAAAAAAAAAATATTTATCTATTTCTATTGTAAAGTCAGATATACAGAGAAGAGGAGAGACAGAGAGGAAGATCTTCCATCCACTGATTCACTCCCCAAGTGGCAACAAAGGCCAGATCTGACCTATTCAAAGCCAGGAGCCTCCTCCAGGTCTCCCACGCGGGTGCAAGGTCCGAAAGCTTTGGGCCGTCCTCGACTGTTTTCCCAGGCCACAAGCAGGGAGCTGGATGGGAAGTGGAGCTGCCGGGATTAGAACCGGCGCCCATATGGGATCCCGGGGCGTTCAAGGCGAGGACTTTAGCTGCTAGGCCATGCCGCCGGGCCCGATAAATATTTTAAAAAAGAAAAGAGGGAAGGGAAGATGACAGAGAGAGAGACAAAGAGACAGAGAGATCTCACATCTATTGATTCACTTCCCAAATGGTCTCAGTGTCCAAGCTGAGCTAGGAATCCAGAAAATGCACGTCTCCCCTGTGGGTAGCATGGGCCCAAGTACTTGGCTCAGTCTTGCATTATTTTCCCAGGCACATGCACAGGGTGCTTCATGGAAGCAAAGCTGCAAGAACTGAAATGGGACTTCTGATACAGGATGATGACATCACAAGTGGTGACAACGGTGGCAATCTGAGTCTGCATTTTGTTATTTAGCGCTCATCTTCTTATATAAGCTGGTCAAATTCCCAATATAAATTTTTTTAGAATGACAATTTATAAAAAAAATGAAACCGTTTTAAAGTTTGAAAGAAAATCAAGTGTATGTGTCACAGTTCATATTATTTTCTAAAACCTTATCAGATTTCACAATGATATCAGTATCTTTTTTTTTTTTTTTGAGACCTACCTAAATGAGAAGTTTACTATGTAAACCAAAAGGTAAATGTTAATCAGACAGGTAAAATTTAAATAAAACCACTGTTCAAGAGATTTATAAATGTTTCTGATTTAGAAGAAGCCAACATGAAACCCTTTTAATTAAGAAAATCTAGGTCAACGAATGTTTTGATATCTCTGGTTTGGTGTAGTTATATCTATCTGCTTTATACATAGTAAGCATACTATACTTTATTAATACTTAATCCTCCCTAATTACCAAAAATTATTTTGAAAAAAAATGATTGCTGCTTTGTTATATATTTTCCATGTAATTTGGAATATATCTGTAGCTTTCATTAATTACTAAGCTGTTTTCAAATGTCTGCGTTGTTTGGACAGTACTGCTTTCATTAAAAAGATGTTTAAGTGATGTGTTAGTAAATGGTATTGGTTATGCCCTCCTAACAGAAGCAACTCAGGAGTTCCTGAATGTGTGTTTTGGACACAGTTAACAGCACAGATTGTGACTCCTGAGAAGAAGCAAGTAAATTCATTTAGTCATGTCATCATACTGGTTTCTGACTAAGTCTTGGTTGCAAGCCCTTGGAGAAGCAAGCAGAGAAATTGCTGTGTAGTGGAGCCAGAGATCTGAGTTGAGAAAGGTTGAAGTTGATAGATTTTACAAGGCAGGCTGGTTTTCAAAAATCTACTGGAGCTCACTGGATTTTTCCATTGAATATTGTTTCTGTATGTTTGGGCTTGACTACATTGGCCTGTAAATTTCTGCTAACTGCCAGGGAACTGTAAATTAACTAATTTTCGCAGCACCACAATCTACGGTTTCAACAAAGGGATGTAACTTTTTTGCTATTTGGAGAGTTTAACAAAGGATATGGGTGTAATCTAGATACTTTATGTTCCTGGTCAGAGTGAAAAGATTGTGGAGCATGCCTATGGTGCTCAGTGCCTCCTGTTAAAGAACCGTGCCTCAGCAAGTAGAAGGCTAACTTTAACTTCTGCTGTAAGTACTTTCAAGAATTCAGGTGAAATGTGAACATAACATGAAAGGAAACAAACTATTAACAAGAATATAAAGACATTTCTGCATATGAAAACAATGCAGAAACTCTAATGATGTAAATTCACAGAAAGAATGTATCAGCAGATTTGACACTAACATATGAAGGAGCAGTAAAGTTGGAGACAGAGAAAGAAAATAACTATGAAATACCAAGAGATTAAGCCTATTGTAAGGAAAAAGAAGTCAGAGATCTCAGCTATAAATTGGGTAACAATCTTACTCTTTGGATTCCATAAAGGGGGAAAAAAAAGACCAGAAGCAAAGGAAGAGAAAAAAAAGGTAATATGTTTACAATATGCACTTCCAAAATTCTTTGGAAAATGTTCACTATGAATTTAAAATATTTTTGCACTAAAATATATTCCATGGTAAATATCATGATATTTCATTTGATTTTTTTGTGGAATAACACATCCTTGGAACACAAAATGCCAGTGATAATGTTTTAAGTGTGTGTAAATTTTCCACATACTTTTTAAAAAAGATTTATTTATTTATTTATTCCACACACTTTTTAAAAAGATGTACTTATTTTTATTGCAAAGTCAGATATACAGAGAAGAGGAGACAGAGAGGAAGATCTTCCATCCGATGATTCACTCCCAAGTAACCGCAATGGCAGGAGCTAAGCTAATCCTGAGCCAGACTCTTCTGGGTCTCCCATGTGGGTGCAGGGTCCCAAGGCTTTGGGCCGTCCTCACCTGCTTTCCCAGGCCACAAGCAGGGATTTGGATGGGAAGTGGGGCTGCTGCGATTAGAACCAGAACTGGCGCCCATATGGGATCCGGACACATTCAAGGCGAGGACTTTAGCCACTAGGCTACCACGCTTGGCCCTTCCACACACTTTTGAAGTTCACCCCTATCTTTACATGAAATGCAATCTTTCACATTAAATATAACTTTATGCAAAAAGAGGACAGAATCAAATATGAAACTAGGAAAGAAATGAAGGTGAAGGTTTGTGATATAGAACTAGACCATTTGGGATTTTGAAAATAATATTTTAGAGTAGGAAACTAAATAGATTCACTTGAGGAGGCAGAATATAATTTTTTTAGCCATATGGACATTAATAAATTACTTTTACCTAAATCCATTCATCTATAAAGCAATATAGTGAATACCCAGAAAATACTTACAAACTTAACAAAAACCCAAATTTAAAAGAACACCATTTACTTTAAAAATTTTATTTTCTCAATTTTGTTGAAAATGAGAGAAACAGAAACACATAAATTTTTTCCACTTGATCTTTCACTCCCTAGATCCCCCAATAACCAGGATGATTGGACCAGGTCATAGATAGGACCCTAGATCTCTCTAGGTCTCCCACAGGCAAGGAGACACAGAATGTGCGTTAAAAGCTTAAAGTGGCAGTAGATCCAAGCTGGAACTCCGGAACCCGGGCACTCTGGAATGGGGTGTAAATATACCAAACAGTGCCTTGACAGCAGCACCAAATGCTTGCTGCTGTATAACCCTTTAAATGTGCTTCTTTGCTTGCCTTTTTCCTGTCTTTGCGTGCTAGTTGTAATTCCTACATCAATTTATTGCTGTGTTTAGGTTTATGATATTTGCCCCCTGACACATGCAATTGGAAGACTGGGAATTTTATGCATAATTTTAGAAATTCAGTTTACATTATGTATTTTCTGATGGAATTTTGTCCATCATACAAGCATGAAATGCGTCAATACTGATAACTGTAGTTCTGACTTAAAGGCAATTGTCACTATAAATAAGCACAGTTCTTGTCGAGTCTTCTGTTGAGTGATGGCTGTTCCTGTTCTTTTAATGTCCTGACAAACGTGTTGTAGATAGTTGTGCACATGCATGAGGTTTTTCTTTCACATATTTATTTAGGAATGTTGAGTTCTAGAACACTCACATGCACTCACTTTTTTGAGATACTTTCTTTTTTTTTTATTAATTATTTTGCATTATGTGACAGTTTCATAGGCTCTGGGAATCCCCCCATCCCTCCCCCTCCCCTCCCCCTGGTGGATTCCTCCACCTTGATGCAGTATTACAGTTCAAATTCAATCAAGATTCTTTCCTTGCAAACATATACCAAGCATAAAGAGATTGCACTAATTTACATTTCTTCTACAAATTTGCAGCAGCTAAGCTTTCCTTCATAGTTTTAAAATTCCTGTTAGTTTTAAAACTCAAAAGAAGATCATTAGCAACATATGAGAGATTATCTTTTTCATGTTATAATTGACAACCTCCTATTTAACAATAAAAATGAGCAATTTTTCAGTGTTTGTTAACAGTTCAACTCTCTTTTGCTTATTGTTATTTTTTGTGCATATTTCCTATGTGTTTTGGCTTTGTGTTATAGCTTTTTAATTTTTATTTACATATAAAAATATTACAATCTACAGTAATAGAAGTTGGCTCAATGCATAGTATTTTTTTGAGCATATGGTTGTATTTTAAATTTATTGCCAGTGAATGTGTTTTTTCTTCATTTTAAATATAGTCAACTTGTAAATACTTTCAGTTATAATTTCAGCATTTTATATGAGGAAATTCTTTTCTTTCCAAAATTTGTGAGTATATTACTGCATGTTTTATTTCAAGGTTTTAAATTTCCTTAGCATGTAAAAAAATAATTCACCAGTTATTATATTTTCTATAGTGTGTGAGATTAGAACTTATTTTCCTATTGTTTCAAGAACATCTATTGGATAGCTCATCAGTCTTGCAATGATCTTTAAAGTTAGAGAAAATCATGTGAGTCTATTTCTAAAATCTTTCCTGTGTCACTTCTGCATGAGAGTTTTAGGTGACCTTCAGTTTATTTTCTTGCTGTCCCATCAAGTTAACATTTATCCCGGAGCATCTACAACTGCACAAGGAGGGTAAGGACATACCACAATTGTATTTGAAGATGAAAAAAATCTTTCTTAATTCTCAAATGACGGCTTTTTAAAACCATGCACATTTTAGCACAGTTAATTCATATTTTCTCCTTGGAGAACACAATCGCTTTTTCACCCATATTTTTGGTGAAAACTGTAGGTTGTTGCTTCCAGTTCCAAGTTTATGTCCCAGTTCTGCTATGGCAAGGTGCACACCCATGTCTTCTGACACCCAAACAATTAAAACAGTCTTACTTTCTCAGCATTCGAATGGACTTCAGAGAAGCTTAAATACTGGTTCATCTCTTTAAATTTCTTTAAAAATATTGAGATGGGGAGAGAGAGTGAGATGATCTTCCATATGCTTATTCATTCCTCAAATGTCCAAAATAGGTTATGCCAAGACAAAGCCAGAAGCCCAGAACTGTATCCTAGTCTCTATCTGATTGGCTGGATGTCAACTACTTGGGCCTTCTTCTGCTGTTTGCCAGGTACATTAGCAGTAGAATTATACTTGAGTGAAGCAGCCAGGACTTGAAAGGTATTTGGTTATCAAACACTGGCATTGCAGGTTGTAACTTAACCTATGATAACACAACGTATGCCTCTCTCTGGTTTCTCCCTTTTTTCATCTGTGGCAAGTCAGATCTAGCTTACTTTCTTGAACAATAAGGAGCAGGACAAAACCAAGCCAAAACAAATCGGCAAAATGTAACAAATCAACAAAATTAGGTGTTTTCTGTAATATTCATTATTTACAGATATTACATGGAGACTCCCTCACCTCTACCTCCAAATTCAGCATCTTGTGTGCTCTGATACCAGAATTACAAGTCTACACAAGGGGACTTCAGCTGCCACCTGCAACAACTACATCCCAGTGGGTGCCATTTTGAGTTCCTGCTGCTCCATTTCCCAACAAGCTCCCCATTAATGTGCCTGGGAAGGAACTGGAGGATGTCCAGAGTAACTGGGGCCCTCCCACCTGCTGTGAGACCGAGAAAAAGCTATGGCTCTGGTTTGGCCTGTCCAGCTCCACCCACTGTTGCCATTTAGAGGGTAAACCCGCTGATGGAAGATCCTTTTTTTCTCTTTCTCTCTTCCTTTCTCTAATTCTGACTTTTAAAGAAAAAAAAAATACTTTTAAAATTTAGGGAATTATTTCTAGATATTTAGTACATTGGATAGCAGAAAAGGGAACTTTCGTTGAACAGCATTTTTCCTTATAATCAACTGTTATTTTTAAAGGAACAGAAATATTTTTTGGTTAAAAATGCGCTTCCTTTTTTTCTTCAGTTCTACAGTGTCCCTACTATTTTTTATATCTCAACTGCTTTTCTAATATAAGTTATCTGTCTATTGCCTAAAGGTATTAAAGCTTGTAAAACCCGATGTAAGCATTTGATTCCTTTATATTTTTATCACAATCTTAAGTTTAAGGAGAAGCTTTTAACTTACTGTTGGCAATAGAAGGAAAACTAGAAAGGGGTAGGCTTATTTCTCTTTGACTTCCATAACATAATAGTAACTGCCTCAAGCAGTTGGCCTTCTTTATTCTCCCAATGAAAACATTGCCTGAAGAAACCCTTTCCTAATATTTAATATCCAGCGGTCCACAGCCTATGCTGTGTACATGTCATCCCCATAATATTCTTCTACAATTGGGTCCTCCTTTTTTATTTTTGTTTGGCTGTATAGTCACAGTGCTAATTAACTTTGTTACAAGACACCCTTATTGGAAGAATTTCTCATAGAACCTCCCACCCGTAAACCTAAACTTGCCAAAGGTATAGCATGCCAATCACTGACACTTGGTGCTGTTGGGTTTTTTTGGGGGGGGGGGTGGAGGAAATAAGAGCTTGTTTTGCAGTGTGCACAGCGAAAAGGCAGGCTGCTATCACTCACTCAATACCTGAACTCTGAGAAAGATTATGGGTGGTGAATTTGTAGACAGCCCGAGGCTGGTACTAGTACGGTGGTGCATTCAGATAAACTACTAATGCTGGCATCCCATATAACTCCAGCTTCCTGCTAACATAACCCCTGTAAGGCAATGATGATCCTCCAAATAGTCAGGCTCATAGTACTGCTATAGGAGGCTTGGGGTGAGTCCCTGGCTCCTGGCAATGCCTTTACCCAGTCCTGATCACTTTGGGCACTTGAAGAATAAATCAATGAGTGTGAGATTCTCGGTCTCTGTTTTTCTGTTTGTCCCTCTATCTCTGTCTCTGTCTTTGCCTCTCTGAAAGAGAGATAATGATGATGGGAGAGACGGAGGGAAAAAAAAAGAGGTATCAAATTGCTGAATCCTCGGGCTTGTTTACCATGCATGTGAAGTGACGGTTATTTAATTTGTTTTTTCAGATTACGGTGGTTGTGCTAGGACTACATGTGCAAATTAACTGTGAATCACATTCCTATCTAAAGACTTTTGGTCATTCAATCACAACTACAATTTATATGTAAAAAGATGTTTTCTAAAATTTATCGAAGATAGCTGAACATTCCTTTTCTTTATCACTGTAAGCTTTAAAAGAGTACAGTCATATCTAGATCGTGAATACATTAGTCTTGCCGGTGTTTTATTTTCTACCTCAGAGTTTCAAGAGGTGAAATATATAAAACATTCTTCTATAAGCAAAAAAAAAGTTATCAAAATGAATTTCTTCAGTGAAGTTTATCAAACCAACTAATATTTTATCTGACAATAAATTCTTTACAAAATAGTAATGCTTGACGAATATTTATTAACGTTGGATTGAAACTAGTGTTATAGAATGCCAGGCAGCATTGTGCATACCCTATATGATCCTGAATTCCAATTTGAAGTCAGGAACCTCTTTTCCTAATACAGATTCCTATGAATGCATCCTGGGAAGCAATAGGTGATAGCTCAGAATGTGTTAGTCCCTACTTTTATGTGGGAATCCTAAGTGGAGTTCCCTGTTTCTGGCTTTGGCTTGGCCCACCACCTCTGGCTGTTGTGAGTATTTGGAAATTGACCAGGGATTGAAGATCTTTCTTTTTCTTTCTGTTTCTGTCTCTTTCTTTGTTGTTCTGCCTTTCAAACAGATGAAACTAAATAAAATATGGTGATTAGTGAAAGAATTCAGGAAGAAAGAATCTTGACCTATTAAGAACAATGTAATACTTTTTCCTCCCTCTCCAACTCTACAGTAAATGAGTGTCCAGAATTTGTGTTAAAAATGATGACATTGAGTACTTGACAGGACTCAAGTTCAGTGAGAGAAATTCATTGCAAACTGTCACTAGTTTTCCTCTCCTGGGATTAGCAATTACAAAGTTATTCCATTAATAAAATCTGATTTTTTTTCCCATTCATTCTTTGACTGCTGAGAGAATTCATTTTCTTGGCTACTTCATCAGCTCATCATTATTGTTACATATTTATTACTGAATCTAAATCTATCTATCTATCTATACATACATGCACTCACATACATACATAGAGATCCATAAAAAAACCTGTTTTTGAGGTTAAAAAAAAGTTCAACAGAAACTGAAGCAATTATAAAGCTATCTTTGTAAACTAAATTACCAAAGTAAATTATTTAATCTTTCACATTTTCCACTTATCCCTTAGAAAAAAAGTGTTTTAAAAGCATTACTTCATATGCAAATCTGTTCACATACAAAGAACGTCAGTGCTGGCTTTTCCTTTATTTATTTATTTATTTTTATTAAATTTATTCATTAATTACATTGTGTTGTAATTTCATAGGAACTGGGATTGTCCCCCTACTTCCCCACACCCTCCCCCCATGGTGGGTTCCACCACCCTGTTGCGTAACCATAGTTCAAGTTCAGTTGAGATTCCCTCTTAGCAAGCATATGCCAAGCATAGAGCCCAGCATCTTATAGTCCAGTCAAGTCCAACTACTTATTGGGGAGATCCTCTCTGGTCTGAGGGCAGAGCCAGCAGAGTATCATCCCCATCAAATAAAAGCACTAACATATTATCAGCAACAATTAACATCGGTTTGGAATTAATTGACATAGTATTGAGCAGCCAGCATGTTAAAAATAAATGTGACTTCTTAACCACGTTCTGTGACCACCCCATTTACATTTCCATTTTAGTTTATATACTACATATGACATAACATCCATAACATAACATGTTATGCATAACATCATATCTTCTTAAATTAAGGCGAACATGTGATATCTAACCCTTTGGGATTGGCTCATTTCCCTTAGCATTATGGTTTCCAGTTTGGCCCATTTGGCCACAAAGAACTGCATTTTGTTTTTTTTTAATAGCTGAGTAGTCTTCCATGGAGTAGATGAACCATAGCTTTCTTATTCAATCCTCTGTTGATGGGCATTTTGGTTGTTTCCATGTTTTTGCAATTACTGATTGTGCTGCTATGAACACAGGAGTGCATGCTGGTTTCTCATAAAACAAGTGTTCTGGATATATTCCTAGGAGTGCTATTGCTGGATCATACGGTATGTCGATTTTGAGTTGTTTGAATATTCTCCATACTGATTTCCATAGAGGCTGTACCAGCCTGCAGCCCCACCAGCAGTGAAGGAGGGTTCCCTTTTCCCTGCAACCTCGCCAACAAGTGTTGTTGGTGTTTTTCATGTGGGCCACTCTTACTGGCGTCAGGTGGTACCTCATTGATGTTTTAATTTGTTGGAATGGCAGTTTAGGAAGGTAAGTAAATAGTTGTCCAGAGTTAGAGATGCAGTGTCATGAAATAGATGCACTGAGATATAACTGTGACAAAGAGGAACACTTTGAGCCAGGGAAAAGCACAATAACCCAGGAGGTGTGCCTCCTGCAGCAACTGCTGTTCATCATGCTCAGCCTCAGGCGCCACGTTGCAGACAGCCAGCTTTCAACAGAGCCATTACAATCTTTTGCTCACTAAACGCCCTACAGTGTTGTACTTTGATTTTTCAAGTCATAGGGCTTTGTGAATTTGGGCTAAGAGTGGCAGTTGTTTCAGATTTGGAGAAAGTACCTGTGATAGAATTGAGATCAGACTGGATGGCTTTTACATTTGTCAGATTCTCTAAGCTTGTGAGACTCGAGGCGTTTGGAAGCATGGGCCAGTTTTCCAATGAAGGTTAAATACTCATACAACTGAAACCTAAACTTGAGGACACCAGTGGTTATCAGCACTGAAGGCTTTGAATCATAAGCCTTCTCTTTCTGAAAAATGTGCTCACCCACATAAAATCATTCCTGTTGGAGAGTCAGAACCTGTCCTGCTTTACCTCTCTGTGTCATCCCTTTGTCTCTTTCTCTTTTTATGCACCCAGCATTGTCAGTTCTGCCTCAGAAAACAAGTTCAAATAGTGTCTGTTCAGCACATCTCATGGTGCCTATCTCTGAACAAAGTGTCTTTTTTTTTTAATGAAATGCTACAAATGCCTTGGTGATCTGTCTCAAATTTTGTTCTTTATTTGTTTCTCCAGGTACAAAACACAAGACAGTTAACGCCCTTGCAAGTTTATGGTCATTTTATCACTTTAAATAACCTAACAATGCATTTATGTGATGTGCAGGTTCTGGCCCCTATGTGACTCACCAACCTTTAATCACCCTATGTACTTCAAGCAATCCAGTCACCTAGCTATTATTTCCATGTCGAGTTTTAAGAAGTTGAAATGTCATATTCTTCCAGTTCTTCACTCACTGTTGGCCTGGAAGGTTCCTCTGCCTTTAGCATTTTTTACTTCCACTCTGCTCATGCCATGCTTTGCTAGGCTCACCTCTTCCTACAATTGAGTTTGTAGTTTAGTAGTTGTCTCTTTCAGGTGTTATCTGTGGATCTCCTCATTGAGCATACAGGAGCCTGTTTGTGTGGAAGCTCAAGATTTTGTTACACAGCCTTCATCCTGTTTTGTTTTGTTTTTCTACAACTCTTTAAAAATGTGAAAGTCATTCTTTGCCTTCAGGCCTTCAAGTTCTGGCCAGGGAAAGATTTGACTGTATTTTGATATGCCACTGACACTATTTTGTTTATATTCTCCAGAGCAGCCTGTCCTTTCTCTAAGATAACGCTTACCAAAACTGAAAATTTTTAAGCCATTTATTTTAAGAGATTTGATATACAAATTATTTGATATTACATAGGCACATACACTTATATATAGTGCAAATAATACCAAATAACTTTTCCTTATAACATTTTCTATAGCTTTGGTTCATTGTTAAGAATAAGAAATCAAAAAAAAAAAAAGAGTAAGAAATCCAGATTGGCATAATACTAATAATTAGGGTCAGTTTGTTTATTTCAATGGCAGAGAGAGAGAAAGAGAGATATTATTTGTCCACTGGTTCACTCCTCAAATGGCTGCAACAGCCATGGCTGAACCAGACCACAGCCAGGAGCTTGGAAATCCATCTGTGCTTCCTGGGTGAATGACAAGAGCCCAAGTGCTTGGGCCATCTTTCTCAGGCTCATCACAAGAGAGTTGAATTGAAATAAGAGAAACAGGAGACTTGGACTAGAACTTTGACATGGAATGCTGGCATTTGCTGTTGGCAGTTTAACTGACTCACCATAGTATTGGCCCGAAGACTGTAAACCGTTGTTGGATTTTACCATTGAGTAGTTTGTTCCTATGTGTCTTTTTCTTAGTTCCGGGATCATATACAAACTGAAATGTTGCTTTTAGCTATCTTATCTCCTTTGTCTCCTCCACTCTGTGATGATTTTTTCTTCCTTTGTTTTTTATAACCTTGATACTTTTCAAAGCACTGAGCAGCTTTTTACATGTCAGTTTTTTTTTAATGCATGTTATTTTCTCATAATTAGAATGGATGTGTGGATCTGGGGGAAGAATGCCTAGGAGGTAAAGTGCCTCTCTTGTCACCCAGTATTAGAAGGCGCATGATATTAATCGTTTGTTCACATTATTCTGTACCTATTGGCTAGTGTAACAATCACCAGGTTGATATTTGTCAGATTACTGTTTTATTTTCTTCATCATTTTATTCTTTGGAAGAGAGTCATTGAATCTCCCTTATCAGCCAGCTCTCAAAAGGAAGAAACTAAATTCCTGAGAAAGAGAAGGAAGATGATAAAGAATTCTCCTATAATTTTCTTTTTTTCTTTTTTTTTTTTTTTTTAGGAGCACTCAACTTAAAAAAAAAAGTATCCATTTATTTTTTTTTTTTATTATTGGAAAGTCAGATTTACAGAGAAAAGTAGTGACAGAAAGATCTTCTGGCAGCTGGTTCACTCCAAATGGCCACAACAGCCAGAGCTGAGTGATCCAAAGCCAGGAGCCAGGAGCTTCTTCAGAGTCTCCCATGTGGGTGCAGGATCCCTATGCTTTGGGCCATCATCTACTGCTTTTCCAGGCCACAGACAGGGAGCTGGATGGGAAGTGAAGCAGCCGGGACAGAACCAGAGTCAATATGGGATCCCGGAGTATGCAAGGCAAGGATTCTAGCGACTAGGCTACCATGCCAGGCTCAGGAGCACTCAATTTTTTTTTCCGAGAATCTCATATTTTATTGATTAATCTTTTTTTATAAGATTTATTTTTATTGGAAAGGCAGATATAAAGAGACGAGTAGAAATAGACAGGAAGTTCTTCTGTCCATTGGTTCGCTCCCCAGGCAGCCCAACTGAAGCCAGGAGCCCAGAGTCACTTCCAGGTCTCCCACTCGAGTGCAGGGTCCCAAGGCTTTGGGCTGTCCTTAAATGCTTTCACAGACCACAAGTAGGAAGTTGGATGGGAAGCCGGGCTGCCAGATTTAGAACCTGCGCCCATATGGGATCCTGGCATGTACAAGGCAAGGACTGTAGCCGCTAGGCTACTGTGCCAGGCCCATTTGGTTAATCTTTCAAAAAAGATTAACTACAAGGACTCAACAGAATTGGCCTGTTGGTCTCTGCTACATATTAAGCAGATTTTCTTTTTCATTCATTTTTCTACATTTTTAATTAACTTTTTTTCAAATTGCAAGTTACTATCTCCTTAAGTCTATATTGTTACTCTCTTCATTATAAATTTATTTTTTAAACATATTTTATTATTATACCTCAAATAATAATAATTTTCATATTTAATCATTTAACATAGCCCTGGATAAAATGCTCAGAGAGATGAAGGATCAGTTCTGCCTTATTTATTGTATGTGCAACAGCTTTTTAAGAGACACAACTAATGGATTTATGTAGGATAAGTAAATTACTCTGACCTCCCATCTTTTCTCCCTGAAGTTTGTTATTGGTTATGAGGCAATAGGTCATAATATAATTTAACAATAAGTAAAAATAATCACCAAAGAGTATAAGGAAACAAACAAATCTCTAGTTCAGACTCAGAAGGAATGAATTTTTAAAATCTCTTCAATATATGAATTATATATCTGGGCAAATAATAGCTGCTTTGGAACTTTGAAAGATTTTGTTGCAAAGGCAGAGATAATAAGACTAAAATCTCATATAATTTGTAAAGAGATTTATTTATTTTTATAGGAAAGGCAGATGTACAAAGGGGAGGTAAGACAGAGAGGAAGATCTTCTGTCCACTGATTCACTCCCCAAGTGGCCGCAACAGCTGGAGCTGAGCCAATCTGAAGCTAGGAACCCAGAGCCTCCTCTGGGTCTCCCACGTGGGTGCAGGGTTCCAAGGCTTTGGGCCGTCCTTGACTACTTTCCCAGGCCATAAGCAGGGTGCTGGATGGGAAGCAGGGCCGCTGGGATTAGAACCGGCTCCCATACGGGATTCCAGCATGCTGAAGGCAAGGACTTTTAGCTACTAGACCACTGTGCAGGACCATTTTCAAATTAAAAAAAAAAAAATTAAAGAAACTTCTTTCATCTTGTTTTTCTTTAGGAATCGGCATTGGGCTCAGCGTGGGTGAACAATGATGAGCTCATTAAAGTGAGGCAATGATCTGAACGCAAAACTGCTGAGATTGAGCATATATACAAGAATGTATGTTAGGGACAGATAAAGGAGTCTTCTCAGACCATCTAAGAAATTAAGTTTTGTTATAATAAGATGCTAAATCATTGAAAAGTTTTTGGTAGACAAGTAAGATGTCACATTTGTTCTATTCTGACTTCACACTTAGGACAAACTTGGAGTGAATGAGGACTCAGAAAGTTAGAGTGTTATAAAAATCTTAGGAAGAATGTTTGTGGTTTGAACTGTAATGATGATAGCAATGTGAAAAAATTTAGAGGTAATATTCATAAGGTTTGGATAATAGAGTGTTTGTTAAAGGAGATGCTTGGCATTTGAACAATGGAAGTCGTTTTCATGCATTCTATAAATAATTTAAAATTATGTTCAAATTTTCTTGAGTCAGCATTACAATAAAAGCAACTGTGGCCACATTCTGGAGTGAGGTATGGGAGTTTCTTTGAGATTCTCTGCATCTTTTTTATAGGCATTTATTTTTGCCAGTGAGCAGTCAGGAAGAAATCTCCAAGGTGCTTTATTTTTCAAATGCGTTCTGGAAAGATATAAGTCTTTGTCTCTTTACAGCATTTTTTTTTACAGAATTTATGACCAAAGTGAGTAATGTTTTGCAAAGAAGTTTAATGTGGCTGTGCAGTTTTTGTATTCAACAGCTATGAAAATCTAGGGTTTACTTTTTTGAACTAATGCTGCCTTTCTATTCGATTGTAAGGTCACATGCAATCTCTGGAAAGTCTCTATCATAACTGTAGAAACTGCTCAGTCTGTAAGTCCTATCTTTGTGTAAATAATTGTCACATCTATCTACTACATTTCAATTTGGCTTTCTATTCAAATTCTTCCTTAGAGTTTATTTTTCCTGTTTTGACAATCCTTTGCCTATGATTTAAAAGCTCAAAAGTTTATTTTTGGAACTGACTTCTCAGACTTTTATTATGGAAAAGAGATGTTCACCCCTTTGAGTGAAATCAAATTTCTGAAATGTTTTATTTCTGGGTTAGAACTTGCTAAAACAAGCTTATATTTCCCTTTATTTAAAGAGTAAAACTATTAAGAGAAGAGCAGTAATGATTCTGCATTAGTCTGTTAACAGAGAATTGAGCTCAGTCTTGCTGAAGTTCAAGACTAGCTTTGAGCAATAGAGGCAAACTAAAATAACAAATATCTAAAGAAGATCATGCTGAAAAAATACTTTTACAAGGAAGATAGAACCTGAATACTCTGATGTTCTCTTTTTATTTTAAAATGTGTACAAAGTAAAATAACAAATTGAATAACTTATAGTGTAGAAGGACAGGCAGACAGGTCTCTTTGAGTGTGCACGTTAAAAAAAAAAAGGTGGAGGGGGGAGAAAGGAACTACATAAAGATCCATGTGGAGTTAACCACTACCAGCACTTACAAGTACATGTATATGTATCATACCCTCCTGCTAATGGCCCCAGACCTGTGAGATGGGCATAAAGATTTATTTATAGATTTATATAAATATAAATTTATATATATATATATTTAGATTTATTTATTTTATTGGAAAGGCAGATTAGAATTGTGAAGAAAAGCAGAGACAGAGAGAAATGTTCTGCATCCTCTATCACTCACCAGTTGTCTCAATAACCCGAGATGAGCTGATCCAGGAGCCTCTTCCACGTCTCCCATGCAGGGTCTCAAGGTACTATAGCAATTTAGAAGAATCAAAGAGAAGCTAAAAGTAATTGGCAAGTGCTGTTGAAATTTATACAATAGTCAGTTAAAATAATGGTGTTCTTCTAGAATACTCAGACACTCTGGTATAGAAGCAGAGAATCTAGATTGTAGTTTTCATCCAAGATTAATCTGTTTTGGTGCTGGTGCTGGTGAGAGAAGCACCCCAAAATTGCCTATCTGATAGAGAATTGCAAAGTGTTCTCCATAAACCACAATTATTTCTCAGATTGCTAGTACAGCCGCTATGTAACAGGATAAAATCCAAGCACTTCACTTGCTGTAGATGACACAGGCCTTCATGGTGTGGCAGCAACGGTATTCCCCCCTGCCCACCGAAAAAAGTCTCCTTTTGCTTCCTGTTACTTTTGTAAAATCCTCATTGGATTATTTTTTAATAGATACTAGTTGATGCGTTATCCAATGAGTGCTGTGAAATAGTAACTTCTATGTTCATTTGGTCAATTGCTTCAATCCCTTATGTAATGGCCCAGCTTGTTTACTCTTCCTCATATCCCCCTTCTACTCTGGGCAATCATGGTCCACATTCCACACAATTGCCAATTTTGTGAAGCTTTAATTTCAGCAATGTCAACACGTTTTGGCTTCCAATAGTGTATAATCCTTTTCTTTATACACATATTTTAACTAATACATATTTCTAAGAATAATTCACTTCAATTATTTAGTTTTAAAACACTCTATTATATTATTATTAATGATTTAACTATGGATTTATGGATTTGATAGTATGGTAAACAGAGAATTTAATAAATATGCATTAACCATAAGAGAGGGTAGAGTTGAACACCAGAGGAAAGAAGGTTTAATCTGAGCGGGGAAGCAACATCCAGTGTGCAATCTTGAAAGAAAGCCAGGGAAGCAACGTTGAGAGTTTGGGACTTGAGAGATAAATACAGACCTGTATTTATGGATTGCTTCAGAATATAGATGACAATATGGATATACAGGTCAGTGGAGGTGTGGCTGTATAAAACTTTAGAAACTATATGATGGAAATTGTATGAAATGCTGCTAAAATTTTAATTCCAATGATTAAAAAGCCTTCCATTCAACTATTGAAAACATTGGTGTAGGAGGTAAAATTACTCAAAAATATCCCATTATACTAAAATGTTTACCAGTCTTTCCTCTACTACAACTATATGTTAAAAGTATTTTCTTTATTCACTTAACTGAGCTTTTAATGAATTAAATTGCTCAAAACATTACTATTATGTTTTTGGGCCTTTAGTCATCACATAATTGCAATGTATTCTCTTCCAGCTGTGTATTAACATAAAAATGCTAGCAAGCATTATTTTCATAAATGTTGCATGCCAAGGCCAAAATCAGATTTGATAATCGGGAAAAATGACAAAAAAGAAGCTTTAGAGCTCTAGATAGTTCACATATTTTGATTATTACTTATGTTTCTCTCTTTCATTCTTTCTTGGTTGTAACAAGTTAGTAATACACACACGCAAAGAGATAGAGAGAGAGAGATCCCATCCTTCGCTGCACTCCCCAAGTGCTAAATCAAAAGTCAAGAAACGTGGGTGGCAGGTGGCGGGGGCCAACTGTTTGAGCTCTGATGACTGCCTTCCAGGGTTTACATTAACAAGAATCCAGAGCTGTAGGCATCTATTGAATCCAGGTATTCTTATAGGATTTATATAGTATCTCAAC
Source organism: Ochotona princeps (assembly GCF_030435755.1). Lineage (NCBI taxonomy): Eukaryota > Metazoa > Chordata > Mammalia > Lagomorpha > Ochotonidae > Ochotona > Ochotona princeps. The sequence continues at coordinate 19,525,605 of NC_080839.1, read as the reverse complement.
TAGTATCTTAACTGCTAGACCAAATGTCTGCCCCTCTTCTGTTATGGTAGATAGCATCATATATTTAGTTCAATTTTCAGCTCTGCCAGAAAATACATTCTGATTACAGAATTAAAGATAATCTCCTTAGTTACTGCTTTTCTTAACAGTGTCAGAAAACAGATACATTGACAGTTTCTGCTATTAAGACTTTAGGTGTTAAGTTCCTTCATGAAAAGCCAAAGGAAGAGCGTGTAAACTAATTATTGATAATTGGAAAAATTGGTGTACACTTATTGTACGTTTTTGTATGCAAGCAATTTTACACGTTTCTTAAAATAATTTTGTAATTAATAAAATTGAATTTGGATCAAATAACTTGCTCATAACCAGAAGAAAGTTGTGGATCAAAGATTTAAATCTAGGTTTTCAGGTATCAGAAACCCAAATCTTAATTTCTGCATTACAGTGCATTGATCCATAACTGAGTATTTAAAAATGCCTTAGCTCACATTTTAAGATATTTTTTATAACATCTGCAATGGTAATATTAAATTTAGTATATGAACTATTGTATCACTGTATTTTTCTCTCTAATTGATTACATCAAATGCTAACGACGGAAGTCACATAAAAGAGCAGATTTTTCTCGTAGCTTCAAAGAAGAGTAGCATTATCCATTGTGTCACCAATATTTCTACTTTCAAGGAATAGTTATTCTCACCTTTGCCTCCAAAAGTGGAAGCAAACTGCCATAGCAGACTACTGAAACTCAGAGGATAACAGTGAATATTGACACTTTAGAATTCTACGTCTCCAACTAGTAGACAAAACGCACTGTCAAATTTGCTAAGGCTCTTTCTATTGGTATATCTTAAAAGCAGAGCATGTCACGAACAGTTATTACCAAAACTGAGAAAGATTTGAGTTAATCCTGCATCATCCACACTCCATCTCTCTTCAAACTGAAATAGAGTTTGTTTAAAGTTGATTAAATTATTCATTCCCAATTATTTTCCTTTGCGTTTCAGTAATGTGGATGGTACATACTCTCATCGACTCTGCAAATGAAATCAACTCCAGTAGTACTTGTGACCAAATGATATCGATAACTACTTTATCAGGCAGAAAGCCATGATTTATTCATTAATACATTAATTTTAGATATAAAAGGAGCAAGGGTGTTAAGTGATTATAGGTGGAAGAAAGGAAATGTTCAAATAATCAGTGTGGAAAGGCATGGTGAAAATATCTAGAAAAATTATAAGAGTAATAACTTTTGTTGACACCTTGAATTTCGCTGTTGTGCAGTTCTACCTAGGGGTCTTTGAGAAGTGTAAGAGAAGGAAAGACAAGGTGTTTGGCAATTTCCTATTGAGTTTTGTAGTCAGTGAAGTGAAGGCAATAAAAAGTAAATTCAAGATAAATAGCAGAGTTCCATATAGTCACAAACTTAGGAGCATGTGTCAGTATAGGGAAGTAGATTGGCATTAATGAAGAAAATATACAGAATGCATGACCTCAAAAAGCTTGGACTAAATATGGAGATAAATGTGCTCAGATGTCACAACTAGAGACAAGTATTTTATTAACCTCACAATGGAGAACTCAAATAAATAATCAGTTGGAGTGGGACTGAGATTAACAATGGTCGATGCTGCCTCAAAGAAGTGTAACATTCAAATACAGTTTAAAGTATTGGAAATTTTAAATAATTATACAGAGAAAAGACACTACAGGGGGTATTCCATGGTATGAATAAGTAAGGGTGAATACCAACTATGCTGAGAAAATGATTGATATCTTCCAGTCTGTGCTGGTTTTATATATTAATTTGTTTTAAAATTTATTTGTTTTTATTTGAAAGGCAGATTTACAGAGAGGAGAGATGGAGAGAGAGAGCTAAAGAGAGAGAGAGATAGACCTTCCATCAGTTATTTCAATCCCCAAATGGCTGCAATAGCTGGAGCTGTGGCAGGGCAAGGCTGGAAGACAGCCGCTTCTTTTGGAACTCCCACATGGGTGCAGGGACCCAAAGACTTTGGCCATATTCTATTGCTTTTCCAGGCACATAAGCAGGAAACTGGATTGCAGAGGGAGCAGCAGGGACTCAAAACCAGCATCCATATAGGATGCCATAGTACTGGTCCTTATATGTGTTCCTTCAAATTAATCATTGAAGCCATTTTATAACCTGAATAATTATGTTTTAAATTCCCCAAAAAATATTTATTTGGTTATTTATTTATCTAAAATCAAAGTTAGAGAAAAAGAGTGAGCTCTTTTATTTGCTGGTTCAATCTCCAAATGGCCACACTGGCTGGGATTGAGTAGTTTGAACCCAGGAGCTTCCTCTAGGTCTCCTATGTGAGTAGAAGAGGCCCAAACACTTGGATCATCTTATGTTTTCTCAGGCATGCTAGCAGGGAGCAGGATTGAAGGCGAGCAGCCTCAAACTGTTATCTATATAGGATGCTGTGACTGTTGCTGTGGCTTGGCATACTGTACTATAACACCAGTCCCTAAATATTCGATGCTTAGACTTACGGTAGGATATTCATATTGTGTATGTGTGTTTGTATGTTCATATCCTTACAGCCTCCCATTTCTTCTTTACAACCTGTTTGTCCTATTAAGGCATCCAAAAAGGTATGAATAATTACAGTCAATGGTTTTCATTCAGCTGATGCCAAACACAGCTAATTATTTTTCATTTTTTTCATATTTAATATTCCTGTTTTGCTTAAGTGTGTTCTTATTTAGACATTTGTTCTAGTCTAGAGAAGATAGCAATTATAAATGGTTTCAGGCAGCATATTTCCAATGCCGAATCACCACCATTAATACCCTGGTCAAACACTTATTGCTGTAGAATAAACAAAAGGACAAATTTCAATCTAGTTCAAGAAAGGGCAGAATGTCCTTAGAAGCAGATTCTCACAGTAATTCAAGATACATATATATATATATTTCAATCCCCACAAACTTCTCCTGGGTCTCCCACATGGGTACAGGTTCCCAAGGCTTTGGGTTATTCTCTACTGCTCTCCCAGGCCATAAGTAGTGAGCTAGATGGGAAGTGGTGCAGCCAGGACATGGACTGCCCATATGGAAGCCTGTCACATGTAAGGTGAGAATTTAGCCACTAGGCCTTCTTGCCTGGCCCTAAGAGCTTTCTCATTAACTCAGTGTCCTAACAATTATGAGGTTTGTGATTCTACAACGTGGGAATAGGACTTATTCTCCAGACTACATAGCATGTTGGATACTGCTATGTCTATCCTTGGTGAATATTTCCATTGTCTTAGGTGGGTTTCTCACATACAGGTGTTAATACTTTGCTGAACATCTAAGAGGGACCTTGTGGACATCTGTGGGATTCTCTTTCTGAATGCTCCTAGAAATTTCTATGCTGTTCCTTCTTTGTTATACTGCCCTTCAAACTCTATCTCACTGTGTCTTTAGTTTCTAATTTGAACACCCTCAAGCTACAGTCTATCATAATCTTATTGGGTTCTCTGTGTCCTTATTTTAGAATTTATTCATCTATTCACAAAATTATTTTGCTTGAAAATACAAAAAAAAAAAAAAAAAAAAAAGGAGAGACAGGCAGAAAGATTTCCCATAAGCTGATTTACTCACTAAATGCCCAAACGGTAAGGTCTGCACCGGGCTGAAATGCCACTGAGAACTCTATCCATGTCTCCCTGTGGATGACAGGATCTAAGTGTTTGAGGCATCATCATTTCCTGTAAGGATCTGTGTGGTTGGGAGGCTAGAGTTAGGAAGCAGATCAAGGGTTCGAATTCTGACACTGTGGTGGGGAACATTAACTTACCCTATATTTTAACCAATAAGCTGAATACCATCACTCAACGGTCGTTCTTACACAGAATGAGGAAGCAAGTTTTGTGATCCACATATATTTACATATGTTTGTTTCAAATATAGCTTGATGGATAAGAAAAATAACCATTGAGTGGGTCTGTAAATACAGTAGACACACCAACATCGCAAGATTCATTCATGATTTTTCCCTCCAACGTGCCCCACTACAGGCTCTAATGGCTATGTAAGTACTTAAATACAATATCAGTTTGATTTCTGTGTCCAGCTACCCTTGGACATATGTGTCTTGCCTTTTCCTAGGATATGCTTATCCAAGTAAATGAATATCATTCCATTTGGACTAGGTCTCTAGGACTACTGTCGTATCTTTCCCCCAGTATACGCAATGATGCCTCAATCAATGTGTTATGTATGTGGAAAAACTAGCCCTGGTATATGAATTAATATATCTTAACACTAATATATAAACAACAGTTATATATAAACTACATGGAATATTTTCTGTATGCACGTATGTGTACAGAGTAAACACTAATTTAACTTGTTTTGCTATGACTGCTTTTCACTTCTAAACAAATCATGCTTGACTTATTCCATTTTCCTCCTCCTTTCACCAGAGGTTTTTATCTCAAAACACTGTGTATGTTGAACTGCCTATTTACTGCTTTTTCTTTATATCTGTGGTAGCACACTTTAAATTTACATTACACTCAAAGGCTTAATATTCCACTAAATGAAGAGTTCAGCAAGTAAAAAGAGTTCAACATGTAAAAAACATAAAAATACAATAGTTCATCAGGAATGTTGGCACGTGCCATAAACAATAATTAATTAAGGAAATATCAACTCTTTTCATATAAATTTAGCATAATCATAGATGGCTAAAAATATGTTAATATATCTTTTTTTAGTAATGTAGTATTATTATTTTAGTAGTGTATTATTAGTAGTGTATTATTAAGTAGTGTAGTTGACAACATACAAAGTTTCACAGAAATTGTTACACCAATGCTGTTACATATAGGTATTTTTTTCTTCTTCTTCTTTTTTAATTACCTCCCACAAATAAGGGAGATTAGGAAGTATTTGTCTTTCTGTGTCCAGCTTACTTTACTTAGAATTATATTCTCAATTTATAGCCATTCTTACGTGCATGATGGAGTTTCATTCTTTTTACAGCAGAATGATGCTCTACTGTATGTATGAATGTATTACATATATACCTAAACATGGTCATATACAAGGAAGTGCTTCTCAAGTATTTTGAAGTGTCCCAATAAACAATGATGCAATCTTGAGAAATATGAATGAATTCTGTATTGCTGTGCCCGAACATTTACCACCATAAATAATACATGGCATATTCTTCAACACTGACTGTAGATTATTGTGATAAATCATACTTTTAAATTTAAGTAGTATGATTAACTGCCATCAATAGAATTCTAATATCCATAGTTAGCATAACTAGCATCAGTAATTCTTTGAGAAAAGATCATGTCTGCAGTAACAGGCAATGTGGTAGTGGCAGGAACTGGTGGAGAAATGGATGGGTGTGGTGAGGTATTAAAGGGAGGATCATAGCAGTGAACGAAGCATGATGTTTTCTTAACATTTTACCTATGGAACACATAAAACCTGCTCTGGATACGTTTTGTAAAAACATGTTTTTTTACGATAATCCTGATCTTTTTCAAAAGCGACAATTCATTTATATGGCTCATATTTGCGATTCTGTTGTCTCTGCTAATTTGAGCAAGACATTAATGTATTTTCCCAGTTTGTTAGAGGCCGATATTTTAATCAGGTATGGAAAACACAGCTGCATTTCATGCCAGGATTTCATATTAGTTTTGCACATTGCACCAGCCATGCCTGCTGATTTTGTTGTTTTCAGTCTTTTTCTTCCATTTAAACCTCATTTTTTTTCTTTTCTATCCTTTCCTTTTTTTTATTCTTTTCTCAGTAGTCTTATTTCATCATTTCTGTTAATGTATCAACAGGTAAGTATTCATAAAATAGATCACTGTAGTGAAGCTTTTATGATGTATAAAATATTTGTGTAAGTCTAATTATTTTCAAAACTATCACTTAGTTTTCATTTACCAATTATATAACTGAGCACAAATGAAATTAAAGTGTGAAAAACTCAGTTTTTAACAGCTGTCTTTATATTGTTCAGCCTTCTACAAAATTGCTGAGGTTTTTAAATCAAAGTTCAATATATAATATATAAAAATGTGATAAAAAACTTAATATAATTTTGAGGCACGCTGGAGGATTTTCTCACCTCAAAGATGCTTTTGTATTCTATAACTCCCAGGTACTGAAGGCAGCAAAAAGGAGCAAATCATTCAGTTGCCCTAATAAAATGACATCATCACACAGTGGCATCCTAAATTTCCTATTTTTCACCTTATTCCCTTCAAATCTCTGTACTCGTTCCTGGCAAGCTGTAACACTTTGTTTTTATGCATATGCCACATTTATGAGCATTCATAACTTAATCATTGCAACTTTGTTCAAACTCGCTTCATTCTCTTTCTAAAGGACATTGATTTTACCTATGGGAATAACTACATTTGCCAACTCTTGTCAGACAGACACCTAATTGTCCTCTTCTCTGTGTTTCTGTAGTTTCCTGATGCTTCTACAATACAACAGTTACCGTTCACTAAGTATGTTTTCAGTGTGTCTAGTTAAGCACGAAGGGTAACTCCATTCATTACCATTTCTGTTGGTCTATATATAATGGCATATTTTGGCTTTGTATTAGTTTTGCATGACCATGACAGAATGCCTTAGGTAAGCTACTTACGTAAGTTGATTTTGACTCACAATTGTGTAGGTCATCATTCAAGATTTTGCACCCCCTTTTTGGGCTCTGGGGAGGGTGACAGAACGCAACAGCAGAGTTGGTTCAGAGACTTGCATGTAAAGTCAGGAAGTAGGGAAAGCAGCTGGACATAGCTTAGCTTTTATTGCAAATCCTCTACCTTCCGAGGAATGACCTTGATGACATAAGAGTTCCAACTTTTGAACACCATGTGGGATTAAATTTCCACCTTCTCAGTCCCATCAACCTGTGGTTTGTTTTGTTTTATGCATGAATTTGGGAAGTAAAATCTTGTTCTGTGGCAGGTGTTGTAGCAAGCAACTTGGGATGCTCACATTCCTCAATTTCCAATCCAATTTTCTGTAAATCTATTTGTGGAGGCAGCAGGGTATGGCTCAAGTTCTTGAGCTTCACAACTCATGTGGGAGGTTAGATGGAGTTCTGAGCTTGGGATTTGACCTTCACCAGATCTGGCTGGTTAAGATATTTAGGGAATGAGCCAGTACATGGAAATACTCTCTCTTCCTCTCTCTCTCTCTGGCTCTCTCTTCCTCCTTGCCTTCCCTCCCTCCACCCTTTCCTCTCTCTCTTTCTTGCTCTCTCTTCCTCACTCTCCCCACCATTTCTGTCTTCTGTTCAAGTCAGTCTGCTTTTCATGAAGATGTAAGTAAATAAATAAACTTTCAAATCATAACAGTCTTAAATCAGTGAGAAAACAAAAGTTTAAGGTCATTGAAATGATGTTCTATTTAGAGAGGTACATGATTAATCAGGGGAGACTGGAGTGACAGGACAAGTGAGAAAGTTCCTAAACTGGCAACAATAAAATGTGTAGAGGTCACGGTGGTGTTTCCATTGTCCTAATGTTGTTGTAAGTTTACTACTTCAGTCTGCTGAGCCTGATTTTCTTTATCTGCTGAGTGTAAATAAGCATTCCCATCTTATCTTCCAGCTTCAGAGACTTATGGCCTAGAAGTAGCAATTATAAGATTATAGGTACAAATAAACTGCACGAAAAGAATCTGTGCAATGGTTCAGGACACGGTGCTCAGAGGTACTCCTGAGTTATATACTTTCCTTTTCACTTAACTTGGGAAATGACCTTGAGCACTCGCATCGCTCAAATATCAGAACAAGCCTATTGGGGAAAGCCTGGCTAGGACTAAAGCTCTGGAAAGCCAGAGCACTGGACTAAACCCCGGGGCAGCCTGTTCAGACAATTACTGCAGCGGGTCAGAGCCTGAGGCTGATGAAGTCAACTTGGTGATGGGCCAATTAGGAGACCAAGTCCACAGGTCTAGCACCTCGGGTTGTGGGTCCAGCATGCCAGCAGTGCAGACCTGGAGGCATTGTTTACAGGTGCTGCCTTGGAATCTGGGATTATGGAGTGCTGCCAAACTTTGGAATTTACTGAGATGCAGCTAGTGCCACGGATGGAGGTAAAGTCTTGTGTTTACTTTTTCCGTTTCATGTTAAGTTCTCTTTGCACATGCTGTGCTGTCTGAGGCAAGTAGAGAGACCACAGGATATCTTATTGTGTCTTTGTTGTATATGCTACCACATATCAATGGATGTGAGCTGAAGACACATACAGCCTATTACATACACAGGCTCACCAATTTCTAGTGAAATCTACAGGCAATCCAAGCAAAAATCTACCTCTAATAAGGAGGATATACCGTATATACCAATTGTAAGACAGTCAGTACTTGTAAGTGGTGGAATATTACTTTTTAACACTTGATAAGTTTGGAAGACTGCGTAGGAACACAATTGCCATTTGCTCCCCAAGATGCTCTTAAATTCCAGCTTTTCTTAGATTTTAAGAAGAAATCGTATCAGTTTTATTCATGACTATGGAAGTTAAGTGTCCCCTTAGACATATTCACTAACCAGACCATTATATGCATCACTGTTTCTATGAGTATTTCTTTTAAAATATGAAATTGATATCTTTCATTGGACCACACATTTTGCTTTTAACTGAAGTATTGGAAGGAAATTTGAGATGATCAAAATGTATAGTGCCATTACCATTTAGAAATAGCAAGAAAGCACTTTAAAATATTGGTACATTTGTTAGCTTCTTTTGTCAATGCATTTTCTTCTGTAGGATTAGGGTATCAAATGGTTAGCAACTATAGAAGCAGAAATAATACTTTAAAAATATTATGATCAGGCCCGGTGCGGTGGCCTAGTGGCTAAAGTCCTCGCCTTTGCATGCACGCAGATCCCATATGGGCCCTGGTTCCAGTCCCGTCCACTTCCCATCCAGCTCCCTGCTTGTGGCCTGGGAAAGCAGTCGAGGAAGGCCCAAAGCCTTGGGACCCTGCACCTACATAGGAGACCTGGAGGAGGTTCCTGATTCCTGGCTTCAGATCGGCATAGCACTGGTCGTTGTGGTCACTTGGGGAGTAAATCATCAGATGGAAGATCTTCCTCTCTGTCTCTCCTCCTCTCAGTATATCTGACTTTGCAATAAAAATAAATAAATCTTGAAAAAAATATGATTTTTTTCTTAATTCAAGAATAAAATGGAAAAGTAAAAATAAGCTGTACTGGATATACTTCAATTGGCTTGCCTTCTCATTTTAACAACATTTATCAAATAAATCATGCTAAATTATTTCCTCTTATTTGAAAAATGGGAGGAGGTACTTGTAAGCATTTCAAATTTTTAATAGGGTTGGTTCTTAAGATTTTATTTTTATTGGAAAGTCAGATATACAGAAAGGAGCAGAGACAGAAAGGAAAATCTTCCATGCAATGATTCACTCCCCAAGTGGGCACAATGGCCAGAGCTGAGCCAATCCGAAGCCAGGAGTCTGGAATTTCTTCCGGGTTTCCCATGGGTGCCGGATCCCTTTGACTGCTTTCCTAGGATACAAACAGGGAGCTGGATGGGAAGCAGGGCTGCTGGGATTAGAAACGACGCCCATATGGGATCCTGGTGCATGCAAGGTGAGGACTTTAGCCACTAGGTTACCATGCTGGGCTCAATAGCATTTGTTCTTATTCTGCATTCTTTGCTTGTAAAATATGGCTTAGAGTGGACTGTGAATTTTCTCTCTTCTTTTTTCACTATTTTCTACCTTTTGATTTGCGTAAGTGATAATATTCAATAAGCATTTAGTACAGTTTTTAAAGTTTGAATACACAAGGAAAGGCTAACTCTAGGCCCGGATGGATTAAATCCTGCATATTCCAGTAAAGGCCTCTTTTAAGGGCTGATTTGGGGCTCCCTTCTAGGAACTGAGATCCTGGAAATTTTTCATTTGGCATCTGATGCTGCAGGTCTGAAATCTAGGTCCACTGTTGGGGCCGTGCAGTGGGTGTGGAGGACACGAAGCTGTGTGGAGGACATGAAGCTGTGTGGAGAACTGTTCTGTTGCAGGCAGGGCCGTAAGGAATTTCCAGCTGCATGGCAGGGCCTGGCAGATGTCTCTTCAACCACCTGAAGACAGTTCCACCTCCCTTTGCATGGACACCAGACCACCCTGCTGAGAATTCTGTAATCTATTCAGGCATTGTTTACTGCTGCAGAGTTGGTTGTTTACTATCAATGTGAGCTTGAAAGTTGATGCTGCTGATAATGTCTTGCAAAAAGGCCTTTTACAATTCATGCTGTCTCTGTCTCTGATGCCCCCTTGACCATCCTTGATCTTTCGCTGCCTCCTTTTGTGATGCATTTCCTCCCTTAACTAATTCAAGATTAAGTTGTAGAATGAGGATTGCAGTAGGAATGTGTTACTGATTGATATGCACCGTCTATTGAGAACTTCTATTGAGAGTTTTAAGATGAAACAATTGGCAGAATGATCCTTGGAAACACCCACTTGACCATGATGTAAAAAGCCTGTGCCAGAGCTTATAACTGTTTCTGTATAAATAAAAGGGGACAACTTTCTTGCAAATTGTCCATTATGATCCTGAGATTGTAGTGGTCCATTTCTTTTTTCTCTACACCTATTCCATGCACCCTTCTTGAGTTCCAAACTCTGCTGGAGCTGGAATCCGGCAGGTCACACTGTCTCTAGTAATTCCAGATAGCTTAAACAAAAACCCTGTAACATTAGGCTCCTACTTTTTCTCTGGGTTTCTGATGCTTTTTAAAGAATGCGGTCAGCAAACTTCCATGACTAGCTGCTGCTGAAATCACAGTTCATCTAGAGAAGGGAGAGCATTCAAGATTGCAGTGTTTGATGTGCTACATCATTGCTGGGAGAAATAAAGGCAGTCCATGCACTCCCCTGGACAAGGAACATGTGGAAGCTTATAACTGGTTCCCTTCAGATTTTGCCTCAGCTTCTTTGCTTTCACTGTTCTAATTTGAGTTCATTTACCTGTCCTGAAAATTGTTATAGATTAATATAACAATTTCTAGGTCTTTGTTGAGCAACCTCTAAGCAGACTGTAGGCCCTTTCCAGTTTAAGCTGCAGCAACAAGGATACAATAAATTGGGTCATTAAAAGATGGTCATGTTTCCAATCTCAAATCTTATGGGAGCCATTCCTCTTATTATCTTGTTAGCAGGAATCACATAAGCCCCCTTTCAGCTTCTTATCTTTCCATTAATCTATTATATCTTTTTTGACATTTTTTACTATTTTTTAAAATTTAGTTTTAATTTAAATGATGTTAACATAGTTGATCAGAGAGGGATAGATCAAGGGTGAGGGAAAAATAGGTGTGATCATTGTTTTCAAATTTTCTTTCTCCTTGTTTCAGGAAGGCAGGGGGCAGAGATAAAGGGAGAAACTATACCCAGCCTCCTTACCACTCCAGAACTCAGGGATTGAGAATGGCCACTCGATATCAAGCCAGGGTCCCAATGTGGGTCATACTGTGAGGGTTCTGCCCAGGTGGTTTCCATGGTTTTGAAATGTTGTCAGTCTCACGGATCCAAGCATGAGGGGATACTTTTAATGTCCATTGGCTAACATAGTTGACCTCAGAGTTTCCATTCTCTTAGATATTTGTTGTCATTGTTTGGCTGCAGTTGTTGTCCAATTTGTTCTGTCCTCCTTTCTCTGGGATGGTACAGATGTCTCCTGCAGGGCTCAATGGACAGCCATACTTGAGTCCTGGAGGCTGAGGGGTCTGGCAGGGTCTGTGTCACCTGGCCCAGGTCCTTGGCCCACCTGAATGGTGATTGTCAGGTCCATGAGCCCTGAGGCCTGGGGGTTCAGTGGGGCCTGGTTCGCCTGGTTAGGGTCCTTGGCCCACCTGCGAGAATTGGTCCTCCTCAGTGGAAAAGACAGAGTAGTGGACAATTGGCCCAGATCCACATGGAATATCCTATTATATTCTATTCTAAATCAATAAAATTTGAAAAAAAAAAAAGCAAGAGAAAATTGTGGAGAGGAAAAATGGGACTCAATGGAATACCTCAAATTAACCTCTGTTAGTACCACTTCTATCCTTCAATTTATATTGTCATTTTCTCCACTGACACTCTACCTCCATCAAATCAAATGTAAATACCCTTACCTAATACCCTAGACTAAAAACATCTAGTTTTCCATAATCCAATCTGTTTCATTTTCCATTACTCTGCCATCATGAATTATGAAGATAAGCTTTGTTGTTCTTATTTTCCTTAATAGACTACACTCATTGATATGCTCAACTGTTTGAGAGCTATTAAAATAGTCATGTAAAATATTGATTGTGAAAAACTACATGAATTTCAAAAATGTTATGCACCAAAATAATATTATCTTTTAATTCCACTTTTCAACAAGCTGTTAGAAGTATCCTCAGGCACTTATCTACCCTTTTAATGAAAATATAATAACAGGGCCCAGCACGATAGCATAGTGGCTGAAGTCCTCACCTTGCACATGCTGGGATCCCATATGGGCACTGGTTCTGATCCCGGCAGCCCCACTTCTCATCCAGCTCCCTGGGAAAGCAGTTAAGGGAAGCCAAAAACCTTGAGACCCTACATCCATGTGGTAGACCCAGAAAAAGCTCCTGGCTCCTGGCTTCAAATCAGTTTAGCTCCAGCCATTGGGCCACTTGTGAAGTGAATCAGCGGACAGAACATCTTCCTCTCTGTCTTTTCTCCTCTCTGTGTATCTACCTTTCCAATAAAAATAAATAAATCGTAAAAAATTAACTTGTTGACTTTAGTTACATAAACACTGTCAGACATTGTGCATACAGATTAAGAACTGATAGTTTTTATTTACATGAACAAACATACAAATAATTGTCCTTAAAATTACAGGACTTAAAAAAAGCAAAACCCGAAGCACAGTTTGCCTATACATCCTTATCCACACTTGTCTTCTTTCCCTACCATCAAGTGTATTTCCAGTTAGAATCGTGAAATTACTAGATAATGAAATATGATAGTTGAAGTTATTCTAAGAAATGCAAAAAAATTCATGTGATTTTGGACAATAAACTTCAGACAAAGTTTCAATATATTCACCTAGAGGGGATATAAAAAAATCAAAGACATATGGAAATATTTTAAGACATCTTTATTATAAGCTATATCTCCTGTTTCTTTTTCTATACTACATTAAATATAACCTGGAAAACACTATCCATGTAGCAACTCCTTTGGTAAAAATATATAGTATAAACCAAATGCCTTGCTCCAAATACATTAGCTAAATCACAAAGTGAATTTCATTATTATTATCACCATGTAAAAGAAGTATTGTTTTATTGTTTTTGCTGCTCCTGACAATTTCAGTGTAACAATGTGTTGATGTTTAATTTCATATATGAGATCAAAATGATTGGATCTGATTCTGCAACTTAAATTCCGTTATAAGCATACACATGACAAGCAAGTGTAGATGAACAGATTCATACACTGATGCAATATGGTTAAATAATGATTTCATTTCTAGTTAGTAGCTGCAATGGAATTGCTCTATCATGTCTCTCAATGTGACTTTCAGGTATTTTTAGGATTTAGAAAGTTGGCTATCCTTGATATTTTGCCAAACTATTTGTATAGACTAAATTTAACACTTGGTGTAATACAAAGGTCAGAATAAGGTCATAAGAATTCTGATTAGGATCCTCACTTCTAGTGCTTGAGGTCTGAAAAGAACCTCAAATATGGGTCATCTCTCTTTAGATATAGCAACACTGAACAATAGTAAAATGACAATAATAAAAAGAACACTTATTATAGCTCATAGTACATTTTATTTGTGAAAGAGAAAAACATATAGATATCATCTGCTGCTAGTTCATTGTCCAAATGTCTGCACTGGTTAGGACTTGTGACTTCAAGCTGGTCAAGAACTTAAACCAAGACCAGTGTGGTGGTATATAGGCTAATCCTCTGCCTGTTAGTACTGGCATCCCACATTGGCGCCGTTTCATGTCCCAGCTGCTCTACGTATGATCCGGTTGCCTTATTATGACCTGGGAAATCAGCTGAGGAGGGCCCAAGTTCCAGGGCCCTGCAATCACATGAGAAACCCAGGATTTCCTAGATCACAGCTTTGAACCAACTCATTCTGGTTGTTGGTGCCATTTGGAGAGTGAACCAGTAGATGGAAGATCTCTTTTGTTTTTCCGTCTCTCTGTAAAACTTCTTAAATAAAATAAATACATCTTAAAAAAAAAGGGAAGAACTTAAGCCTTGTGGATACCCGGAATTCAATTATTTATCATTAATGGCTTCTAGCATGTTCAGCAGCAAGAAGCCTGGATAAATAGCTATAGTTGGGAACTGAACCCCATCACTGAAGTAGGGCACAGGAACCTTATCTTTCTTTCTTTGTTTTTTTTCAAGATTATTTATTTTATTGGAAATTCAGATTTACAGAAGGAGAGACAGGAAGAAAGATCTTCCATCCACTGATTCACTCCTGATTGTGATCACAACAGACAGAGCTGAGCTGATACCAAGCCAGGAACCAGGAGTGTTTTTTTGGGTTTCCCATGTGGGTGCAGGGTCCCAAGGCTTCAGGTCGTCCCTGACTGCTTTCCCAGGCCACAAGCAGGGATTTGGATGGGAAGTGGGACATCTGGGACACAAACCAGTGCCCATATAGTATCCGGGCAGATGTTCGGCCCACCTTAACTTTCTTAACCACAAAGTCAATCACCCACTCTGCATTTGTAAAATCCTGCTTTGAAACATAAAAAAAGACAGACTTACTGATTTTACTAGAACTCCATCCAAGTGGCAATGATGTTTCAGTGTAATGTCATAGCTAAAGAAATTTTAATAATTATATCCCAATCCTCCTTCCCATCACTGCAAGCTGTTTTCTTAGGTTCCTTTTTCATTCATGGAGACAACTGTATCTTTTCATTCATGCACTGTTTCATCACTCTGCACAGTGATTTAACTGTATGGCAGGAATTTTGATAAATCAGTTCAGAAATTTTGTCAATACATTGGACCATGCTATTAGTAAATGTGAATTAATTTTTTGTTTAAAATTATGTGTCTAGCTTCATTAATAATTGTAGATAACTTAAGGAACATGGATGATAGCATGGGCAGGTCATGAATGATAATGTATTAGTTTTTAACAAATAAAGAGTCTACCATTTCAAAAATATTTTTATTTTTATTTTCCATGATACAGTTTGTATGTTTAGGGATTCTCCCTTCTCCCTATCACTTTTCTCACCATTTTCCTCTATATTATTACACTATTATAGTCCTTTAGTTACAATTAGAAGTTTAACACTCTGATATTTAAGTGCACCATGGCATTGTGAATATAGGCAAAGGTAGAACATTTAGTATCCCATTGTCAAGATATATTTAGCTATTTCATTTGGAGTCCTCCTTTTATTCAGGAGTAGAGATGCATATTGCAACGTATCTTTACCTCATGGCATGCTAGTCTCCTTTATAAAGTTCATCTATGAGAATGTATGAGGATATTCTTGTTCACCCATATATACTGCTTGTTTTGTAGTTTCCACGAAGGTTGTCATATCAAAGAGGACACATGATATTTGTCCTTTTGGAACTGGCTTATTTTACAGAGCATAATGATCTCCAGTTGGGACCATTAGGTTGCAAATAGCAAAATGTCATCCCCCTTAAAGGCTGTGTAGTATTCTATGGAGTAGATGGTTCCATTGTTACTTTATCCAGTCCTCTCTGATGAGCATTTGGGTTGTTTTTATTTCTTTGCTATTGTATTATAAAACTGAAGGTCAATTTCTCATATGCACATTTTACTTCCTTGGGTGTATTCCCAGGAGTGGCAAAGCTGGGTCATAGGGCAGATCAATTTTCAGTTGTCTGAGCCCTTTCCATTCTGACTTCCAAAGGAGATGTACTTTTCTATACTCCAACCAACAATGAAGTAGTGTATCTTTCTGCCTGCATCCATGCCAGTAGGTATTGCTGGTAGATTACTGAATGTAGTCCATTCTCACTAGAGATAGGTAGAAAATCTGTGGGTTTTATTTGTATATCCCTGATACATAGAGAAACTGAACATTTTTCATCCAATAGTCTTTTCAATTCAACTTTTTGAGAAAATCTGTTCATGTCCTTTGCTCATTTTGTAACAGGGTTGCTTGTTTTGCTAGCTTTGACTTTCGAAATCCTTTATAGATCCTGGATATTAGTCTCTTATCTTTTCTGTAGTGTGTGAAGCTTTTTTCCACAGTCTGTTGATTGCCTCCTTGCTTTGTTAACTGTTCCCCTTGCCGTACGGAAGCTTCTTTATTTGATGCGGTCGCATTTTTAAATTTTCTTCGTTAACTGCCTCTGCTTTTGGTGTCTTTTCTACATAGGCTTTGCTCAGGTCTTACAAAATGTTTGCTAGGTTTTCCTCATGTAATTTGGTGGTATCTGGTCTTAGTCTTAGAACCATTCTTACTTCTGTAAGTGGATATCCAGTTTTCCCAGCATTTGGTGCACCTGTCTGCTGGTGGAGCTCTGATTTCTGGGATCTCTGTTGCAGTACCTCCATGGTCTTTGTGCTTCTCTGCGCCCACGGGTCCCCAGGATCTCTCTCCAAACATCTATTTCTAGGTGTTTTATTTTTAAAGTAAAGAGAGTGAAATAATTTGAATTATTAAGCAGTTATAGTATTCAGTTATATGAGTATAGTACAGTTATTACTGGTTTGAGTGTTGGAGTCACAGAATCCAGATTTTGAGTTAGAATATCAGCATCTTCCCAACTGAGGAAATATGAGCAAGTCAATAGATATCTATAATATTGAGGGAAGTATCTAAAACAGTGAAATAATAATCGTATCTTGTGAGGATTAAATGAAATAATAAATGTTAAAACACTTGGCAAACTACATAGATCCTAGTTGAAACTTAATAAAGATTGTTTTTAATTACATATAAAATAAAAGCTAACGACATTATTTATTATATCTGCCATAAAAACTCTTTGCATTTATTATCTCTTAATCTTTCATAACCAAATCATAAAGAGTTATTATCTGGAAAGGAAAATTACTTGCTAAGGGGGCTCCTACATAAAGAAATGCAAGTATGTAGTAGGGCAGGTCTTTTTTTTTTTTTTAAATAATCTTACTTAGTTTATTAGGGAACAAAGTGTCAAGGGCTACAGGGTGAAAGTGGGTAATACCATTGTTTCCACACCAATATCATTTTACCCTGTATCTGGGGTGAGGGAAAAAAACAAAGGGAAAAGCCCCACCCAACCTCCCACCCATCCCAGATCCCCAACGGGAGGCACGCTCTGAGGGTCCTGCTCATACAGTTTTGATTGTTCATCAGTTCTGGATTGCTGCCAATATCTCAGTTCCAATCGCAATGAACCCTATTCAGAATCCACTGGCTAACAGTCTCTTCATGGTTGGGGTTCTAAGATCAGCAGTTCAGTTGGAGGGATCTCCAAAGAAACTTCGTCTGAGATGATCCCAGGCCTGATTCTTGCGCGTTTTTACTAGTACAGAGTCCGACACCGTCCGTCACACCAATCAGCTTATGCTCATGCTGGTCGTTGGGATTACTGGGTTCATTCTGTTTCCAGCCCTGTCTTCCTCGTGAACCAACGGGTGTTGTAGTCCAGTTCAATTCTGCCCACTTCATACTTGGTCCTCACGCAAACCGGTTGGAGCTGCAGCCTAGTTGGGGTGACTCCCCATAACTCCCACCAGTTCTGTAGGGCAGGTTTCTGAAGTCAAGATTCAAAGATTATTCTTAACTCTCCTCATCATTCATACATGGACAATAAAATAACAAGCAAATAAATCCCTCATTTTTATTAGTACCCATTTGAATATATGTCATATTTTATTTATTATGAAACCTTTATATTAATGATCATGTATGGCTAAATTAAATGCCACACAATTAATGTTGATATAAGATTGATAGCAAATGTTAGTGTAATAGTAACACATTATATGGTTGTTTCTAATAATATTAGGTGCGGTGTAGAATATCCAATTGCAAATGACTGAGGGTAGAAAGTGAACCTGGCAAATATTCTAAGAGTACTGTTGTCATCATAACAGGACATGAAGTACAACAGTGAATAGGATTGTATATCTATGGCCAACATCAGCGTTCAGGTTCAGTCAGTTCAATGTTTTCAGTTTTCTTCCAGAAATTGGGTGTTTTGGAAACTTAAGTCTCAAATAATGAATGAGACTATTAGTCATTACCATTTTACCAACCTTTCTTGTCTCAAAAAAGACTGAACAATAGAAGATTCACACATTATCATGGTAAAGTCAAGCAGTATCAATGAATATAAAATTATTTTGGTAGACTTATTTTGTGCTTTATTAATATGGTAGACATCAAGAAACTAACATGCAGTGGTTCCATTTGAACATTCTGAATCTGGACATGTATTAAGAAAGAACAAAACTCAAAGGGTTTACAGCATCTCAAGAGGTAAATAAGCAATAAGAATTCTAGCATGTTAGCTTCAATGATGGGATGTTCATATTGAGTAGAAAGTCATTCTGGGCTCAGATGTCTTGTTATATAAATATGGTAAAAATGGCAATTCAACATAGTCTGGATTCATTGTATGAGAGAGGATTACAGAATAAAAATTTCTCAAAGAATGATAAAGTGTATGTTTTGGCTAAAAGAGAAATATTAAAACTTGTACTGTCATTGAAAACATTATAGTTGTTTCATTATATTCTATACTTTTGATATATGTATTGTAATGTGTTAACAACCAATAGATGCTTGAATATAAAAACACTTAAACCTTAGCCACAACTATTCAGTTCATCAGCCTATCAACCATATGATGAAACTACTGGCAGAGAATGTCCATCAAGTGACCTGTTTGGGGTCAGAACAGATGTGCGCAGTGGAGCGTTTGTTCTCTTGTGAGTTTGAAGCCTGTACACTCTCCAGCTAGCCCTTTTCTTTAATCTGGATCATTTGTTTTGCAACTTGAACTACATATTTATAAGTTGCAGTTATTTGTCAAGCTTACTAACATCACACTTTCATGCCAGTAGTTCAAGAACACCATGCAATTCTCAGATGCATTGTTATCCCCCAATGCTGGGTCACAGTAAGGAGAAACATATCATTACTGCCGTTCTGGTGTAAATTTTCAAAATGATACACAATTATTGAATTGATCTGGCAAATTCCCCTATGGAAATCCACTCCTTAGAGTGCTCATTAGCTCTTCAGACTTCAGGGCTCTTTTACTTCCTTTTCTTTTTAAATTGCAGCTCCCCTAGGGTTCAAGTAATATGTTGCTTCATTCTTAAATTACTTTAGCAACAAGATTTCTGTATGATAGGCACTGAAGGTCCAGCCCATCTCATCAGAGGCTGACAATTCAATGTACTTGTTTTTGAAGATTTGGACATGACATTTGCTGTTGTAATTAAGGCACTGCAAATTCCTTCCTTGTGGCATTCTCTATTCCTTTATGGAAACTTTGTCCTTTCTGCCCTGCTCATTCTCTCATAGATTTTGTTCATTGTCTTAGCTGCTTTCCACTATAAATATCTAATAAGTGCTACCTTCATAGTGTTAGTCATACTGACAGGAGAATATTTTCAGTAAGTCACTTCTCTGAATTATTTGACTTTATGTTTGCCAAAATTGATGCCAGTACTTCTAGGTATACTATAGTATAAAGATTATATGCATTTATTCTCAAATATGTTGATAATGATGATAGTGATAATAATAGTAATAATAGCAAAGATGTGTTCCAAATCTGAATCAAGTGGAGCAAAATGTGAACCATAAACTTGCTGCTCTGTAGTATGGAAAAAAAATTTTGCAAAATGTAGCATATATAGGGAATGGAAAGCATAAAGTATGAAAATTTTGACCCTGCGTCTGTAAAGGTAGATTATCTAATTGGGCTTCACAGATACCAGATCTGTCAATTGATAAGAAATAAAAACACTGAATTAGGAAGAGTGGGGCTGGGATTAATGCTGTGGTGAAGTGAGTTAATCCTCTGTCTGCAGTGCTAGTATCCCATATGAGCACCAGTTTGAATCCAGAGCACTCCTCTTCTTTTTTTTTAAAATTATTATTTTGACAATCTTGACATAATTAGGGTAAAAATGTTCAAGCACTACAGGAAAATGGGCAAGACAATTAGTTCCACATTGTTTCCTTAATATATCTGATGTAAAAGGGGATTTTAACGGAGAAGCCCCACCCAGACTCCCACCCACCCCAGGTCCCTGATATGGGGCATGCTCTGAGGGTCTTGCCCAAGTGGTTTTGATAGTTCACCAGTTATGAATTGCTGCCACTCTCACCACTCCAAGCACGATGCGGTCGTTGGAGAATCCACTGATTGACATAGTCCATCATATAGTCTCCATTTGCCCAGTATTTCGCTGCCAACATATAGCTGAGGTGGTTAATTGACCTGTTCTGTCTTCTGTCTTTTGATGCTTAGGGTTCTGAGTCTGGAATCTCGATTGGGGGGATCCCCAAAGAAACTTTGTGTGAGGTGTTCCCAGACCAGTTCTTGTATGAACTAGGAAGCACAGGGCCTGGCACAGTCCATCGCCCCAATCAGCCGGTGCTTGCAATCGCTGGGTTGGTTCTATTTCCATCCCTGTCTTCCACTGGAACCAATGGGTGTTTGCAGTCCAGCCTGGTTCTGCCCAGCACATACTCGGCCCTCACATAAACCAGTGGGAGCTGCAATCTAGTCGGAGCGACCCACAATAACCCCCACCAGGCCCGCCCCCTACCCTGGTTTGCCAGTATGTGTGGCAGACGAGTCCAGTCTGTCGCACACACCAATCGGCTCTCATACATGTCAATGGGCATTAAAACCTTGTTGCATCTAACCAGCTCAGCTATCTAGCCTTCTCAGATGTTGTTGGGTGTCTGTCTAGCCACCCCAGCCCCTGTCCTAGTTTTCGTGCCCTCCCATGGGGGGGGGGTGGTAACCTAAGAGGGAGGAGCCCACTATTTCCCTCCCAGGCCACTCCCACTCCCAGATTATGCACTCTCCAGGTGATTCTGTGGTTTAACTTGACAGAACCAGCCCCCACTTCCAGCTTCTGCCAGCTGAAACTGCGCCTAAGCCCAAACAACCCTCACCCACTCTAGTTGTAGATTATACCAGTAGGAATAATTATCCCAGCCTGGCTTTTCCCTGATCTGGTCTACATGAGGTGCACAGATGCTGTAGCCCTGCCTAGTCTGGTCTACCCCCATCCCAGCTCACGCCCTCCAGTGGGAGTAGCCGTCCAGCAAGGGAACCACCCCTATTCCCCTGCCGGTTCTGCCCCCTCGCTTCTTCCTGGTTCTTTGGTGTGCTGGTTGGGTGCTGCAGTCACATCTGGTACAGGCAACCTCACCTTGGCATTCCGTATTGTGCACTAGTTTTTGTCGCGACCGAACCTGGCTCAACCCACACTCTGTTCTGGCGTTCGGATTTGCCAGTGGATGACGTGAACTGATTCAGCCTGGTCTGCCCCCGACCCATGCCAAATGTATGCCAGTGGGACACTTTCCATGACCTCTTGGCTGTTTCCTTCCATGCTTCTTGCCCTTACCTGCCGGGTCTGTGTCCTGCCAGAGGAGTTGCCCAGGCTCCTCCATCAGAACCCCTCCGAGTGCCAGATTACAGAGCACTCCTCTTCTTATTCAGCTCATTACTAGTGGCTTAGTAAAGCCATAGCATATATAACAAGTGCTTGGGCTCCTGCCACAAACATGAGGGACCCAGATGAAGCTCTTGGATCCTGGTTTTGGTCTGATCCTTGCTTTAGGTATTGCAGCCATTTGGAGAATAAACCATCAGATGGAAGAGTCCTTCTATCTAACACTGACTTTCATGAAATTTTTTTGTTTCTTCATTTCTTTTCTGTTTCTTTCTTAAAAAAAGGAAGAGATAATCTTGGAAATCGTTTCTCTACTTACTGAAGTCTTCATGATTGGATCATAATGATACCTCCCTCAGAGTTTATCCTGAGAACATGCATTTGTGGAGTTCAGGAGGGAACTTAGAGTATGCTATTAATCTTTCTCATTTGGTCAAATGAAGCTTGACTGTGACACCAAAATATAAATACAGTACTTGAAATATTTTTTTTCGGTATATGTGTCTATAGTGTATAAGCCAAAAAAAGAAAAAATATAGATGAAATATAATTTTGGGAAAGACTGTTTATAAGATTATCTAGATAATCTAACTTTACATGAATAATCAGCTATACTTCAGCTATTACTACTATGTATAAATACACATGTAAAATTTAACACTTGCGCATACATGTTTACATTCAGCAATTATTGCTGCTAGATATTGGAGCAATGATGCTACCTCAATAAATATCAGAGTAAGTATATGGATATATTTTTTCACATTGGGACATTTTCTTTCAAATACCATGATGTAAAAATTTTGTTATCATACATTTTTATCCTGTGTATATTAACGAACTTCAAAAGATATGCAGAAAATAAAGCATAATGATTAAAAAAGAATAATACTATTATTTCTCAGCATAAATAAGCTTCATGAATTTCAAGAAACATTTGCAAATGATAATAATAGTTCATTCTTAAAGAACTGAGCATCCTCAGAATTCATGCATATCAGTATGGTATTTCTAAATAATATTGACTGAACAAATTTGTGGCTCTTAAACATTATTTAAGGGGTAGGAAACAAAAAGAAGGAAGAAAGTAAAATTAGGATGAGAAGGATGTCTCATGAAGTCTCAGTGTCATTCTTAAACAAAACAAAACAAAACTGCTTCTCTTTGGTAAGAGCAGTAAACAGAGACCATTGTTATGTTTGAGAGAGACTCATTTTGGTACAACAAATATCTGAAATTCGTGCATAGTTTCTTTGTTCATATTATGCATTTTCCACGAGCTCAGTTGGATTTTTCCTGTTGAAGTCATAAAATCAAGCCGAAACTTATGGCAGAGGAAATATACTATGCCTTCAGTACGTAAAATGCAGTCAATTTAGATTGTTACACACACACACACACACACACACACTTTTCTTTAAAGCATAATTACTGTATCTAAACATTTTGGGAGCTGGAACTGTGGCACAGCAAGTTAGGCTGTCACATGGGATCTCATCATTTCATATTACACTGCCAGTTTAAGATCCTGTATCTGGGATATTAGTGGAAGATGACCATGCAGAAGACCTGGATAGAGTCCTAGGCTCCTGTCATTCACACGTCCTCAATGTGACTTTTATGGCCGTTTGCAGAGTGAACCATTGTATAGGAGATTGGTCATCCTCCCTTTTTATCTGTCTTTGTCTTTCTTGCACTTCCTCTCTCTGCTTGTCAAATAAATAATTAATTAATTTTAGAAGATGGTAACATTCTTCATTTGTTTATCCAGGCATTTTAAGTGCTTATCACCAAAGGTTTTTTTAGTAATAGTATCCCATAATTTCTGTTTTTCAAACAATTCAAATGCCATGTCTTTGGACAGGTGTTTTCTTCCACGGAGATCTAAGTCACTCTCACTGGAGTGTAGTAGCACACTCTACTAATGTATAAGCAGTCACACATGATGATGTCATGGTGTTAATTCTCATGCCTCTTATCCTTACTTGGGGGTGTGTTAACATCAGTGTTGTTCACAGTGGCCACTCTTTAGTTTGGCTTTAGTTGCTGGTTAACAAATCAGCCCCTCACTCGCGATAATATTTCAGAAGCAGAAGCGCCACATGTGGCTAGTGGTGACAAGTTTGAATGACATAGATTATCATTACAGAAAGTACTACAAGAGACAACACTGAGCTACAGTATCTTGTTTAGGTTAGGGAAAGTATCCCAACAGGCTTTGTTGTCAACTCTCAAATGCATGCTTTGAGCCAAATTGTAATGAAACACTTTGAGATGAAAAGAATAACTCATTTCTTGTGCTTAGATCTTAGACAATAATATCTTGTGGAAAAAGTATCTCAAAGCAACCCCAAGTAGATAGAGGTCTGACAGTTTTATCAAACCCACAAATTGTTTCAAGTGAGAAGAGACAAATTACAATGGGGAGAAACTGAGCCTTCAGTGGGCCTTTTTCTCCACAGAGAAATCATGTGCAGGTGGATTTACTAGAATCCGTAAACACAGTTGCAAAGAACCTGGCACTCTGATACCGAGAAAATGCATTTCCACCTCTGCAAGTGCTGCATGATATTCAATTATGTAGTGATGCAGAACTAGAGAAAATAAGATGGCATAAAAAATTCTGCCTAAGCTTATAACCACAGAACCATTCTCAGGAGTCTTTGCCTCAGATCAGATCTATATTTTCAGAGCTGGATCACAGACATCTCTGGTGTACGATTCAACAATGTAGCAAGTCAGCCTCTAAAACCTGCACAGGCTGAAGCAGCCCAGGATGTTCACATTCCATTCCCAATATGCATGCTTTTAGGCATTAATAGCTATGAAAATGTCTGGATATTCATAGAGTTTTCCATTAAGTGGGGAAGACCAATTCGATTTGGTAATTATTACCATGGATATTCAAGTTAATGTCAAGATGGAATATTTAACATGCACACCCAAGGTACACTCTCTCTTCATTTACCCAAGTTTTAGGAAATATTTTCTTTTTGAATGTACACTTTTTAATAGTTTCAATTGAACAGTAATTTGTTTGCAAAAGCCCACCTTGGAGATGTTTAATAGAAGTAGCACGCATGTGTGAGTACCGGTGAAGACAAACACACTTACATATTACTCTCTTAAGATAGAAAGTGAACTAGTAGCATTTATCAACAGGAAACTAGGGAAAACTGTCAAGAAATTTAGCAAACCTAATGATTAACTTTCACAACTTTATGTCAAAGTGCAGCAATCACAAATCTGTTGAAGTAAATCGAAGCTTTTATCTCTTTTCCTTCCTAGCTTTTTTTTTAAATCTTCCTCCCCTTCCTTTCTCCCTCCCTGCCTTATGTCTTTTGCTTTCTTTCCTCATTCCCTCTGTTTCTCTCTTCCTTTATTTCCTCCTTTTTTCTTTTTTTCTTTTTCTTTCTTTCGTTCGTTCTTTCTTTCTTTCTTTCTTTTCTTTTTCTTTGTTTTTTTATGATTTTATTGTTATTGGAAAGCCGGATATACAGAGAGGAGGAGAGACAGAGAGGAAGATCTTCTGTCCGATGTTTCACTCCCCAAGTGAGCAGCAATGGGCCGGTGCGCGCCAATCTGATGCCGGGAACCTGGAACCTCTTCCGGGTCTCCCACGCGGGTACAGGGTCCCAATGCATTGGGCCGTCCTCAACTGCTTTCCCAGGCCACAAGCAGGGAGCTGGATGGGAAGTGGAGCTGCCGGGATTAGAACCGGCGCCCATATGGGATCCCGGGGCTTTCAAGGTGAGGACTTTAGCTGCTAGGCCATGCCGCCGGGCCCCCTCCTTTTGGAAAGCGTCGCAGCTCCGGCGGCGTCCGGTGAGCTCTGGCTGGCCCTTGAAAATCCGGGGGAGAGGGTATAAATCTCGCGCCGGGCCATACCCGTATCCGCAGCAGGTCTCCAAGGTGAACAGCCTCCTTTTTTCCTTTTTTCCCATTGCTTGCTTCTGGGTTAAACAAAATACAGTGCAGAAGAAAGTTATCTAGGTGAGTTAAGTAGAGAGGAGGACGGAAAAAGGAATACATATTGAGACTTGGCATCCCATTTCTAGAATGTTTGTTTTCCATTCATCAGAGCTTTTAGCTTTTTGGTTAAGCATTTCTTATAAGCATTTACTCTTGTGCTTTTAAACAATCACAAGGGATTTTCATATTCTTTCCAGGCAAGTTCACAAAAAGTGAAACATGAACAACTTTCTGTGGAAGTAATTTTTGGTATTGGAGAAATTGTTTCTTAGTATCAGCTTAAATTTTCCTTTGAATTTATACTACAGATATTATCTGTTAAATCATGAGTGCCCCTCCTTTCCTTCAATCTTTTCCCCTGCCAGTGGTACTTGCTTCCCTAATATTACCTATGGAAGTAGAGAAACTCTTTAGATGTGGAAAAAGCATATATGCATATTTTACATATGTACTATACATAATGTATATTTAAAATCAGTGCATACAGTTTCATAATAAACATTTCTGTGAACTTTTTAAAGATCTCTCACATGAATGGAGTTCACGTTTTTGTTACTAAAATCAATGTATCTTTTAATTTCACTTTCTTTGAACTTTTGAAAGTTAGCTCTTTGATAAACTGGTTTTTTTTTTTTTTTTTTTTTTTGGTCAAACTATCCCATTGCAGTGTAATTTCTGGGCCAAATCAGCAAAGCAAAATAGATAAATATGACAAATGAAAAAGGTGAAGGCAGTGAATTTGTCACATGTTGAACATACACTGATTCACACAGGAACACTGCATTCCCAAAACCAGTATTTCTGCCTGTGAGATTGTGTGCATCACATTATTAAAGCAAAGTCACCAATACCATTATTTTTAAAAATAACATTATTTTATTTGAAATCCAGAATTACAAAGAGACACACTGGAAGCTCTTCTGTCTGCTGCATCACTCCCCAGACGCTGCTGCAAACAGAATTGGGCTGATCTGAAGTCGGGAGTAAAGAGCTTCTTCCTGGCCTCCAGGTCAGTGTACAGGCCCAGGATATTGGGCCAGTCTCCACTGCTTCCCCAGGCCATTAGCAGAAATCTGGATTAGCACTGGGGCAGTGTATCTGACAGGTGGAGACTCTGCTCTCAGCTCTCTTTATTGTTACTGGCTTTTAGTGTATAGAGGTCCCAGATTCTGCTAAACATCTTGCACTTGGGTTCCTTTTCCTGTGATGACAAGTTATGAGTGAGTGAACAGTGAAGCAAAGTTTAATGATGTGATCTATACCAGAGACGAGACAAGCATCTCAGGAGAAAATTTAGAGACCAGTCTGTATTCAGACTGGGGTTTTTATGGATTTGAGTATAGGCCTTCCATTTCTCTTTCTTCCTCTCTACCTATTATGTCACTGGAAGAATGGTTTCCTGGGTGTGCAACTCCTGAAATCTCTCCCAAAACTTTGTAATGACTACTGGTCTCCCTGATGCAAGGCAGAGGATATTATGCTAAGCTGACCCCAGCAGCTGTAATATGTGAGGACTGAATTGCTTGCACATTTCTTCCCTCAGTGAACACACAGCAATTTCTACAGAAAATTTCCCATTTTCTTTAGCCTCATACACATATAAGCGGATTTTTATCTGACTCCATTAACAGCACCAATTCTGCTTTTTTATAAGCTAAATCACGTCTTTAAGTCTTATTCTCTTTATTTATAACCATTAAGTTTCATATCATTACTGACTATGATTCTCTAGGATCATAACCCTACAGAATGAAATGCCAAATTTATACTAATAATGTAGGTTACAGCTTTGAGGACCTGGGCAGCATCTTGGCTTAAATCTTTAGATTTATGTTTTGCTAATAGTATTATTGCTCAAATATTATGGTATTATTTCTCTTATACATAGCATTATTCTAATTTAAATATTATATATACATTGTGGGTGTAATATATCATTTATACAATGAATAATTTCTGCTCTTTTGATCTCTCTCAGTGGAACCTTTAACCCTTATCAATTTGTGTATTGGCATCCATTTGATGAATGTCTTCTAACTAGGAGATATGTTACTAGGTTCAATGGATTAAAAACAATGGTATAAATAAGCATGTGAAATGAGCTTTCATAGTATTCCACAAGAATGGAAATATATTTTTTCCAAATACTACGTGATATAAAGGGCAGAGATAACCTCAGAAAATTAGTAAACATCCTTAACATTTAGAAAAAAAAGTATTTAGGGGAAATATGAGTAAGGATGCTTTATTGCGGAGTTGGGATTTAGGAAAATGCAGATTTTTTCCCCTAAAAGATAATAAAACATTTGCATGAATATTATGAGTACTTATTAGTTTAAAGAATATGGTACATACTCCTAGCCTAGAATAATAAACCCACGGAAATAAAATCTTTTTCAACATGATTATTTTGTACCCTCATCAGAATTGTTGCTTGAGTTGATGGCACTATGATGTTTCAAAAGGCATTTTTGATGCCACTGTATACTTTCATGGCCTCATTTCTCGACATTCTCCATTTACAGTTAATGTTCCTCCCATTGCAACTCTTTTCTTTGTCTTTGCAACTGTTTCACTCCATCCCTAAAATATCTCTTTACTTTTGTCTACTTGGAGATGTATAACTTATATATATTGAGACAGTAGTAACATTTCCTCTGGGAAATGTCCATTGACCTTTCGGTTTACATGAAGAAATGCTATTTTCTTAAAAAAAAGCTGCGTGTGATAGTTTGCATTGCGTTATTATGTCATGATAATGTCTCTGTGGGTTTTCAACATAACTGAAGACTACAAAATTAACATTGACAACTGAAAATCAGATCTACATGAATGTTTACATGAAGTCTATATATAGGAAAATTAGTACTATATTTGTTAGAAAATCCACTTAATCTTATTGGAAAAATGCCCAGCAAAAAACACATTTTAATAGATTCATTTATTTATTTCTTAGTAAACATCATTGAAGGAGAAGTGGAAAAGATCCTCCACTGCTATTACACTCTGTACTGGCCCCAACAGCAGCACTCTATCAGACCATAGCCAGGGTAAGAGGGGACTCAATGGAGTCTCCCATGAGGATGGCAGGATCAGATGCTTGGCCATCTACCAGGAGCTACATTAGAAATGGGGGAGCCAGGCACCCACATGGGATGCTGGCATTACAGATGGTGTCTTCACCTCCTGTGTCATAATAGTGCCCAGAAACAACAATGTTAGTATAATATGCTTTTTTTCTGCATAGAGTACTTGATCATTCAGTTCATCTCATTGTAGAGATTTTGCACTGCAAATATGAATTATATCCACTTTAAACTCAGAGAAAAAATATTTCCTCATGTTGGGCTTGATGTTGGTATATATTGAATTACAGATATGCTAATAGAGAATTATTCCTTTTCTCAAATAGTTCATGCTTAACCCTCCAATTTTCATAACATTAACAATTTCCCTGTCTACAAGCTTTTGAATACTTTATTTTTAGCTAGCTGATTATTCAACTCAAATTCAAAGTCTAAAAAAGAAAAAAAAAAGAAAATGATTGCTACTATAGGAACAGTATCTGTCTTACTTTTTACTTTTAATTAAACTGAAACTATCTTAATGTTGCATTAATGCAAGGAAAAGAGACTGCTTGCATTTAATAGTACCTACAGGTTTTTTAGCTGTCACTTAGCAAGATCTAAACATTTTACACAGCATGATTTTAGAGAACTTTTGACCTTTTTAGATTTTATTTTATATTTTTAAAGTTTTGTTCCAGGTGTCAGGAATCATCAAAGCACTTGTCTTAAAGGAAAAGGTCACCCTGAAGGAGAAAGTTAGCCCTGAGTTGAGTGACAGTGTTTCTCTGTTGTCTGATACAGGCAGCCAAGCAGTAATTGTAGAATGGAAGCTTATTCTCTCCACTGGAGTTAGGTTATAAGAATCTTTCAGGAACGTCTGCAGCTATTTCCAACAAGAATCCAGTGAAAAGTGACAAATATCCAAATCCAACTGTCATGGTAAGTGCAAGTCAGTGTCTTGAAGTACATGGTTCTTTGTGAAAGCCAGTTACATATACTCCAAATAAATGTGGTATTTCTATGAAAGTGATTCATCACTGGCCTAAGTTGTCAATACACAGGCACTGCTAAGAACTAATTGCCATGTAGGAGTATGGTTTTTGCTTATGAACAGTATGTTCTAGATTGAATACCAGTTTTCTTGCAATTACATGATTGATTAAGTATATAAAAGCACAGTTTTTTCTAATGAAAGAAAATGAAGTCAAGATTTCTCTTAAAACTTCTCATAGGATTATTACAATATTATAGAATGCCAGCATAGTGAAGAACTCTGTTGTTTGTTGTGAAATTTTGATTTTAGAGAACAAAAACATGGAGACAGAGGGAAGCCAAACTACAGATCTCATTCAGGAAGTACAATTCATTACTGTTAAACTATGTCTAGAATTCTTTCTTGATATATTTTCCAGAGCATTTTGCTCCCATGGAATATAAGCCAGTTACAATCCACTAATAAACTAAATTTTGCACATTATTATTTGAACAAATTGTGAAGATTAACTGCATTCAGGAAATATCATTGTCAACCCAACTTACTAATCTAAGTATTCTGGTCTTTTTTTTTTTTTTTAAGAAAATTGCAATTTGAAAGACCTGTTCTTTATTATTATTATTTTAAATATTTATTTATTTATTCATTTGAAATGTAGAGTTATAGTGAAAGAGAGAACCATCATCCACTGGTGTACGCCCTTCAAGTGGCTTCAGCAGCTGGGGTTGATCCAGGCTGAAGCCAGGAACCAGGAGCCTTTCTTGTATCTCCAACATCAATACAGGGGCCCAAGCACTTGAACAGTCTTCCACCGCTTTCTAAGGTGCATTAGCAAGAACCAGGATTGGAAGTGGAGCAGCTGGCACATAAGCCAGTGACAGCTTTATTTTTTATGTCACAGAACCAGCTCTGGTTTTATGGTCTATGTGAATAAAAACAGCAAAGAAACCAAGAGTATGAGCTAGTTTATTATGGAATTGCATTTAGGATTTAGACAGTTTATGACTTCTTAATTCCACTTAATTTTTAACATTGTTTACATATTTGAGAGGAATGCATGCACATGTGAGTCTCTGATTAGGGTGGGGAGGTTTGAGGCATGAAGAAGGGTGGGTGAGGCACATGTTTCAACATTTTTTTCTCCTGTGTCTGCAGGTTGGGAAGGCAAGGGTCCACTCCTTGCTGTCAATCCACATCAGCAGTGAATGGGGGACAGCCATTGATGATGCCTCAGAGACCCCAATGTGGGGACGAGTATTCCAAGGTGTGTTGTTTAAGTAGTTGTGATAATTCTGAGACATTGTTGGCTTCATTGCACCGGAATTGAGAAAATCTTCCCAATGCCCATTAACTGTAAAGTCTACCTTAGTGCATCGCAGTGCCCAGGAACATGGTACAAAGCTTGACTAGGAGAGCAGGTCAACTGGCTCTGCTTTCCATCCTCTGAAGTGGCACCTGACATTCTCTACTGACCTAGGTGAGCTGACTGTCATGTCCCCCATGTGCATCTGGGCATGCTATCCACCACACAATCATTAGCAGCTGAGAAGGCCCAATCCCAGTACATACATTCCAAAGTTGGACTACATGTATTATGACTTGCCTCAAGGCTGGGGTTTGAGCTCAGCAGACTAGTTGGAGTGTCCTTCAAGAAACCTTGCCAGTCATCCCAGACCTGACTCTTGTGTGTGCCAACCAATGCAGGGTCAGATTTGGTCCATCACCTACACCAACCAGCTCATATTGGTGGGTACAATTGCCTGGTCTATTCTGTCCCCAGCCCTATCCCTCACATGAACTAGGCCAGCACAGCCCACTATTGGCCCAGTCATCACACACCAGTGGGTGATTCAGACTAGTCAGGGAAACTCCCAATAATTCCCATGAGACCCACCCCCAGGCCTGGTTTTTGTGTGTGTAGGGATATGCTGTAGCCTTGACTGATCTGACACACCCCCAGCCCTGGCCCCAATGTTCCTCAGAGAAAGTTGCAAATGAGTAGGAGCATTCCCCAAGTTTTACTACCTGACCTGTTTCCAGCCCCAGATCTCACTTGTGCCAGTGAATGCTATGGCCCAGCCTAACAAGGACAGCCCCCAATCATGACACTCAACATCAGGTACTATGGCCCAGCCCTACTGGCCCACACCCATTCCAGCTCTCACCAGTGGGTGCTGCAGCCCAGTCTAACATAAGCAGCCCCCAGGCCCAGTTATCATATGACCTTGTTTGGCCTATCACACCCAGTCTAACTCTTGTGAGTCTTGGTGGATGATGAAGAACTACACCAGTCTAGCCCACCCACAAACCTAGCCCATACACATGCCAGCATGTGCTACAGTCTTGCCCAGCCTAGTCTGCCCACAGCCTTGGCACTTGCACTCACTAGTGGGAGCTACAGCTAGCAGGGGAATCCCCAAACTTCCCCTACCAGGTCTGTTCCCAGCCCTGGATTCTACATATGCTGACCGGTACTTGAAACCAGACTGGCATGGCCCACCTGAAGCCTCAGTTCTCACTGGTGAGTGTTACAACTTGGCAAGGATGAGCACAAACCTCACCCCACCCTGGCTCTTGTACTCCCCAGCAGGTGCTGTAGCCTAGAAGGGGAGTTCCCCAAGTTCCTCTATCAGGCCCATTCTCAGCCCTGTATCTCACATGTGCTGGTGGGTGCCATGGCCCTTCGTGGTATGATTTGCCCTCTTTCCTGGCATTTGCATGTGCCAGCAGGTGCTGCAGCCTGACCAGCTCAGTTTTCTCCCAAGCTCCAGCTCCCAAGAGTGTCACATGAGTTCTACAATCCAGCCTGGCTCAGCTTGTCACCACTTCCAGCTCTCCAAGAGAACTGGGCGACGGGTCCTGCAGTCTCACAGAGGGGAGCCCATAAGTTCCTTATAAAATCTGCACCCAGCTCTGGTTCTCTCATGTTGTGGTGGTGCTATGGTCCTGCTTGACATAACCCACCCACTACTCTGACACTCAAAGGTAGGAACTGTGGCCTAACCCTGCCAGGCATTGCCTCCAGCCCCAGATTTTGCATGTGCCAGCAAGTAGTGAGTGATAATATTTAGCTCAGCCTAGATCTCCCATGTGGGTGGTGTCCTGGCATGACCCAGACATGCCTTCAGACCTCCCTGCTTCAAACTACCCAGTCTCAGCTCCGTCACCTATCTGTGAGTACAGTGGCCCAGTCTGTGGAAGACACTAAAAGTCTCTTCCCCACTCCACTGCCAAACATGCCCTCAGCCTGCCCCACTCCAGTAAGTCCACATATCTTCCTCCCCAGGCAACCTGAAGCCCCCATCCCCTCCACCCAAGGACCAGGGTGGTGTGTCTGTCCCTGTGTTTCCTGTCCTTCCCCATATATTAAAAAAGAAAATAATAACAGGCAACTATGCTGGAACACTGACAAAGTTAACACAGATTTGGTATTAACCAGACCCAGAATGCATGCCATCCATTAACAGCTTTTCTCCCAGCAAAGTAACACTTGCCTAGGTACAAAACAACCTCGGAAACTGCCTACAGCTTGGGAGTCTGTGATTTTTCGATCCAACGATATCTACCATCCTACTAACAGAGGATGTTCAGTTTGCAACATATCTCTTGGTGTAAAGGGGCTATCGTTTTGGGGAATGCACACATAGAAATTAACATCATATGAGACTTTTTTAAATCCCAAGAAATCGTATGTTCTGCTCCACATACATTTATAAAAGGTTTAGCTGTTATGAACTGTGTTTTTCTGGGAAAATTGTCTCAGGGAGTTATACATAACAAAACCATAATTATTATTTTCTCACAGGAATTCAAATAGATATTGTAAGGTGAAAAATGGACTTACTATGTAGGCGTGTAAAGTGATGTCAACAACTACAATGTTGCAGTAGTCTATAAAGGAGTTCAAAAGGTTTTTTTTTTCCTCCAACACATCGATCTATAACTACATAATCATGACTCAGAGATCAAAGCCAATGGAGAGACACCCTGACATTGGAGAGCTAAGCTGCAAACTAGAGTTTAATGTCAAGTTGTTTGTCACTAGTACCTTAGAGACTTTCAATGGCAGCAAATTAATAGCAGTAATTCATTATTCATGCCACCAAGTTTACATTACACTTGATCCCATTTTGCCTGAACAGTTTCCCATTGGGAAAATATCAAAATTTATTTACAGTGGACTCTAAAAAAATGGTTAAAGCAATATCAAAAAGACTAAACGTATCCAGATGTGAAGATACAATACAATATGCATCCCTACTTCCAAATCAAAAATGGACTCCCAATGAAACTGTTGGATAGGGGCCCGGCTGCGTGGCCTAGCGGCTAAAGTCCTCACTTTGAACGCCCCGGGATCCCATATGGGCGCCGGTTCTAATCCCAGCAGCTCCACTTGCCATCCAGCTCCCTGCTTGTGGCCTGGGAAAGCAGTCGAGGATGGCCCAATGCATTGGGACCCTGCACCCACGTGGGAGACCCGGAAGAGGTTCCAGGTTCCCGGCTTCGGATTGGCGCGCATCGGCCTGTTGGGGCTCACTTGGGGAGTGACTCATCGGAGGGAAGATCTTCCTCTCTGTCTCTCCTCCTCTGTGTATATCTGATTGTAATAAAATGAATAAATCTTAAAAGAAAAAAAGAAACTGTTGGATATATCTAGACAATGGGACGCTGGACTGTCTGACATTGTCTGTACCAGCAATGTCTGGGCACACTTCAGAACAGACTGATGGAATGATGACTCGTTACGAAGGACTAAACTTTGTAATAATATGGGGAGAATCAGTCAGGAGGTGGAAACTTGGGAGGCGGGGAGCCCATATGGAATTGTACCATGAAATTCAAAATTTTTAAAAAATAAGAGAAAAAAACCTGACTAAAGGGATGTAGATGTTGTGTTTAGATCTGCATTTGTAGTTTGTTATCACATGGTTCTGATGCATACTGGCCTGGAGACCTTAATGATACAGCTTAAACATTTTAAATTAAACTTTAAAAAAAGTATTCCAGAGGCAGAGAGATAAACAAAGGCAGATAAACAGAAAGTTCTTATGAAGTAGTTTACTCCTTCAGTGTCCAGAATTGCCAGGTTGTGCCAAGCAAGCCAGGACTGGGCACCCAACCTGAGTCTTTTAGGTGGCAGGAACTTTTCCAGTTCTCAACACCATAAACATTCTCAAAAATAAAGTCACAGAGTACCAGAGCATTTGAAACGATAAAATGTACTACTGAAGTCTGGACCATTTTCTTTAAAATAAGCAATAAATTGATTCATGTAACCCCTTGCAATAACCTGTCTTTGCTCATGCTCAAGACCCATTTCCCAATGAACACTATATTGTCTGCTAGCAAATAAGCATTATCGTACCAGATTTTTGCAATTTTTTTTTTCTGTATTACAAAGGCTGAAGTTTGATAAAATCCGTTTCTCAGAATCTTTCCCAGCATGGCTGTGGTTTACACTGCACCAACAAGGGGCACTAACACAAGGTTTGGAGGGCAGAGGATATGATAGATTAATAGAATTTCAGAGAGTGGTGGCCAGGAAGCTGGCCCCATAAGAACAGGCATCAGAACTTTAAGATAGGGTAGGTAGGGCAGGTTTGAGTGCTTTGATGGAGAGCAGGTGTAAGATCTTGGCACTGACTTCCTGTTTTCACTCAGTTGAAAGCTTGACTTTAGATGCTCTAGCTTGCAGCTAACTCTCCCATGTGAGCAGTGGCGGGGGTGCTCTCACCATGCACTTCCACCAGTGATGATGATACCATTGTGGATGGGTGGACGGGAGGACTTCATGCAGCTGAGATGATTCCTAGCTGTTCTCTACAAATCAAGAATTTCCTTTAATTTTTGAAGCTGATCAGAGCCTTTCTTACATTCCAGAAATTATTGCACAGCACATTTTAATGGGATTATTTATTTAAATGTCACATTTGAGACAGTAAGTTCATGAGCATGTTTGCTGTGGGCACAGTGAAGGTGACAATATGTGTTACAACGAATCAACACAAAAAATGGAAACCAGTAGCATATTCACACATTTTTTTCTGTACACACCAGATCTTCAGATGAGCGTATATTGAATTTAATATTCTCCAACCAGCTTCCTGTGATGTACATTATGACCTAAATGTCCGAAAAAGGATAGCTGAAGAGAGCATAGGGTGGTGTGATACACTGGATTCTAAGTGACACGGATATTCACTGGAACCTGTTATCCACTGGTCTCATAATACAGAAACTGACTTTTGTTCTGTATTCTCAAAAAACATTTATGTAGTTAACCGTCTTAGGGGGAAGTAGCATATCCAGTTTCCATCTAGACCAAAATGTAAGTTTTCTTACAGCCTTGGATGATACAAATTTTGCCTTTCACAAGACAAAGGGCAAGCATTTACTTGCCTTTATGAGTTTCTTTTTAAAGATTTATTTATTATTATGGGAAATGCAGATTTATAGAGAGAAGGAGAGACAGAGAGGAAGATCTTCAAACTGCTTGTTCACCGCACAAGTGGACACAACAACTGGAACTGAGCTGATCCTAAGCCAGGAGACAGGCACTTCTGAGTTTCTCATGCAGGTGCAGGGTACCAAAGCTGTGAGGCATCCTCTACTGCTTTCCTGGTCGCAGGCAGGGAGCTGTAAGAGAAAATGAAGCAGCCAGGATGTGAACCAGTATCCATATGGGTTTCTGGTGCATATAAGGCAAGGATTTAGCTACTGATCCCTTGTGTCAGGCCCTGTAACAATGAGTTGTTAAGTTCCTGGGTCATTGCCTACAATGCACTCCACTTGTGTCTAGGTATTATTTGACTTTTTTGTATCTCCTTGTGGAAATGCAGGCTCCAGGAATTCAAATGAATGCTGTGAAATGTTTTACTATAATTACTGTGATTAATGAATTATCTATCACCTCTAAACCCAGAAGTCTCTTATTTTTGCCAGTGTCATTGAAGTTATGGCAGATCATTTAGCACGCAAGTAGATTAAAAAATTAACAGTTCTTGTAAATGTGCATGAGTTCAACATGCTTTATGCTTTTTAGTGTTTCCTCTTGCACATAAGAGTATTTAAAGCAACTATTCCATGCCTGTTGCAGGTTGAAGAAACACACATGTGATTTTTATTTCAAAAGTCTCCCCACAAGGGGGAAAACAAGCAACTGGAAATCAAGCACTGTGATAAAATACACCTGAAGATCCTTATGTTCATTTGAACCTAACTGAATATCATTATCATGGTACTACAGGTTAATACTGATGTCATACAAGAGGAGACTGGGAAGCAAATGAATATATTCTACATGTGGGAAGGTTAGAACTGATTGCAGATAGAGAACAGACCCAGGAAGTTTCCACTTTCCAAAGATGGATGCTGTAGCTCCCACACTCAGGCTCCTCCAGAACCCAAGGACATCGTTGTTAAAGGTACTTACATTTTTTTTTTCCATTTAATATCAACAGTAGACTTGCAGAACCATAGATTCTAATTGTTTCTTGTGTCTTCCAAACAGCTACTTTAGCTTTGATTTCAAAATGAACAAAACTTTTCTCCAGATCAGGACCCATAAAGGTCTTGATGTCATTATTTACAAAAGGCAATTTTATACTTGCATTTAATTTAATGACCATGGAATTAGTTTCAGTGCATACATTAGCGGAAACATTTTTTGTCATTACACTAAATACTAGAGATATAGGAAATAATGACTAAAATGTGCCTTATTTAAAGAGCTTGTATGTATATTGATTCTGTAAGTAGGTATTATACTGATCTTAAAGACAGCGCATGAAAAATCAAAATCAGTCTTGGTTAGAATTGTCAGACAAGATCACATGCGGGATGGAGATTAGTTGATACTTGCCATGGTGCACAAATGAACAATTTGGTGATTGGTAAGTTGTTTGGGTGCTCCTTAGACCTAGTAACTTCAAGCATGTTGCTTATGGAGGGTTAATGTTTCATTCTAACATGTGCTGCACACTTGTGCTTTGAGTGCCATTTACTTCCAAAATAGCTATGAAATTTAACACTCCACTTTATGCACATACTCTTTCCTACTTTTACTACCATTTCTTTGCAAATATTAAAGCACAGTAAGCAGGTCATTCTCATTTGCTGTTTTTATACCTAATCATGGGTGGCTGGCATATATGAGAGTTAGGAATAATAAAATAAGAAATGTGAGGAAGATATAAAATCTAATTTCTTTTTTCTCTATCTCCTGATGCTGTTTTAATGTTTGTAGAACACCACTACTTCATCTTTTAGCTCTTTCTACTCCTTTTTTCCTATCTCCCTCTAATATGTACACAAATACACCATGCTGACTTTTTGTGATTATTGAAAACTGGTTGGCAATTTTAAGAAAGCCTTTGTAGTAGGCATTTAAAAAACACTAATGAAATTGAATGTCACTTGTGAATTTACTGTGTGTTGTGCTAAATAAAATGATGTCAGAAGCCATGAATTTGGATTGAGCACTGTAGTGAGGGTAACAGACCAAACTAATACTGGACTTTATCACGTAACTAAGCTTCTTTAGTTGTAGAGCGCCTGGAGCCAATTAACTTACCATAAATAACTACTTAAGCTGTAACCAATTGACTGGCTGATTGACTATATTATTGACAATTAAGATGTTTTCTATGCCTCACTTCTGTTTTTCTATTAATGTTGCCTGATCACATTGTTGCTTGGAGTTCTCAGAACATGATCTGGTTCTGGAAGCTTCTTATTTGCAAATCACTTTTGTTTTGCTAAGGTAAACAAGACCTAATTGGCC
This sequence comes from Ochotona princeps, assembly GCF_030435755.1. NCBI lineage: Eukaryota > Metazoa > Chordata > Mammalia > Lagomorpha > Ochotonidae > Ochotona > Ochotona princeps. The sequence continues at coordinate 19,487,116 of NC_080839.1, read as the reverse complement.
AAAAGAATTTTCTCTGAACGTCATGTATTCTCACGTAGATTGCAGATTTATTGAGGGAATGGTTAACATCTCAGATACTGGTGTTCACATTGCACATACTCTAGGTTCTTATATACATTGAGCTGGCTCTCTTTTTTTAAACTGGATAAGAGCAGTTCATAAACAATAAACTATGTTTCTTTTTCATGAAGCTCTTCCATCATTTATTTGTGATTATGTTACCAATAGCAAATCTTATATTCCACTGGATAGCTCTGCTCATTACTTAAGCTACTTTTAAAGTATTTGCATTTCACTATTGAAACAAATGGACGTATACATACATTAATTTTATACATTGTTATCATTGTTCAGTCTGTTGCAGTTAGTCCATATATTATATTTGGTGATTATTTGTGTTCCTCAAATTGTAAATATTTTGCTTGGTAGCCTATTTTATTCTTAATAGCCAGTTCTCTTTCATTTTACTCACTGTGTGAACTAGTCTGATATTATTTTTAATATTCAGAGTATACAGAGAATACTAGAAAATTTTATTAATTCTCTTTATAGTCAGTTTCTGGTGTTAACAGTTTTATTTGTACTACACAATACAATAAATGATTTTATTTATACTATATAATATAATGTAAAATACTATTCAGTTTTATATGTACCATGGGTCTGTGTGTATATGTGCAATTTGTGCCTTTTATAAAATATTTAAGTTTTCAAGAGAAGTATGATAAATTGAGGATGTAAAGATCAAAACTCCTGAAAGCAGGGAGTTTTACTACTTAATTTTGAATACATTGAAGCTATGCAGAGTGCTCAGTAGATCCATAAGGTACTCTTATATCTTTCTTTAACATGACTTTTCACAGAATTATAATTTAATAGATTATTTGTCTCCATGAGGATCACAAATCCTTTATTAACTTTTATTATTCAAACTAGTTGATTGAATGCTGGAGTAACAGAAAGTGAGGGTGAAAAAGAGACATAAATCTCCCATCTACTAGTCAACTCCCAGTATGGCCAGAGCGGCTGAGGCTGGGCTCAGCCAAAGCCAAGAACTTTTTTTCTGTCTCCCACACGTGGGCACAGGCTCAAGTGTCTGGGCTATCCTTCGATATTTTGCTGGGTGCGCCAGGAGCCAGGACTCAAACCAGTGCTGAAATGTGAGGCCAGCATCATAAGTGGTGGCTTAATCCACTGCTGCACATGCCTGATCCTGTGAATTCTTAAAGCACATGGAAGGATGGAAGTCTTCCTGCCTTCCTGTGTACTTCCTGTTGAGCTCCAGCACCTAGTGTATGACAGAAGCTCTGGGAATACCTGTTGATTACATTATTTTCTGTGTCACTCTTTATCTACATGATTGAACATATGCATTGTTTTTTTAGGTTTATTTTTGTAAAAAAAAATTATTGGAAAGTCAGATTTAAAGAAAGAAGGAGATACAGAGAGAAAGATCTCTTGTCTGTCTGTGATGGCCAGAGCTGAGCAGATCCAAACCCAGGAGCCAGGAGCTTCTTCCAGGTCTCCCACACTGATGCAGGGGCCCAAGACTTTGGTTTGTCCTTTACTGCTTTCCCAGACCACAGGCAGGAAGCTGGATGAAAGTGGAGCAGCCAGGGCAAGAACTGGGACCCATATGGGATCCCAGAAGTTGCAAAGTGAGGATTTAGCCACTAGGCTATTGCACCAGGCCCGAACATACATTTTAATGTCCCCTATATTCTACATTCTTTAGTAATTATTAGGCAAGTCAGTTTTAAGGTCATCACAAGCTATTACATAGTCTTTAAGATACTTCAATAATTTGAAAATTTCTTGTGTAATAGTTGATATTTTGTAGCAGTTAAATAAACATTTATATTTCAGTAAGGGTAAAGTGTTGGGAAAGGGCATTATAAAGTTAAAGACATTAAGCAAAGTGTGCTTCTGAGTCAATGAGCTATAAGATTACCAGGCCACCATTTACTTGAAAAGTAAAATTACTTGCTGATTTCATTTCCTTTCCTGAGCAGATTCTCAGGAGTAAGTATAAAGAATGTAAACCTTATGACTCAGAGACTTGAAGAAACAAATCAATTGTAGGGAGAGGAACAAAAGAGATTTAGGAAGGTAGTATATAATTAAAGAGGTACAGATACTTAGGACCAGGGAAAGGAAGTTGAATTTTTTTTTCAGAATTGTGGAATTAGACACAATGAATAATGAGGGGAAAAGTGTGGAATTTATAGCATTCTATGTAGAAAAAAATTCACTCTGAGAATCATTTTGAGTGTATAAAATAGGAGTGAAGGCATGTTGCAAAGAACCCCCAAACTGGCATCAAATAGACGGAAGAAGTGCAAGTGAACAACTCTGAGTGAAGACTGAGTAATGTTATGGAAAGCTCAGTTTTAGAAATGGGCAGCCTTGAGTATGACACAAATGTGCTGGCAAAAAATAAATCATATGGGGATAAAATTGAATGTGCAGTGGAAGAGGAATGGATGGGACGAGTTTTCAGAGTCATTAACAATGAGTAAGACAAAATGAAGTGTTCAGGTAATAGATTTTACAAAAAGGTAGAAGTTATTCTGCAACAAAAGGAGAAAATATGGTCAGAATCAAAGAACTGTTAGAAAGAAGAAAAGGCAGTTTTTAAATAGCCTGTTGGCATTAAAATCTCTGATACACATTTTTATTTTAAATCAGTTCTGCAGACAACTTGGAGTACTTGGAAGAGCAATCAGATTAATCAGTGAACACTATTGTGATTTCCAGATTCACTATTGGTTGTAAGAACATAAACACATTCACTTTTTTAAAAGATTTATTTATTTTTATTGGAAAGGTGGATATACAGAGAGGAGGAGAGACAGAGAGGAAGATCTTCCATCCGATGGTTCACTCCCCAAGTGACTGCAGTGGTCGGTGCTGTGCTGATCTGGAGCCAGGAGCGAGGAGCTCTTCCAGGTCTCCCACGTGGGTACAGGGTCCCAAGGCTTTGGGCCGTCCTCGACTGCTTTCTCAGGCCACAAGCAGGGAGCTGGATGGAAAGTGGGGTGCCGGGATTAGAACTGGCACCAAAAAGGGATCCCGGTGTGTGCAAGGCGAGGGCTTGAAGCACTACGCTATTGCGTCAGGCCCAACACATTCACTTTTCAAATCTCCCTGATTTGCCTGTCTGTTTTAAATGAGCAGTGATGGGGAAAAGGCATATCATATTTCCTTGAAATCAGAAGTTGTTAATTCTGGTCACCTATGCAGGTAGCAGTCACCTGTCAGCTCCCTAAAAGACGACCTTACTTGCATAAAGCCAACTAACTCAAGATCAATCAATTAAGAGAAATTCCTTTTTTTTGTAATGACTAAAGGAAAGGAGCTTAAAGCCCTGGCAACTTAAGCTCAATGTTAGACAATCTGGATGGAACATAACTAATACTGCAGTGCCATTTCGTTGTATCACTGACTGCTCTGCTTCTGATCTAGTTTCCTGCTAGTGCAGCCAGGAAGGCCGGCAGTGAAGATTACCCAAGAGCTTCGGGTCTCTGTCAGGAAGGTAGGAATCTAGGATGGAGTTTCTGACCTCCTCAGTCACATTGGTCTACCTATGACTATTGCAATTGTTTGGGGAGTAAAATTGTTAGTTATTTAAAAAGGTTAGAGTTCTAGTTCTAGTTCATAGAATATTACGATATTATCACCTGCAGCTAATTCCTGCAGCCTGGTTCTTTACCGTGAGCTGAAAACACCAGGAGGTTTATTCCAGCGGGGCAGGAACAAGATGGAGTGGAAGGGGAAAGGGAGGAGGGGAAGGAAGGCCGGAAGAAGAGAGAAAGAGAGAGAAGGGGAAGAGAGAGAGAGAGCCGCACCTGGGACCCTTTTTGTCTGCAAGGTGTGGGGGGCAGGGATTGGGAGGGATTGAGGGCAGACCCCAGGGGATTGGCAACTGCAGGTGAATGCTTAGGGATGGTTGGTGAGGGGGCGGGATTGGGGAAGGGGCTGGAAGATTGGGGGTGGGATTCTCAGGTGGAATGCCAGGTTACATCTGATTGGTGGATGGCTAGGCGGGCGCAAATTTCGTGAGCTGTGAGGAAGAAGAAATGGTGCTGGGTCCAGGGTAGGATATTCAAACAATTCCTTACAAAAATAACAGATGGAGGAGATCTCTTGTTTTCTCTGTCTCCATCTCTCCTTTTGCTGCATCACTAGGCATTTAAAACAAACTTTAAAAAATCAGTATCTATTGGACTTTTCTTTATTACAGCCAGATATACACAGAGGAGGAGAGACAGAGAGGAAGATCTTCCATCCGATGATTCACTCCCCAAGTGAGCCGCAACGGGCCGGTGCGTGCCAATCCGAAGCCGGGAACCTGGAACCTCTTCCGGGTCTCCCACGTGGGTGCAGTGTCCCAATGCATTGGGCTGTCCTGAACTGCTTTCCCAGGCCACAAGCAGGGAGCTGGATGGGAAGTGGAGCTGCTGGGATTAGAACCGGCGCCCATATGGATCTCGGGGCTTTCAAGGCGAGGACTTTAGCTGCTAGGCCACGCCGCCGGGCCCTGGACTTTTCTTTAAAGTCACTTCTGGTATACCCAGTTTGTCACTCAGGTTTCTGTGAGTATTCGATGGATGAAAGTGAATATGAAACTGTTTGCATTGATCTGGTGTTCATAGGTAGTACAGCTGCTAGTTTATAGATTCATAAAAAAGCAGAATGCATTTTATGAACATAAACAGTTATTTGGTAGTGTCCATCTTGAAACATTTTTTTTTGTAGTTCAATAATTTTTCTAGCAGTATAAATGAGTCATTTGAAAGTATTCCTACATGATCCACTCTGGATCACATTGAAGAAGGAATTATAACATGTGACCATGGTCTAGGTTCAGAACTCTCAGTATAATTAAAGGTCAGTTTTTGTTTAGACAGAAACTAGTCTGTGTGTGGGATCTGCAGCTATTCTGAGCATGATGAAAAGTTAGTTCATAGCCAGATACATGGAGATAACCTATTACCAAGGTCAGTGTGAGAAGCATTTGCAAGTTTCATGCAGGGAGAGTGAATAATTATTGCTTCTAGAAAGGAGAGGTAAGGAACTCGATTGCTTAGGCTCCTATACCAATTTCAATGTGATACTTACCCTGAGATGCCATTGTTATGGCTAGGGGGATTTTCTTTTCTCTTAATCCTTTTGCTAAAGATTTGTTGTCATAGCAATCCATTCACATGTGGTGGGTAGTGCTTCGAGAATTGCAGCTCCCTGAAGTGAATGGAGATTCATAGCTGATAGTAACCATTCTCGAGAATGAATTCACAGTGGCAAAGCTGTAATTCCATTGAGAAGACCAACAGTTCACTCTGATAGTGTCCTCCTGAGAAGAATGAGTACTCATTTAAGTACCAGATTGTGATGAGAGGATATGAAATAGTTGCATTGTCAGTATTTCTGAACGGATGTTCTTTGGATAGCTGTGACCTACCTGTACTTTATAAATCATCTCAAAAGTTAACTTTTGAGTTCATGTGGCAATACATCTCTGCTGAAAACAGTCTGCCAGTAATAGAAGTTAACACAAAGCACCTCTGTTCACTTTCAGTCCAGATAATGTTCCTTTCTCCCACTGGCTTACTTTGATTTGATTTTTCCAAACGGACAAAGAAATAAGTAAAATATCATTTCTGGTAATGAATGCAATAGGGAGAACAAAGCCTTATTAAGAAAAGATGTTTAAATAAACCAGTGAATTTACTTTACTCTTACTGCAGATTATAACTTGAACTTTGTTTACACAATGATTTGAAAAAGTGTCAAGTAAGTCAAACTGGTTTATTGGAAAATGGCATGATGAGAAAAACAGATCTGTTTTATCTTTTTAGTAGGCATAACAATCCCACTAAAACAAATGGAGTGAGCCAAGTTTTTAATAACTGATACAAACTCCTGGGTGCTTTTGTTCAATAAAAATTTAAAACACATTCATTTCATATTTTCTGTTTTTATCATTATTTGTTCAACTGTACTGACAATGTATATGGCAAATGGTTTATTGTATGTGTTTAAACATGTTTTAATTTATTTAGTTAAAATAGTATATATTGAATATTAAAGTTCTCTCCTGTCTTGGATATATAATATTTCCATGAAAGGTAAGCTTTGTTACAGGGCTATGCTAAGCATCTACAAATGAGTATATAGGCAGTTACATTCATAAGTATAATTCAGTTTTCTCCATATGAATAATGACACTCTATACTCTCAGTTCTACACTTTTTTTTCTTAAGATTTATTGGAAAGAAAGATTTACAGAGAGAAGACAAGACAGAAAGATTTTCCATCTGGTGGTTCACACCCTGAGTTTGGGTGCTTAGCTGGTCCAAAACCAGGAGCTAGGAGCTTCTTCCTGGTCTCCGACACAGTTACTCGGACACAAGACTTTGGGCCATCCTCTACTGCTTTCCCAGACCACAAGCAGGGAGCTGGATGTGAAGTGGAGCCGCCGAGAAACAAGCCAGTGCCCTTATGGAATTCCAGTGTGTACAGGTGAGGATTTAGCCACTGAGCCATCACACTGGGCCCTACATCTTACTTTATAAACTTAATTATATATTTTGAAGGCAAAAGGAAAAAAAAACTGCTACATTGTCCATAAAAAATAAAAAAGTATAAAACTGTTACTGAGTTTTAATTTACAACTAAATTAATTAACTAAAGTAATGTGTGTGTGTGTGTGTGTGTGTGTGTAAGATAAAAATCATTTCAGGAATTTAAGTATTACTCCACTTGAATTGACGTGATTTGAAGATTGTCTTAGCTACTCCCTAATAATTCAATGAGATGAGAGTTTTTCAACTCTTTCCCTGCTTTAATTTTTCCTTTTTCTATGACGTCACTCCAAGCACTAGGCATTCAAGTAGGTGGAGTGGTGAGGATTTGAATAGTACTGTTATGAGCATAAATGTTGTAATTTTATTCGAGAGCCTTATTTCACAGATATGATTTTTAGGTACAGACATATATAGGGCACATAAAGTGATGTCAAAATGTATTCAATAGATAAAAAGGCAAATATACACATGTGTGAGTGTGAAGTGTCCTACCCAAAGAAATGCTTGTTACAGTAAGCCAGAAGACGGCTGAGGGGCCCAGCGGGGATGGAGAAGAGAGCCAGTAGGAGCTGGTAGGAGCACCTCTGGGGATGGAGAGGAGAGCACTGGTCTGTGGTAGGTCTTCTCTGTTGTCCTCTTTTATGAGGTAGAGGGTGATGCCTGCAGTTACATGAAGCTGCTTGGGAATCATATGATGCCACCCTCAATTGCAGGTGGGTTTAATACCCATACTTTATGGTGGGCCCCCACTTCTGGGTCTTTTTTTTTTTTTTTTTTTTGATCAATGTGTAGAACAGTACATTAGGAGCTTACAAGGGCTTACTGTTCACTGCAAGTAAGTACCTAGTTATATCGCATCAGTATGATGAACCCAATAATCAAAGGATTACAGTTAAAAAAAAAACAACCAAGAGAAAAGAGGAGACCAGATTAAACTACAAAGTATACATTTAAAATTTTTAAATTTATTTTTTATTGGAAAGGCAGATATATACAAGGAGAAGGGGAGACATCCTCTGTCTACTGGTTCATTCCCCAAGTGGTAGCAACAGTCAGAACCTGGCCGATGTAAAGTCAGCGAACCAGAAGCTTCCTGTGGACCCCTCCAGCAGGTGAAGGGACCCAAGGCCCTGAGCCATCCTCCACTGCTCTTCAAGACCACAGGCAGGGAGAGCATCAGAACACAAAGTGGCACCCACAGGAGATCCGGAATATGCAAGGCAAGGACTCAGCCACTAGACCGTCACACCGAGCCCAATATAAAGTACATTTTAAGAGTTACACATACACAAATAAAATATACATTACATACATATTTATGTATGAGGATTCTCCAAAGAAAGTAAAGGAAAATGCATACTGCTTTATAACTATACATACATTTCAAAAGGTTTTTTTAATCATATGAAATTTAATTCAATTTTCATAATCATTTCAAAATTAATCAGGTGGATACCTGACTGTGAAACAAGCTGCACTCGGATATAACTGCTTGGGGTCAGTTCTGTTAATAGCTCAAAGTTTGTATCAATAGCTATGGTAGAAATGAAGATGGGAAAACAGCACAGTGTATGTGCTAAATAGATCATTGCTTTAAGAGTATTCAAGGGCCCAGCACAATATCCTAGTGGCTAAAGTCCTTGCTTTGCATGAACTGGGATCCCATATGCACATGCTTCACATCCCAGCTGCTCTACTTCCCTTCTTGCTCCCTGCTGGTGGCCTGGGAAAGTGGCAGAGAATGGCCCAAATCCTTGGGACCCTGCATTTACATGGTAGACCTGTAAGAAGCTCCTGGCTCGTGGTTTTAGATTGGCTCAGTTCCAGTCATTGTGGCCATTTGGGGAGTGAACCAGTGGATAGAAGATCATTCTCTCTGTCTTTCTCTGTATATTTGCCTTTCCAATAAAAAAATAAAATGTTTACAAAAAAAGAATATTCCAAATCCCTACTCTTTCTGCTCTTGATCTTTCATAGCTCAAATTGTATTCTACCACATCTAACTACAATACTCTCTGGGAAATAGATGACTTTATTTTTATTTATTTTTCTTCATATGTTTTTATGTGTCAATTTGTTGTTTTTTTAAATATTTGTTTATTTACTTTACTTGAAAGTCAGAATTACAGAGAATGATATCTTTCATCTGCTGATTCACTTCCAGATGACCACAACAGTTAGAACTGAGCTGATCTGGAGCCAACGACCTATTCTGGGTCCCCATGAGCTTACATGATCCCAAGGCTTTGGGTCATCTTCCACTGCTTTCCCAGGCCACAAGCATGGATCTAGATTGGAAGTGGTGTTTGAGGGACACAAACTCACACCTATTTGGGGTGCTGGTACTTTCAGAAGGAGGATTGGCCAGCTGATTTGTCCAGGATTCTTTTCTAAGCACTAGGGTTAACTTAGTTATTTAAAATAGAAAAAGAAATAAACCTTCCAGAAGTTAAGTGGCCTGGTTATGTGAATGTGAGCAATTGGGTGTGGAAAGTCCAAGTAGGTCATTATAGCTTGAGCATCACTTTATGACTTTCAAGATATTCAGATATAGGATAGCTAAACATTTTACAATGCCTATAATGAGTTCTATTTTGGGTTATCATTGAAAGCAGTTGTATGTAAATTGAAAGATGCAGGAGTTCATATTAGGATGAGAAACCTTAATGAGAAAGTACTATACAGTATTGTTATTATCAGTGAATTCCAATTTAATTTGATTTTTAATACCATTTTAGCAGTATTCATTAAAGCAAATAAAGCAGAAGAAATTGGACCTGTTAAGGAGTAATCAGAATTGATATCAGCAACAAAATAGGTTAAGAAGGGGTATGCCACAGTCTGTGTTTCAATGCCCTTGTCAAGGAGGCCTAGGAAAAGTTCCTTGGAATCAACAACAGTAACTATGGCTAGGCAGAGTTCTGTGGAAAGGAATACAAGATTTTGCGAAGCACATTTATAGTCCTCATCTCTATAATCTGCAGTTTGTGTGCTCTCTAAAAATGAAGATAACATCAATATTTTCATCCTTCAAATTATTAAACACTAACAGATTTGTCTGAAACAGTGTATCAATTCAGCAGATATCTGTTGAGCACCACCCAAGGACAAGATTGTACTCCAAGTCCTTGAGGTGCCCACACTTCTAAAACAAATCCCTAGTGAAAACCAATTTTTGATGTTTAATCATTCTATACATATTTGGATTGGACAAAGTAACTCAATTTAAATAATAGAATGTGGCAGGAAAAGAGGGATTATCACAAATATATTGAAAGTGATTTCTGTTGCCTATTTGGACTAAACTGTTAGATAAGACAATTGAAGCTTTGAAGTGGCCCACATAATAATGGGCTCAAAGAAGTCGAGAAGTCACTGAACTGAATTGTTCCAACAACTGTGAGTTCTTACTAACTTACCCAGTTGAACCTTAACATGACTATAACCTCAACAGATGTGTGGATGACAGCCTTATGAGAAACCCAAAGAAACAATCTGCCAGAGGGGGCTCACTTTGTGGCGTAACAGGTTAATCCTTTACTTACCACAGCCACATCCCATATGGGCATTGTTTTGAGTCTTGGCTGTTCCAGTTATAATTCAATCCCCTGCTAATGAGCCTGGGAAAACAGTGGAAGATGGCCCACATGCTTGGGTCCCTGTGCATATCTGGGAGACCCAGAAGAAGATATGATTCCTGGATTCAACCTAACCTAGTCCTGGTCTTTGTGGCCACATAGGAAGTGAGTTAGTGGGTGGCAGGCTCTTTTTCTAAAATTGTCTCTCTACTCTCTGTAAGTCTACATTTCAAATAAAAAAAATAGATCTATTTCTTAGAAGTACCTACCTGAGCTATATGTGCTGTTTTTTGTTTTTTTTTTTTACTGTATCAGGGTGCTTTACTTGCGACATTGTCTATCAGATTTTCAGTGAAGTAAAACAGATGAGATTTTATCATTTAGAAATTTTCAGGATGGATATCATGAAATAAATGATATTATTTAAACAGAGTTCAACATAAAGCATTAAAGTGCCCTTATATATATATTTGTGTATGTCTAATTACTTTTGGAAGCATCAAAATGTATATCAAATCTTCTAATAGCTAATGGAATATAAAAGTTACTGACACAAAATTCTTATTCTCAAAGAGTTTTCTAGTTGAGTAAACAGCTAATATCAATATGCTTGTAAATGGAGAGAAGAGCAAATGGACAATGAATGTCCCCACATACAACAAAATAAGGTGGAAGCAAACCCTTTGCATTGTAAAGAATAGGCCCTAGGGAAGTAATGATGATCATGGTTGATCACCCTGTCAGGCAGTACACTGAGTGTTCTGTTAGAGCAGAAGCCGTGAAGGGAAATTGCAAGAATTGTGCGAGAGGCTCCAAGAATAAATGATTGACAGCAAGAGAATAAAATACTCCTGATATAAAATTAATTTCAACATCTTACCTAGTTTCCTATCACTTACTTCTCTTGATTCTAGACCTGGTACCTGCATTTCAATTTCAATACTAAGACTGAACCTACGGCAAGATCTTGATATTATTCTAGCTTATAAGTTCTTTCTGAACACAATCCACCATCGTCCTCTGTTCCCTTTCTGATTCTTTCCTCTTATTTCAGATTTCTGTGTCTGGAATACATTCTATTTTCTCTACCCTGTGCTTGTCTGCCTCAGAGGCCACAACATCTATCAACTTTACAAACAGATCTACACCAATTTAAATCTTGTCTTCGCAGTGTGAGGAACCTTGAGTAAATCATACAAATTCCAAAAATATTTTGAGAAAAAATATACCTAAAAATATACTTGAAAATACCCTCTTCCTTGTTTTGATACAAGCCAAACGTGTAAAAAATTTAAGATGTATTTCTCTGAGGCTTCGACTAGAAAATGACTCTATTTTCGAATGGGAGTTCTGACACACATATCTCAGAAGAATTAAATTTAGTTATTCAGGAAACTGATGGGCTTTTAGAACTTCACATTTACTTTTGAACTTATTACTACAATAATAACTGAAAAGATCTGGTATTTAACCCTCTAGATAGATAAGGTAATAGAGATAATAAAAATAGTATTGTTTTCCAGAAATTTTAAGGGAAAGAGAGTTGAATCTAAGACACAGGGGGATTTTTTTTGGATGTTGAAATTATACTGAGTATTCTGTTAGGTACTTCACACCAGGCAAAAGTTGTATTACTTTCTGGGTGGCATAGTAAAATTAACTTTGATTACTTTTTGTTGTTTAATTTGAAATAATAGGATATTGATAATTTGCTCAGAATGAACTATATTGCAAAGAAAAACAGAACTTTTATGGTCATACATTTGTAGTTACATTAAATAAAGAAATCCAAAGGAATAAAAATGACAAACTAATCAAAATAAATAATGTTTGTACATATATGCATGTATATAAAAGATTTGCTTTTTTATTTTGAAAGAGTTAAGGGAAGAGTGACAGAAATCTTCTATCCATTGGTTCCTACCCCCACCCCAAGCCTGCTATGACCAACGCAGGGCCAGGCTGCAGGCAGGAACCTAGAACTTCATCTAGGCTCCCCTTAATGGGTGGCAGAAGCCCAAATGCTTTGACTGTCTCCCACTGACTTTCTAGGTCATCAGTGGGAAACAGGATTGGAAATGGAGCAACCAGAACAGGAAATGGTGCCCCTATGGGATGCTGGAGTCATGAGCAGTGGCTTTGTTTGCTATGCCATAACAACTCTAGTTTTATGTTTAATTTTCTATATCTTTTATTTGGAATGTAGTTTTCTTGCTTTGAAATAATTTTATATTGTAAAATATAACACTGCAGCTCAGTTACAGAATTTTCTTTCATTGTAAATGGCACTTTTTCTTTATTTGTCATTCCCTTAAATCTCAAGTACCTCAGGATCTATTTGGTTTTCTGTTCCCACCACAACATTTCCTCCAAAATGCATTTCTATGTTGACTTCCTCTATGTTGAATAATCTCACTAGCATTCTCAACCTCTTCTCTTAAAATTTCCCCTATCCATCTGACTTTAACAAAAAGCTAGTTGTTTTTTGATGCAACAAAGCACCTGTTCAGAGGAGATTTCACATCATTCCACACTTATTTCACAGTGAGGGCCTGGGAGTAGAGTCATCTTTGCCTCTATAATATTTTTTAGATTTTATTAGTATTTTTATTGGAAAGACATTATGGAGAGATGGAGAAGCCGAAATTTCTTCCATCTGCTGTTTCACTCCAAAGTAGGTGGAGCTGAGCCAAGTAAGATATAGGTACCAGGAGCCTCTTCCAGGTCTCACCCGTAGGTGCAGGGTTCCAAGGCTTTGGGCCATCCTCAACTGCTTTCCCAGACCACAGGCAGGGAGCTGGATGTACAACATCAAACCATCAGCAAATCTGGCTATTTTGATTTCCTTTTCAATTTTGATACCCTATATTGCTTTCTCCTCCTGAATTGCTCTTGATGATATTTCAGGTACTATATTGAATAAGAATGGTGAAAGTTGATATTTTTGCCTTATTTCAGACCTGAAGGGAAACTTTACTTTCTGCTTTTCTGCATTCAGTATGACATTGGATGTGGTTTTTTTTAATAGAAAGACTTCATAATTATGAGGTATGCTCTATATGTGATTTGCGTAGAGTTTTTACATGAAGAAGTGCTGAATCTTAAAAACTGTTTCCTCTATATGTTTTGAGATGATCAAATGATTTGTATCTTCATTCTGTCAATGTGATATTTATTGATTTATAAATGGTAAATCAGAAGTAAATACAGACAAAAAGCTTAGATCTGCTTTTCCATTCCCTAGATACCTGTAGTGGTGGGACTGGATGACCTCAAAGTCATGTGCTATGAATTTAATCCAAGTCTCTCCTGTGAGTGGCAGAGGCCCAAATGCTGAGGTGACCTTCTGCTGCCTGCATGCTGCATATTATGAGAGAGCTATAATGAGGAAGAATCAACATCCAATCCAATATATTGGAGGTGGGCCTCTCAACCACTAGGAAAACCCCAATACATTACGGTATTTCTTGCTCTACTTCCGAATTATGTATTTTTTAAAAGAAATGATCTAACATCGTCAGTATTCATTTCCTCACTGACATTCACTCTTCAGGTAGTGTTTCTACCCAGAGACACCCAGTAGACAGCCCAACTGCCTGCAAATAGCCATAGCTCATTGACAGCAGCCAGTCATAGTGCTCATAACTCAGGCTACCAAGTGCTTTGATGATTACCTGATTCCCTCCAGATCATCTGTCTGGAAGGCTGGAGGACCACCATAACAGTGTCGGGTATGCTGTACTGGATCCATCTGTGGACCAAGCTTCTGTGGGAATCAGTGGAGTCCCATCCTGATGGAGACTAAGTATTGATTCTATTGCGCTGGATTTTTGAGAGCATACTGTCAATTAAGTAAGTTGCAGAACCCCCAGTTCCTTGTAATCCGGTTTTCAGTAAGATTGCTTTTAGAACTTCCCATTGTTGCAGTTAGGCTCTCTGCTTAGTGTGGGAACATGTGCAGTTACACTACATCGTTTCACTGACCAGTCTCTTACATAACCCACAACAGAGTGCAGGTATACACCGTAACTGGGGCAATGCCCATTATGCTTTCAAGAGCCATCAAGCTGGCAAACACAACAGAAAGCTTTTTTTTTTTTTAAATTAAGTTAAGGAGTACCAAATATCTGCTCCTTTCCTCAGTTGGAATCATAACCAAATAAGCTTTCTCAGTCTTATGTGTTCTTGTCAAAGATCCCATGAAAACCCTCCTGCATTGGTTTGTATGTCAAGCACATGCTAGAGGGTCAGATGAAACATGCTGAAGGCCTGGAAGTCTTGTACATTCTGATTTGCTACTATGAAGGCTGCTTTCTCTTCTTCACCCCATTTCCACCTGACACCCCTTCTTACCAAATGGTTCAGTAGTCTCAGAACTTGTGTCAGTTATTCAGTGAACACTCTCAAGACCAGATTGAAGCTCCTGATCTTGGCTTCAAATTGGCATATCTTTGGCTATTATAGCAATTTAGTGACCATAGATAGAACATCTCACTCTATCTCTCCTCAATCCTCTCTTTAACTCTCTTTTACATAAATAGATAAGCCTCTCTCTCTCTTTCTCTCGGCTCTCTGTCTCTATCTATAGAACATATAATGTATGTATTATATATGCCATGAGTTAAATTTCAAAAATATAAATAAGGTTGCAAAGAAGTGACCAAAAACTAAGATGAATAAAAATCCCAATAAATCACTAAGTTCAAGTGGGCCAGAAACCAAAAGGATAAGGGAGAAAAAGATTGCTACCACTTGAACCATATTAGCTTGCTAAAATCTTGGCCACACCTTCAAGTGGGTAATATAAGAATGCCCAACCGTTTCGTAAATGTTTGGGAGGCCACTAATGGGGAGCATCTCGCCCTCAGGTTCCCACTGAGACAGGGAGGGGTCAGGGAATGCTTAACATCCCTAGACCCTTCTAAGACCCTTTCGTCTCTCTCCCTCTCTCCTTAAAGAGAGAAAGATGCACCTCTACATCTTTGCTGGTTACAGCACATATAATAATTTCCACCGCTGGAATTTTCATCTCTGCAGTTCCACTAGGCACTTCATAGTGGAAAACCTTGCAGTAATTGTTATCCTGTGACCAATCTCTCTTAAGGCACCCTATTTGTCCACAATATCCTGAAAACCTAAATATACCTCTAAGCCCTGTTGCTTTTGCCCATGTCCTGAGGCTACACATTGAAATCTGTGGCCCTTCTTGGGCTGGCTGCCATCCTACTTGTACGTTTCTGTGGCAGGTGTCTGATGTCAGTGAAATGTCTACTATTTTGCAGTTCTCCAAAGTCCCTCTCTATCTACGTCACTACACATCTCTCCATACACAAGCTCCAGCCCTGCAACATGACTTTTCCTAATCTCATAAATTTGATACATTAGTGGAAACTTTCATAACCCTTTAACTATCTTCTGTACACTTGAAAAGCTACCATAATGTGAATAGAGTTAACATTTGTCACAGAGGGAAACATGGGTGGACACAGTAAGCCAGAATCTGGAGCTTGTCCAAAACAGGCAAGGAACCCTGGAGGTACGTGCTATTGAACCCATTACACTCTCCAAGTGCCCACCCTAGTCCTTGGCTAGGCTTTCAGCTGGAAGCCAGGAACTCAGTCCAGGAAGCTTGGATTGGTCACAGCAACCCAGCCAATTAGGCCATTACCTGCAGCTTCCCATGGAATACGTTGACAGGAAGCTGGACTCAGGAGTGAACCAGAACTCAAATCCACATACTTAGATTTATAGCACATGTATTCCAACCAATGAATTAAATGCTAGTTCAAATCTTCCTCCCTGGATTCGTAACATTTAAAGTTCTATTTCCAGAGGACTGCCTTTTTTCCTCCAGTAATCAATTTTGCCAACTCTGTTATCTACCAGAGCCCAATATATATCTGTCAATTTATTGGCTTCAATACTGCAAATTATTTAATTTGTATAGGTAAAATTTCTCATACCTGCCAGGGAAGTTGCTGCTTATGACATTTTGTATCAGTATGTTAAGATTCATAAAAGTCTTATAAAAGAGTAAACTGGGATTTGCATGGGTTTACAATCAATTTATAGAGCAAATAATTTTGCTTCTCTTTGTTGATAGGTTCAATGTTTGTAATGCAGTCTCTTAGTATTGTATGTACCTTCTTCATCCCAAGCTTTTTCATCTTTCATATACAACAGTCCCCTTATGCTCACTAGGCAGAGGTAAATCCCACCAGTGTCCAAAAAGATTTAGTGTTAATTTATCAGATTTTCATCAGGAACTTCTCCTTAAAACCCGTATTTATTTTATTGACAATAGGGTATTTGCTTTTCCTACAGTCTTATGGAACCATATTTGATTTTTGTCAAGATTTATTCATTTTTTATATGAAAGATTTACAGAAAGGTGAGACAGAGATCTTCCATCCATTGATTACTCTCCAGATGGTTGCAATGGCCAGTGCTGAGCCAATCTAAATTTGAGAGCAGGGAGCTTCTATGAGTCTCCCAAGCGAGTACTGGGACTTAAGAACTTGAGCCATCTATATGGCTTTTCCAAGGCATAAGCAGGTACCTGGATCAGAAAATGGAACACCCTAGACACAAACCAGTGCCCATAAGGATGCCAGTGCTTACAGGTAGTGAATTAGCCAGTTGAGCCACTACATTAGCTCCAAACATGTTTGCTTTCTAAAAATCAAAATACATTAAGAGTACCTGGTCTTTATCCAAAGAGAGAGAAAGATACAGAGAGATTTTCCATCCAGTGGTTCACTTCCCAAATGGCTGCAATGGCCAGAGCTGAGCCAATCTGAAGCTGGGAGCCAGGGGTTTATTTCAAGTCTCCCGTGAGTATACAGGAACCCAAGGAATACCATGCTTCACTATTTTCTCAGGCCATTAACAGGGAGATCAAAAGTAGATCATGCAGTACTAAACCAGCCCATATAAGATACCCATACCACACATGGAGGTTTAGCTTGCTAGGTCATGGCACTGGCCCTCATGGTGTCCTCGTTAGCAAATTATCGGAACACACTGAATTTAAAAACGTATGAATTTCACTTGTTTTTTTATAAGTAAGAGTCTGAATTTCAGAGTGAGTGATGTTGGATTATGTATACTTTTTGTCTAAGGCTGTGTTTCATGTTATTTTTAATATACTTGAGCTAATCTGATGTAAATCCCATCTCCTTTCATTTAATCTCTTTTGTGATGTGACATCAGAGATATTTTCCAAAGCATATTTCAGGATACAGATTCCATGTGTTAAATTTTTTTCCAATCACCTATTTTGGTTCTGAATTCTCATTTTATCTCTTCCACTTTAGGATTTAAATCCTATATTACAAGCATTGTGAACACAGGAAGGATTAAAAAATGCCATTTCCAATCATAGCTCTGTTTTTGTAAGTGGTACTATCTGAAACACAAACAACTAACTTTTCTATTAAAATAATTTATTTTTAGCCCTCATATATTTAAATCGAACATCCAGAGCTTTACAAATTTTGAAGTACCTTCACCAATGTTCCTTTAGTGCTCAATATCCCTTTGCTATTATTTCTCATGTTTTCTGAAAACTAACTCATCTTAATTATTTTCATATTTCTGTACGTTGTGATTTTAAAAATGTATTTATTGAAAAAGCAAGGGTGAAACTAACAGCATGATGTAGTCACTTAAAACATGAAAACATTGATGAGTGCCAATAAGTATTGGAGTCTTAATTCTGCTACCACCCTTCTGAAATAGTTTGCAACAAGCTAACATTTTGTCTTTAGTTCTTTAATTTAAAAAATAGCAAAAACAGAAACTTCCTAACATGGTTGTTAAGAGAATGTTGTACCTGACCATAGCAGACACTTTGTTACAGATAAAATTTTGCACCCTTAAAAGAGCACTGTTAAAGTCCAAATACCCAATAAACCAGAAGGTGATATATTTGAGAGTAGTGTTATTGTAGATGTGATCATCTGAGATCATATGATGGTGAGCTTTTAGTCTAGGTTGGTTGGTGTCACAGTAAGGAGAGGATTTGGACATGATCACAACGGAAAACACCACATTGGCAACATAGGTAGATTCCAGTGTGTTCCTATTGCAGGCTAACATTGGCCCATAGTTACTGGAAGTTCACCAAAGCATAAGAAGAGTAAAGAAAAGATTGTCCTCTATGCATTTTCAATTGGACATGCCTTGCTGATAACCTGGTTTTACATTTCTGGCCTCAGAAAGAACTGTGAGACAACATATTTCAGTTGTTTCAAGAGACCCAATTTGTAGTACTTTGAAACCCCAGGAAACTAGTGTAACACTCTATGAGTACCATCTTCTCAATTTTCAGCCTGAGGTGACCAATCCAGCATGGCTATTCATGTTCCTTTAGTGTCTGGAGAAGTAAACAAGTTGTGACTTTGCTTCACAAGCATCACCAGGCA
Source organism: Ochotona princeps (assembly GCF_030435755.1). Taxonomy (NCBI): domain Eukaryota; kingdom Metazoa; phylum Chordata; class Mammalia; order Lagomorpha; family Ochotonidae; genus Ochotona; species Ochotona princeps. The sequence goes on along the minus strand of NC_080839.1, from coordinate 19,468,525 downwards.
GAATATGGACAGGCCAAGGAGAAATTTAATAAACATGGCTTACTACTAAGTTTACATTGAACATCAAGGATTATCTAAAGAATAACATCATGTTTCCCTGTGGTACTGGAAATTCTACTAATATTTATTTTGGAAAGAGTGATAAAGCCTTGTAATATGTTGACTCATCCTTTCAAATTTGTGTCAGACAAGTTGCTGGTAGAGTACCAAAAAGTGCTACTTAAGCCTTAGAAAAGCTTAGTGTACTTGTCTAGTTTTTTTGTACATTACTAAGATAAAATTGACCAAGAAAGAGGAATAGATCTAGTTAGCACTATGATTTGATATATATAAGATTATCACCATGTAGTTGATTCACACATGTGTGACCACAGTTACTTCTATGTCTGTCTGTGTCAGGAGAACATAGGATTCTTAAGATTTCTCTTAAAGTTTTCAGGTAAATAATTCAGCCCTTTTAACTGTACTACCAAATGCTATATGTTAGTTGTCCTAAACTTATCACCTGAAAATTGGATGTCTGTACCCTTTGCCCAACCTCCCTTCAATTCCTCCTACCCATCCCTGGACAATCACTATCCTATACTCTATTTCCACGAGTTTAACATTTTTCAGTTTCTATGTACAAGAGTGAAATGAATCCTGCGTTATACATTTGTTTTTCTGTTTGACTTATTTTCATTGCTATCATGTCATCTGTGTTTATCTAGGTTAATGCAAATGGATTCCATTCTTTCAAAGGAAAAAAATAGCACCCTGTTGCATGTAATATACACATATGTCACATTTTCTTTCTTCATTGTCAATGGAGTGTTCGGTTGTTTCCATATCTTTCTATTCTGATTAGCACTACAAGGAGCAGGGGTTTGTTGGCATCTCTGACACTACACGTGGACATGTGTTCAGACATAAGATTTGTGAATGATTCTACGTTTAAGTTTTCAGAAACCTCTTTTTTCCTAGAATATCTGTACCAATTTAAATTTCTACCAAAAAATGTATAAATGTTTTTTTCCCTTCACATTAACACTTGTGTTTTTATTTGGATGGCAGAGAAAATGAAGGAGGAAATCAGTGAGGGATGGATGGTAGGGGAGAGAGATCAGATCTGCCGCTTCGCTGCCGTGGTGACTATGGTCAGGAGCTTGAGCCAGGAGCAGGGCGCTCAGTATAGATCTGTGACGCAGATGAGAGTAATCCAATTACTTGTGTATTCAGGGAGGCTATATACACATATTTATATACACGTACATACATATGCATAAATTTAGGTATTAATTTTTCCATTAAATTAATTTTTATGTAGCTCAAGATAAGGGTACAATTTTTATGTTTGCATTTGGATATCCCTTTTTTGGAACAATGTTTACTACCATTTCCTCATTTTCTGTTTCTTGAGAATTTGTTGAAGACTACCTGACCATGTATGTATACATTTGTTCCTCAGCTTATTTCTAAGTTCTTTGTTTGGTTCATGGTCTTACTGTTTTGACTACCATCCTATAACATAAAATCAGAAAACAATAATGCTTCTAGTCTTGAATTCCTGGGTCAGCATTGCTTAGTATTGATTATTTTCCACAATTTCATTTAAACCTAGTGCATCCAGTAATTGTTAGTAATGCTTCTAAATAATGGGTGTTCCACAAGAATAATTTGGGGAAAATTGCTATTTGCTCATTCCTTTTTTCCTTCTTCACAGCTCTCATTACCAAACATTTGTGAATTTAAATGTTTTTAAAGATTTACTTATTTTCTTTGAAAAATAGACTTACTGAGAACAGGAGAGATATAGAGGGAGAGAGATCTTAATTTGCTAGTTTACTCTTGAAATGGTCAAAACAGCCAGGGTTGAATGAGGATGAAACTAAAATCCTGTAATGCCATCTGGGTCTCCCAAGTGAATGGCGGGAACTCAGACCTGTGGGCTCTTTGGCAGCTTTCTTAGGTGCATTAGCAGGGAACTGATTGAGAATTTCAGCAGTTGGAAACTTGCAGTGGTCCCCAGATGGAATGCCAGTATTTCATATGATGGTTTAACTCTTTGTGCTAGAATGTCAGCCTGGTAAATTTATACTTGAAGAGTTTTCTCTCAAATGGATCAGCTTCTCATGATGACATACCACATTAGCCTCCAATTCATACTCAATTTTTCTTATCCGTGACAGCAACTTCCTAATTTTTATATTGTCCTTCAGTTTTGTTACCTCATGTTTATCCTGTATTCTGGGATTGGAGTAAACATTCTGAAGGTGTGTGTAGATGTTCATATATAACTTGTAGTTAGAAGGGCATAATGCCAATGAAAACGAAAACACTTTAATACAGCCCACAATACCATTTGTTGTCAGGATGCTATTTCATAATCTAGTTTAGTTTTTTGTTATTTTTGATCAGGACTTTCTATTTCTGTTACACATTTGACATCACTGTGTATAATGTAACTGCCCTGCCCTGGGGTTATTATGTACCCTGTTAATGTCTTTGTTATAACAATTCTCGTATTCTAGTTTTATAATATATTAACTTCATTTTTGTACCTGGTTTAATAAAAGGTTTTTTTTTAAGGAATAATATCACATGAATTATTGGCTGCCTTGATATGTAAAAAGCACAGTGTTTGCTTGGCAGCTATGCTTAATTGATGTTCTATGTGAATGATTAAATCTCAAATTTCCAAATACATATCACTATTCACTAAATGAACAAAAAAGGTTTGATGCATTCAGAACTAAAAGAAAACAGAACACTTGGAAAACTTATGGCTTGGAAGAGAATAAGAATAGACATTCAAAATGATGCTAAAATTAAAGTAGTACATTATCTAGCAGTTAGCGTTCTAATAAAGAGCACCGTATCGTGGGTTCGCTATCAGATATAACTCCTGACTCTGGTTTCCTGTTAATATAGATTTTGTTTTGCAGTGATGACTCAAGTGTTTGGATTCTTGATCCAAACCTTGAACTGAGTCCTTGATCGGACCATGGTATTTGTTCAGCCAGTCTTGTCCAGCACTTGGGAATTTGAAGAGGAGGTTAGAATTCCTTCTCCTCTTCCTCTCTCTCTCCCTCTTCTTGTAAATAAGCTTTTTTTTTCAAAAGCAAGAACACAACTTATATTCTGCACTATTTCGTCTCCGTGACTTAAAACTATTACCAAGTATCTGCTCATATAAAATTTAGTTATATAAAATTAATGTAAATTTATGTACAATTGAAGTAAGCCACACATACACACACAAAAGATTGGTTTTTATTTACAAGATCCTCTCTGGTTCTTGTCCAAGAAAAAAATATCACAGGCATTGGCATGCTAATTGCATTGAATCTATAGATTGCTTTGGGTTGACATGGACATTTTTATAATATTGATGTTTTTGACACATTAAATGGGATATTTTCCCACTTACTTGTGTCATCACTAGTTTCTTTCAATAACATTTTGTAGTTTGCATTGTATGAATTTCTGCTACCTTGGATACGTTATCCCTAAGTATTTTATGATTTTAATGCTAATGTGAATAAAACCACTTCTTACAGGACTTTTTCCCCTCTACTACTTCAAAAATATCTCTGATTTTTGATAGTTGCATGGCACTATGTTTTTTCTGTGTGTATTTGGGAAAGTTTCAGTCATTATTTATTTAAACATTGTATCTTTTTTTGTATCTTCTCTTTTGGACTCCTGTGCCCTCAACTTCAGCTTTCTTGATGATGCCTGTTCCTTCTCTTTTTCTTTTTCTTCTCAGACTGGATATTTCAAATGACCTGTCTTTGAGTTCAAAGATTTCTTCTGTTTCATTTAATTAGCTATTGACACCCCATCTTTTTTTTCATTCTTATTCTTCAGCTCTAGCATGTGTTTCAATCATAATTTCTGTCTCTATATTGAACTTTGACATTTTAGTAAATTTTTTTCTGAATTCTGTTAAGTTACCAATTTCTATTCACTTATACTTTAGTAAACTTCCTAAAAACAGTTGTTTTGAACCCTTTGTTCAGCAATACATATGTCACATTTCCTTTTTTGTTGGATACTGGTTTATATCTTTCCTTCAGTGACATCATGCTTCCTCAGTTTTGTTGTTTTCCTTGAAGCTTTGCTTCTCTCTTCGTATTTGAAGAGTGACCTCCTTTATTCTTTACTGAATGTATTGGGAGAGAAACATCTTCATTAAAAAGCCAAAGTAGGTATTTTGATGCTTTTGCAGACCATTTATGTGGATAAATCTGCTCCACACGTCTTGTTCATTCTAAGCAGTACCATTCTGAAAGTTGTATCTGTTTGTTAGACCCTGCAAACCATAGTTGCAAAGTGTGTCCTGATTGGTTCCACTAGAGCAATTTCACAAATGCACAAATGTGCAGGCTTGGAATCCCTGTTGTTGAACTAGCTTTTGTATGAGATAGCTCTATCCACTGTCTATGAGAGCAGCCACAAAAGCCAGTATGGGGGGAGTGGATGAAGTAAGTGAAGCATTTGGATTGCCTATTTACCAGCTGATGTCGTGGACTTGTTTCTTGATAGAATTTGGGTAGCAGTTAGCATGATCCCTTGTTTTCTGCTCCCACTCTCTCTGAATCACGTAGAGAGTACAGTCATCTTAATCTTCGAGTTTGGACAAGGGAAACAGTGAGAGTCATCTGGTAGCATCCTTTCACTTTTTGCCATGAGAGAAATCACTGTATAGATTTCTCTTAGCCTTGAGCTATGTACCTTTGTGGAGAATTGACATTGTTAAAGTGAAACTTTGTCAATGCATCTGATCTAAGATTTCCTTCTATCAAATGGTATGCTGGGTCGATAGATGTCCTTCACAGGTAGTCTTTTCTGTGAGTTAATGTCAAAGCTGGTGCTTCTAAAAGCACCAATTCACCAAATTGCTACTATCACACTTAGTTTTTCTTTTAAGCCCTAAGAATCACTTTGGAGGGGAGTCCTAGTACTTTTTTTAGGAGAATTTTTTCCTAGGAGCCATTGTGTTTCATGAAATAACACAGTTTCAAAAAGACAAGTGTCATGTTTTCTCTGTGACAGCTTTTATATAAATACAAATGAAATGGTCACTTTGGAATATGATTGTCATGTTTATGTTCCAGTGGGTCTGTGGTCTTCCTGTTTATTAATGAATATTATGATTAGTGTTGAATTAAGGCTGTGAATATAAAATAGATTAAACTTATGCCAACAACAACTGATGAAGAGAGCACAGAGAGGAGTGTTCACAGGAAGCAGGATGGTGGGAGGTGTGGTTATCATCTTGAAATGGTTCTGTGGAATGCATAAAATCAAAAAAGCAAGATGTTACTCCAACATGGCATCTTAATTCCCTTAAACATTGCGAATTAATTTTCTACCTTTCTGAAAATTCTGATTCTGGAATAAAATTCCTCTGCTACCAGTAGCTCCATCTCATCATTTAGCAAAGACCTTAGTGTTATCGCTCTTAGACTGTGGAATTTACTCCAAATAATTTACTCAATGAGAAAAATAATAGTTAACATAAACTGATTGAATATTAGGGGAGTGGAAGACACAAATTCTCTAATATGATCTTAAGAAATGATCCCCAAAACACATAGTGAGCCATGACTCATTGAAACAATGGTAAGAATAAAAGAATATGTTCATGTCTGCTACTTTCAGAAAAATATTGCCTCTGCAACAATCCTCTCCAGAAACTGAATTCTGACACTCATTTCTTTCTAAAGTATTTCAATTATGAATCTCCTAATTGCATATGCAACTGATGAGAGGAGTATACATTATATTCAAATCTTAATTTCAACAGAAATTTTTGAGTACAGTTTCCCACTTTCCAGCTTATGAGGACAAAAAGGCTGAAAGAAATGAGCAGTGACAATTGACAAAAAAATCTATAATAAGGAATTTTAAACTTATTGTTTTAAAATTGCAATCAGCTCTTTATGAACTAAACTCTAATTTTCATGTGGCCAAATATTTACTTCCCTTATTAAATCTTCAATCTATCATAGAGTATCTGTTACATGGCACCTAGTGAGCAAGTTTATTGATTGAGGTAGTGCATGAAAATGAAAAGGATTAGTCAAATAACAATTGTGAACACCTTAAAATCATGTAAAAATGCAGAAATTTTGCTGTACCATTTCTGATTTTTCTTTCATTGTTCCCTTAAGCAGTAGGAACTGCTGCATGGTTTCCCTCTACTTGTATGGCTATGTAAATGTAGAATAAAGTAGGCCATTCTCTACTCTCCTTTACTTAAATCTTTAAAAATAACTACCTAACTTATTCTTTATTTAAATGAAAATAAAATAGAACATGTGAACAACAATTTTGTAGTTAGGCAAAACTGACACATACTTATTCCAAAATGCAAGTATGTATAAAAGTCAGAATATTGAATCATTTGGAACAAAAATATCAAAAATATAGCGTGAAATGATATTGTCAGGACAGTAGCATTCACCTGGTCCTTGACTTCTTTCGACATGGAAATAAGGAAACAGTTCCACTGGAAGTGACATTTTTTTTTTTTTAGGCAGGAGGGAGAACAGAGGAATGTGGGAGAAAGCAATAAAGCTCTTAGTTGGTCTTCGGACATAGAGCAGGATTAATTAACTTAATAATTAATCTGAAAGGGAGTTATGGAGTGGGGCATATGAGAGAGAGAGAAAGGAGAAAGAAAAAATGTGAGACAGAGATGTTGTACCTGCTGCTTCCCTCTGCATGTGACTAGGGTAGAGCAAGGTGGTATGCAGAGTTTATGGTTAGCAGCAGTAATCCTTAAATAAATAAATATAAAGCATAAGTAGTTATGAGAACTTTGCATGTGTAAAGTGATAACTCGATAGACTCAACCTCTTTCTCTATCCCAAATTCTTACTTTGGGAATCACCAACAGTTGCAAATACCAATGTCAGATTTATGGTTGGGTGTTATAGTGAAAACCATTTTAGGTAGTGTGTGAGAAAACATGAGACCATGGACTTTATATTTCAATGAAATTGATAGGCAATGAGCTACCCAAATCAGTGTATCACATATCCTTTAGACTCCTTTTCTGTTTCTGTTGAATTTGCTGTTCCTTTTTGCCATAAGATGTTTAAGACATCCGTTATGTGGAGAGAAGTTCCTAAGTCATGGCCTGTATCTTGTTTTCTAGGATAGCCAACTACCAATCCACACAGATGGAGAGAATAGCATTGGTAACTAAAGCAAAACAAAAGTTTCCAGAGTTAAGATTAGGGAAGAAAAAAAAAAATAACAGAAGGAGTTAATTAAGACTGTAAATAGATGCCTCACGATCTATCATGAACTGCTGTCTTCTTTGAAGAGAGCAATGAGCAGAGCATTGCTATGATGCAGAAGAATCTCTGGTTGAGCTTCCCTGGTAGTTTTCTCTCCAGGCTTCCATCAGTTCCTCTCACCATCAGCAGTGGTTGCTGTCCTTTGGCCTTCCAGAAAGCAGAAGAGCAGCTGCTTTCACAGACTGTTCTTGTGTGTTCTCACAAGGCTGGCATGCTCATGCCTTCATTGGACCCTCTCTGCCCCTGCAGAGCCATTGCTTTGGGCATCCTTTGTTACCAGGATTGTGTGGGTGAACCCATGCTTCATCTCCTGTCAGGATTTTTCAAAATAAACGCTTCAACATCTTGATCTCACTTGTTTAAGGATTTCTGTTGAGAACTCTGTTCTCTTGAATGCTGTGCTTTGAGTGAAATTTTGCCGAACTTTAATCTTTCTCTCAAAATTTTGTTAGCAGAACCAGTTGAGAAGTCCAAGGAAAGCTATGTTTTCTGTTGTTAATCCTAAGTCCGGTTCTCTTAGGGAATAAACATATTTTTTTCAAAATGATGTGAAAGACTGCTGCTGTGCTCTTTATCCTTAAAATTCAAGAATTTCTTCTTAAAATGAACTCTTTGTAATCTGTTTCATTGGGGACATAGTTCTTATTAACTCTTTGTAAGGACTTCATCATTTTTCCACCCAGGATTTCCACTGAAAACATAAAGGTTGTTCTTGCCTTCAGTTTTATAAAAATTTCTGTTGCGTTGACAAGAGGCTGCCTTCAAACTGATATGTTACCCTCTGAGTGCCTCGAATGAGATTCTGTTTTAACGTGCTCTAACAAGTTACTATGAGCATAGTTTCATGCAGCTTTTTTTTTTTCAAAACGTACACTTTGCATGAGTACATTGAAGACCCTGCATATGCCGTTCTAGCTAGGTGGGATACACATACAGTATTTAAATAGTACTGATAAGATCTATGGATAACTTGTGTGGACCTTACATTGTTTTCGGCATGAGCTCTACTTTCTGAATTAAACTGTGTTACATGCTTTCTGTGTGACGCGGGGAAGACTTCTAACTTCACTAATCTGCTCATCTCTCACAGTGGTGCATGTATGTACCTGTTAGGATTATTGTGGAGGTTGAATACACAGTACATTATAAATACTTAGCGTGAACCATGCACAAAGTAAGCATTTACTAGTGTCTAATTACTTTCTAGTGACTGGTGTTCTAGTTGGAGTCAGAAAACGAACTAGTTTCCTTCACTTTGATGAAAAGAGTATGCTAATGTATTTTCATTTTCACACTCTACTTAAAGCAATTAGTTTTAACTTCAATTTGTTTCACTCTCTCAGTTCCCTGTATATTTCTGATTGGCTTGCGAGTCACATTGCTTGACACCTAAGAAATGAAATTTCCATTTCAAAATAGAAAAAATCTGAGCAATTTTCAGTGTTTTTAAAAATTTAAAACCTAATTAATTTTTCAACCAATTTAATGTATTTTGTACTTACTTTTTTTTATTGGAAAGTCAGATATACAGAGAGGAAGATCTTCCATCTGCTGATTTGCTCCCCAAGTGGTCACAACAGTCAGAGCTAAGCAGATCCAAAGCCAGGAGCCAGGAGCCTCTTTTGTGTCTCCTATATAGGTGCAGGGTCCCAAGTTTTTAAGCTGTCCTCCACTGCTCTCTGAGGCCACAATCAGGGAGCTGGATGGGAAATGGGGCTGCCGGGATTAGTACTGGCGCCCATATGGGATCCCAGTGCTTTCAAGGCAAAAACTTTAGCTAGTAGGCTACTGCGCTGGGCCCTCAGAGGTTGTTTTTTTGTTTTAAGCTTTTGATTATGTATCAGACACAGTAGGATTACTTATTGTTACTATTATATTTTTGATAAATGTGGTTCTACAGACCTTAATTAAATAGTTAGCTCTTCCCCAAATCTGTTTCTTACTAAAAAATGAAACAAAACAAAATAAAACCTAGGGGTCAGTGTTAGGGACCACTGAATTAAGACATCACTTGCAAAGTCAGGATTCTGTGGCCGACTGCCTGGTTGAGACCCCAGCTGCTCTGCTTCTGGTCTAACTCCCCATTAATCCACGTGGGAAGGCAGCAGAAGATGGTAGAGATTCATGCAACCCTGCCTTGCTCGGGCGAGAGATGCAGATGGACCGCCTGGCGTTTGCAGTCTGGCCCAGGCCCAGATGCTGTGGCCATTTGAAGGCTGAAAGAGTGCTGCAAGGCCTCGTTCTCAGCATCTCACCTTCTTCTTTTCCGTCTCCTTCTTTCTCTGCCTCTCAAGTAAGTAAATACCAAAGCATGAAAAAGAAAACTTATAAAGATGACAAATAAGTTTCTTTTGTATGAGAAGCACACCCAGATCTAATTATAGCAGAACAGGGGAGGTTATCTCTGAGCCAAGATCTCTGGTATCCCTGCCAGAATTAGATCTATAAATAAGCACAGTAATTGACAACCTTCATAGCGTAGCCCAGAAAGGTCTATTCAGCATCTAATTTGTTACTTTATCGAGCCTTGAAAAAAAATCACTGTCAAAATTCAAAACTTCTTCCTAGCAGAAGGCATCATGTGCAGGGAAGTAAGCACGGATAAATACAAAGACTTTCTATAACATGAAAAATTAAAACTTTGGACACTTGTTTAACATTTTGTACTGAAGCAAATCTTCAAGAGTCAAAAGTTATAGTCATAACCTCGCTGAGGACTGAGGTCAGACATATGTGGTACGTGATCAAGAGCAGAAGTGCCTGGAAAAAAAAAAAGCAAAAACTGATACCTAGTTAAGACTGCTGATCTCTCTCCAATGTCATATGGATGCTGATGAGGGAGTGGGTTATAGCGGGAGGATGAGGAGACTTAGCTGAAAATCTGTTCACAGACACGTGCTTCTACTTCAATGAAGCTACTCTAATTGCATTCTTTGCTTTGTTGAACACATCGCACCGTTGTATGTCATGAACAGTGAAGGACACTGGCAGCTACAGAGAGTCTTATACACTTGAGCTGTTTATTTGTATATATTTAAATTTTTAAATTTTATGTATTTTCATATCTGAAGGCTAATTATCCAGTGATGTGTATATCTGAGTGAGAATTCATGGTTCTGTTTCATGGAATCCCCATCACTTCTTGAGTGAGACATGTTTACACAATTGGATATTTTTAAAGATTTATTTATTTGCAGTAGAAACTCAGATTTACAGAAAAAAGGGGAGATAGAAAGATCTTCCATCAGCTGTTTCACTCCCCAGATGGTCACGACAGATGCAGCTGAAGCAGTCTGAAGCTGGATATATATGTTCAAGGCGTTGGGTCATTCCCCACGGCTTTCTCATGCCATTAGCATGGGGTTGGATTGGAATTAAAGCAGCTGGGATACTAATCAGCATTAAATGGGAGCTTGCAGGTGTAGCATTAGTCTGTTCAGCTATGGAAAAAATAGATTCTTGGTTTTTAACTTTTATTTTTCATAATACAGTTCCATAGACTCAGGAACTTGCCCTTCCCCTCTCCCCATAATTGGACTGTTTTATTCAATATACGTTACTGTCTGTAAGGGCATAACTGGGGTTCTAAAAGCTGATCTCAGCTTCTTACTATTTTAGAAACTTTTATAGAGTCACAGGATAATAAGCTATACAATATAACAGTGTTGTGTTCAGAGTTTGCTAAATGCATGATTTTCAAATGAATAAATGAATAAGATTTGCTATCAATTCAATGTGTGTAAGGTGTTTGAGTCAATATAATTCCACTTCTTTTTTATGCTTTGGAGAATTTCAATGAAGAGATCAAACTTAAATGAGACAGAATAAACAGTTGTTTCATGGACTTCATTTGAGGGGTTTCACACAATGCATCTTCAAAAATCAAGAGAGCAGCGAAGTTCCCTAAAATAATCCTCCTGAAGAATAAATAGCATTTCTCCTTCAGACCTTCATCTTTTGGAGTTCATAAATACCTTTTCTTCACTCAGTCATCCTCCAATATCTAAGTATTTCATGCTATTTGAATAGGTATTGAGAAATACTGTTAAGATGTGAAAATCGAGAGAAAACAAAATGGAAGAGATCATAGTGTTAATGACAAAGAGAAAGAATAAAAGGAGATAATGTTCAGGTGTTTAGTTGTATTAGCACTCAGAGAGGTTGTTTGGTTTGGTTTTTTAGGAGCCAGGCAACATCAGTCATGCAAAAATACTTGGAATACATGGCTTAATAATTACACATTAACACTATTTGATAAATAAAGAGTACTGACAGCATTGTATTTGGAATGATTCTGTAGTCATGTCTGCCTCTATGTTGATTGTTTAAACTAATTAATGGGAAAAATGGGAGCATAAGGGTGGAGTATTCACTGTTATTGTAACGAATGAATATGTAGCATTAACAAAAAGATGGCATAACCCCAGGATAGTTGAATTGAAATGACATGAAAGAGAGTACAGGGTGGGAGGGCTGTCTGCCTTTCTCTGGCTGGTGACCTGTGTGCCCTTCCCGAACCAAACAGCCATGCTGCAGAGGATGCAAGCCTGCCACCAGGCGAGATTTTGCTGTGATGAATTGTCAGGCGAGCAATAGCCATCAGTTCATTTTTACTTCTACCTTTTGTATTCAGTTGCACAACCTGAGGAAAAGGATTCAGCTTTTTATCTGGATGTGTATTGGGGTTTGCTAAGTGAAATGTCTTCATTATTCTCAAATAACCTTTCCCTTGAATGTAGAAACTGTCACCCTCAACAAAACATAGCAGTCCAAAGAGATCAATACTCAGTCTCCTTTCCAGATGTTGTAAAGAAATGAGTTCCCAGAATGCTTCAGATTAATTTCACAGTGAGATGTAAAAGGAATATATATATATATATATATATATATATATATATATATATATATTCTGTTTTTGGCTTGCTTGAGCCAGCAATCCAGTAAAGCTCTGAAGCGCAAGGCCAGATATTCTCCCACAATGCCTTTTGTCCTCTTGACTACCATGTTCATTGTATTCATATTGTGGGCAATGCCTGAGCCATGTTTAGCCAACCAACCAATTTTATCCATAGACCTGTGAGCTTGCCAAAAGTTGACAGTAAATTTTATAACACTGAAATGATATTTGATTTTATGTGTTTTAAATCTTGTTGCAGGTTTGAAAAAGTCAGGGTAACAACAGCTTGGGAAGAGAACTTTTTCTTTATCTCTGCCAGTATAATATTGAGTCACTGCATAGGCAGAGATGGTATATCTTTCTTTTATAATTATTCCATATCAAAGTTATACCAATGTTAGTGCCAACAAAGATCTCATAACTCATCTGGGTGATTATGTGCAAATAGCAGAATATAACTAAAGATTAAGAATAATACCTAATTATATTATTTATTGACATCAAAGGTTCTAAAAACCAAATAGTTACTGTAAATCTAAATCTTTTTTAAAAATCTGATGTGTTTATTTTTATTGGACAGGCAGATCAGATTTACAGAGAGAAGGAGAGACAGAAATATCTTCCATCCACTTGATTCACTCCTCCAATGTGATGGTTTAGTCACTGAGCCATTGCACTTTCTCTGCAAATTTAACCCTTACATTTAGTCTATTTTTAAGTAAAGAAGTGGAAAATATAGGAGAAAATGTGATTTTTAAATGTAGGCAGTAAATGTTAAATATTATCAAAAGTCTTCTTGGATCCTAAGAATATTCCTTAAAGTTATATGACTATCACTGATGTTTATGTGTTACAAAAGGACATAATGTTTAATTATTATTGCTTAATGTCCCTAAGAATCTGTATGTCTACTTTGTAAGTTTCCTTTATCTCAGTGTGACAGCAAAAAATGTCCGGAATTCACCTTCATGGATACCTTTCATTGTTTGGATTAAATATTGAGGACAAATACTGGGTTTTTGTTTTCTACTGTTCTTATTACTCTAATCCACAGTTTCTCTACCCAAAATCTGGAAAGGACAAAAGGAATTTGTAGCACGACTTGGATTATGTATAATCCTGGAGAGCAGATATGCTGTGTTTCTCTGTCAACTTCCTGAATGTGGCATTTATCTTCCTTTTCACTAATGCTCTCTATTTGCAGAAAGATCTTCCCTGGGTTACTACCACTCAAGTGGTACAAGCTTATTTTTCTCTGTTATTATTCTGGCTATGCCACTGCTCATAGCCTTGGAAATTTTTCCTGTTAACACTGCCATTGAAACTTTTGCTTCCTGGTTCACACGTTACCAGCGTGAAGTGTGCCATTATGCTACCTTTGTTCTATCATTTGGTTTGCCTCTTTTTTTTATTGTCCATTTTGCAAGTGTTTCAGAGCCACAGCATGCCTAACTAAATGAGAAAAAGCCCTCTTCCAATCATTTTAAAGATTTATTTATTATTAATGTGATTGGCAGGCTTATGGAGAGGGAAGGAGGGGGTCATGGGGCATTGCCATCTTCTGGTTCACTTCCCAATAGTTGCAATGACTCCGGCAAGTTGAACTGACTGGGCCAGTACAAAGCTAGGAGGAAGGAGCTACATCCGGGTCTCCCATGTGGATGCAGGGGCACAAACTCTTGGGTGATCCTCTGCTTCTTTCCCACGCATTGTAGCAGGGAGCTGGATAGGAAGTAGAGCACTGGAGACTCGAACCACTGCCCGGTACCTCAGGTGGAGACTTGACATATGCAGCCAGGCCTTTCATGAATTGCTTTACCAGTGTTCAGAAATGCCCTATTTTCCCCCTTTTCATATAGAACTTCTAGGGGGGACAACATATTAATCTTGGCCACTCATGTTTGATTTAAAATTTGTGGCTGTATTTTCAACATATACTTCAACATGCCAGAGAACATAAATTAAAACTATACTTGTTTAAAAAAAATCACCTTCCACATTACAATCAATGCTGAGTGATCAACTCTCAGTTAATTATTGAGACATCTCATTTCTTTTGGTCTCCACAATGTTTTCCTGCTCTCTAACAACACCAATTCTAAAGGCCTAGAAAATATTTATGTACCAAGTTTCATTTTGGAGATATTTCTTCAAAGACTCACTACATATTCCCGGCATTATTCTTCATAATTTTTCCCCAAAGGTCTAAATGCTTGTATAGAGAACTAATGTTACTGCTTTTACTTTTTCATCATCCCCTGAGAGCATATGCACATTAGTTTCGTCTGAGAGCCCCACAATCCTCGTTCTGGCCATAGTGAAACAGAGCCAATATTTTAGACTGTTACCTGATTTTTCATGTTTCATTGCCGTCGTTCAGTTCAGCCATTAAATACATTCAAAACATATGGCGACTGAGGTGCATTCTTCCGTGGCAATAATAGCTGTCTTAATAAGTTTGAGGAGACCCTTCAAATGAGGTTCTAAGTAAGAGATTCAAAAATGGGAAAGGCAAAGAGCATGAAGCTCTTCACAAAGCTACTATGGAGGATGAATGCCATTTTGGTAAGATAGAACTTGGAAGAGAATCTAGTGTAAGGTCTAGCTGAAGACTGAGCAACAATGATGAATGAAGAGAGTAGAATAAACTATCAAGGAAACTGAGCCTCTATAGCACCTAATTGACAGTATATGAGTTTATCATGCACTCAGTACCTGAATCTGCTTAAGTAAGTTCAACGTATTTTGGCAGGAGTAGTGGAGCAGATACTGTTTAGGGGTACTAAGGGGTAAAAAGCCAGGTTAAAGAAACCAACAACTTCCTACAATTATCAAAACCACTCAGGTAACAGTTTGAGAACACTCTTCCCCACATCAGGGTCTCTAAGACATCACCGAATGACCATCCCCCATCACAGGCTGCTAACATAGTTTGACAATAAGGAGACAGCCCGTCCCTTTCCTCCTCTGTGGGCATAGGAGAAAAAAAATGGAAACATTTGTCCTACCCACCTTCTCCATTCCTGACCCTC
This sequence comes from Ochotona princeps, assembly GCF_030435755.1. Classification (NCBI taxonomy): domain Eukaryota; kingdom Metazoa; phylum Chordata; class Mammalia; order Lagomorpha; family Ochotonidae; genus Ochotona; species Ochotona princeps. The sequence goes on along the minus strand of NC_080839.1, from coordinate 19,453,304 downwards.
CCCACCCTGATGCATGCCCCACGCATGGGCATGCATCCCTCTCAATTATGTAAACAATATTAAAAACAAAGTTTAAAAAAGAGAGAAAAATAGGGGCCAGTGTTGAAGTGTATTCAGATAAAGCCATCACCTGCAATGATGGCATTCCCTATGGGCACCGGTTGGAGTCCCTGCTGATCTTTTCCAGCTACCTGGTTCCAATATAATTTCCTGCTAATGCACCTGGAAAAGCAGCAGAAGGTGGCCATAGTACTTAGGCCCCTGCTGTCCACGTGGGAGACCTGGATAGAGTGCATGACTCCTGGCTTCTGCCTGGCCTGGCTTTGGCTTTCTGAGAATTTAGGGAGTGAACCAGCAGATGAAACCATTTCTTTCTCTCTCTCTTCTAAGTCTGACTTTTAAATCAAGTAATCTGTCAGCCAATTTAAAAAAGAGAAAGAGAGAGAAAATGAAACTGGGCAAAGGACTCAGAAATACCCAGCTTCAAATCATGTGTGTACATCCTCATTCAGTAACATGACTTGGATGTTGTGAGCTTTGTTTTCTCTGTGTTGATGACAAGTGACCTTTCTGTAGGACTGCTGGGAAATCTGAGTGTGAAAAGTTTAAGTGTTTCATTCAGGCTCAGCATAGATTAACACTGAGTAGATCAATGCTTTTACTTGGAATAAGAGTTCAATGCATCCATCTCAGATAACATTGTTTGAGTATTTGCTAACCTTTTGAAAATATTTCTTTTAAATATTCTCTCTTCATTATTGTTGTTTTATATCAAAAGTGTGGGGTTTTTTCCCCTTAAACTAGAAAAGTACCAGATTGAGAAAGGAATCAGAATGTCAGAAAATTGCCGTTTTCTTTTTTCTCTATGTGAGATTTCTCCTGAGTTCAACTTTCATTTCCTCTGCTTTCCATAGAAGTAACACCCAAATGGCAGGGGTTGGAAATAGCACAGAATGAAGGGACCAGAGAATTCCTGATTATTTTCAGAGTCATCTCCAGGAAACCAGAAAGAATTAATGAGAGTAACAGAGTTATTAAAGCACTTGGTAAACTACTCTGAGCCTTTACAGTATCACAAAATTATTCTTTTAAGGCAGAGGTCTAACCAAAAGTTATAAAAGGATTCCCTTTTGTGGTCTCAAGATTATTTTAGGCTTTAGATTGTTTAGGCTATGACCATTGTGTGCATTTCACCAAAGATTCAGGTTTATAGTAACTTGTCCAGGTACAGTTTCAACTTCAAAAATTTTCACTGAACAAATTAAATGGTATCACACTAAGAAGTTTGCAAGTTACCTGACTATTGCAAATATATTCTAGGTTCAAAATCAAAGTGAACATCCACCATTGCCAACAAATGTTGGATTTGACTGATTCCTTTTGGGCTTAAACATTTAGATCTGGTTTAAACTAAATCTGTTTTAGTGAAGTTGAAAAATGGCATATGGTTTGAGATCCAGGAGGGAGAATGTCTATCAGGACACATAAAAAATATTCAGTTAAGATTGTCACTTGCCTAGATTCAGTCATGATATTTCAAAATAACAGGCTGGTAACCAGTGTCTTGATTGACTGTCTCTGAGTTGATCTCTTCTCTTGAACGTTGGAATGATGTCTTCCACAACATCATTCAGAAGCTCTCTATACTTCCATACCTGGGTTCAAAGAATCTTACATTTTTTCTGTAGGTTTATATATTTCTAAAGCATTTGAAATATTGACAGTTTAAGGTTGCCATTGTTTTTAACTGTTTCTCTTATACCTGGAAACCACACACTCAATGAAATATGGCTTTTATTGTAACTAGCATGAGTTTCCACATTTTTTTAGAAAGGGAAGCTAATCTTTCTTTATAAGCCTCACCTAATCCCTTTGGTAACTGAGGGACAGGTGTAAGATGTGTTCAAAACTCACTTGTACCAGTACTTATTACTGTGACTGCTAGATATTTTGTAGTCAGTAAATGTCTTTGGAATGCATTACAAATTATATTATTTAAGCGTAAAATTTTCTATCTAAGAAATTCTCTTTAGACAATATGCCCTAAAGTCAATATAATAATATATAATAAATGACTTATTTAATGTTTATAACTTGATTTGTTTGCATACCATCCCCTCTCATGGTTGGGATTTCCTATAAGATAAGCTGTTTATCTCTTTATCACAGGTGCTAGCAGGTGGTTTGCTCACTGTCTAAATAGTATTTGTCACTTAAATTCTATCTTGAATTTTTACTATTGAAATATTTATAGAAGGCAAAAAAACCGGAAGAATTTTTGTCATAGCTTACAAAGTAGAATTCTTATTGAGAAAATTTGAAGAAATGTTTCAGGAAAAAAAGAAATGGCAGAAGTCAAAGTCAAGAAGTGAAAGAACTTAGCAAAATCAAGTCAAAGAACTAACTAGCCACCACTACAACCTTAGTCATTATTCATTGGTCTTCTATTGGATGTTGGATATCATTCTGGAAACTAGGAGAAAAAGAAGATAAAAAGACAAAAATCTTTGTCCTAGAATGACATTATTGTGTCAGAGATTAATAAACAGAAAAAGAAACTTTTTTTGTTAAAAAGATTAAATAAGTTAAATATAGTCATGAAATTTTTTTCTGGGAAGCTGACATTTGGCCAAAGAACTGAAGAAATACATACTTGCTGAGTTAGTCTATGAACTGTTACCAGATTCCCTCTGAAATTCCAAGAAGGAATGTGGTAGGATAGAGGATCAGAAAGGGAAAGGAAGACGGTGCGGGAGAAGATGAGGTAGACCTCCTGGTAAACCAGAATGAAAGTATAGGTCTTCTTCCTAAGTGAAATGGAAATCTATTTGAATGATGAACCAGATGAATAACATAATTTGAGAGAGCAGAGTTGAAAGAAAAAGCTGAGAAAGGCAAATCAGCGAGCGCTACAAGATCTTGGAAGTGATAACAGGGACTGAGGTGACAGCAAGGTCTAATCCAACCAACACTGATTGCTCCAGTGGAGCTTTGTTAAAGATTTGGACTTAAGGGAGGAGCCCAGCATTCTGGAGCATGGAAATGATTACAAAAGAATTGAGACAGTTTGCCCATCCAGCAGCATGATAAAATATTGGATTATATCCTTTGTATCATAAAAATATTTTTTAAAATATTATAGATCAAGATTATAGATTAAGAAAGGTTAATACAACACTATCAGAATAAGAAACTTATGTGTATTTGTTATTTTGGTTCACCAGAATTTAACTAATTAGACAATACTAGGATTTTCCTCCCCTTTGACTTAATGTTTAACCAACAGAGAAATCAAGCTGGATGAATATAAATAACTGTATTGAAAGAGGTAGCTTCTTGAGAGTACTAATTTTATTCAGCATGTAATGATGTGGATTATTGTAGTAAGAGATAAATGTATAAGGAATAATGTTTTCAAATATTTATTTGTCAATCAGAAAGCACTCTAGAGTGATCTTGATTGATTCCATCTACTGGGTTGCTCTCCAGTTCCTGGATTATTCAGTGATGAACCAATGATTTCTAAGGCTTATTCTATTTATATTTGACAAGTAGAGTTACAGAGAGAAGGAGATAAAAACAGAGAAATATCTAGCATTCACTGATTCGCTTACCAAATGGCTATAATGACCAGAGCTAAGATGACCTGAAGCCAGGAGTCAGTAGCCTCTTCCAGGTCTCCCGCATGGCTGCAAGGCACCAAGAACTTGGGCCATGCTTCAATACTTTCTCAGGCCATAGACAGGGAGCTGGATGGGAAGGGGAACAATCAGGACATGAATCACAGTGTGGTACTTGCAGGTGGAGGAATAGCTGGGTGAGTCATTGCACCCATTCCCCTAAGAGGGGAAATCTTATCAATAGATATTCTGGATGGAAAACTAAGTTTACAGAGGCTAAAAATGACTCCCAATTCTAACATTAGTATCATCAAGCACGTTTTATGTCTAGAAATCAAATTAGGTTTTTGTCAATACTCACCTAGACATGATCACAATACACATTTTCCATGATCTGAGGTCCTCTCCCATTTCAATGATATGCACTTAGGTATCTTCTAAATATCCTATCATTATCAAATGGTGTATTCATTTATTAATTACAAAATTATTTTCTAATTACTAAAGTTGTTTGATGATCAAATTGTAATCCTGTGGTTATAAAAAGGGACTGAAGACTGAAAGAATTAAGGTCATTAAGAGTAAGCAATTAGCTTAGTGGTTATCACGTCCACAGCCTGTATTAAGTGGCTGGCTTCAGTACCTGCTTCTTCCTGGTGGCACTGGCTTTCTGCCAATGCAGATCGGCAGAGAAAGCAGTGACAGTTCAAGTGATGGAGTTGCTGTCTCCCATGTAGGAGATCTACGCTGAATTTTGAGGCCCTGACTTTGGTCCAGCCCTATGGATTGGCATTTTGGAATATTGGAGTTCTGACTTTCTAATAAATAACTTAAAAAAAAATCACAAGGAGCAGTATGATCTTTTTTTATAGTGACTTATAAGTATAAAGTAACTGATTTTTATGAAGTTCTTAGGTCACCATAGTGAAAACAAAATTGTTTCCAAATGAAAACTAATTATAACTTGTAATCTATGGTTTTATTGAAATTATTTTTGCAGATTTTTATTTTCTTATATGCCCTTCACCTCTTGAGGAAAACAAGCATTCTAATTTTGCTCCTTACTATGGAACATTCACAATTTTTTGGACATAATTTTAAAACCATTCTTGTATCATGGGATTTCATGATAAAGTTTACATAATATCTTTATTTTTCTTTCTCTTGATTTCATCCAATTAACCATAGCCCCCTGGACCTTATATTTTCACTATTCAGATATCTATTTCTTTGGTCAAGAACTGGGATTCATGTGTGTAAGGGAGTGTGCATATTTGCCTTTCCACACACATAACAACAAATACATAAATGGAAATTGCATACTTTACATAAATTGTTGGTCAAAGCCAATTTAAAACATAGAACTCTCATGCAACCAAAACATAGAACTCTCATGCAACCAAACAGACCTACTAAAATGTGTAAGTGAAATGTCTCTCAGTGGATATGATCTTTAATCTAACACATTTTCTACCAAAGAAATGATGCTAGTGAGAAACAAGAATGCAAGGTTTATTACGGATATAAAAAACCATTTGTGTATGTGTTGATTCAGAACATCTTATTCGGTATAAACGTAAGATAGCAACAAAGCACAAAGTTTAAATAATAAAATTATATTCAATCTAATGAGAAAAAACCATGTATTTCCTTCTAAATGGAAATGGTTTTAGTGATTTTTGTAGAACCAGTTTTTAGAATATAATCTAGGAATAAAATTAGGGCCACTATCTTTTGTTACACAGAACTTTTCCTATTATTTACTTACTTAGAGACTTATCTAGAGATTTACTTTGATTTAATTAAAGGCATAATTGCAGAGAGGAGAGACGGGCACAGGAATCTCCCATGGTTGGCTCACTCCCCAAATGGCCTCAATGGCCAGGACTGATCCAATCTGAAGCCAGGAGCCAGGAGCCAGGAGCTTCATGCGCTTCTCCCATATTGGTGCAGTGTCCACGCACTTGGCCCATCTTCCACTGGTTTCCCAGATGTCAAACAGGGAGCTGGATAGGAAGTGGAGCAACTAGCAGATATAAATCGGTTTTCATATCAGATGCGGGTAATGTAAGCAGAGGACCAACCTCCAGTTTCACCAAGAAATTCCCTATTTATTCGGTTTTGAAATTGAAGTTACACAGAGAAAGAAGAAAAAAAATGCAGAGATCGTCCATCTACCGATTTACTTCCCAAATGGTTGCTATGATCAGAATGGAGTCAGGCCAAAGTTAGGAGCCAGTAGCTTCAATGTGGAAGGCAGTGGTCTGAGCACTTGTGCTGGTTTCTGCTGCTTTTCTAAATGTTTAGTAGGGAGATAGGTTAGAAATGAGCAACTCTGACACAAACCAGTATCCACATGGGAAGCTGGCAGAATAGGTGGTCGCTTTATATGCTACACCACAACTCCTTTCCAGAACACCATTCCATAAAGTAGCACTCAATCTGGTTTTTTCCCTGTTTTGCTGTGGTGAATTTTTATCAGCTCTTTCTGTTTCTCTGTTCACTTATTTTATTAGCATCAAATATATCCTAGACATAACTCTTCCTTAAATCATAAAGCTAATTGAATGACTTTTAGACAATAGGCAAGCTATTGCATCCCAGGCTGCTGTGAGTAGTCAAACTCCATTGCAATTGGAGCTTACTTGTTGTATAGATCTTTTACATTGTTTTTCTTTCTAAACAAACAAACAAACAAACAGGATCACCTCATGCATAAAGAGTCAGAAATGTTTCACCATACAACTATTCCCATTTTCCTTCTGTACATTATGGTGTAGAACCGTAGACTGTGGCACAGAGAGAGTGGATTAGATAAGGCTTCTTTTTCGAAAGTTTCTGAAATTACTGTATTTTACTCTAATTACTATATTTCTTATAAAAATTGTTGTGTATTATTCAAATGTGACAAACATCAGAGGACATACACAGATCTACTCAAAATACCTGTCTGTGTTTTCATGAGGGAAAATATTCCTGAGCATCGGAATCAAAAAGGAAAGGAAGTTTCTCGATTTACAGGGTTAGGGATAGGATGCCTTGAAACCAAACTGACTGACAGAAATGGCTGGATTTGGAAATGACAGTAGAGTGATCCCATATACTGAATTAACTGTGTGAAGTCCATTACTGAGGATTAAATTATTGCATGGTTAAAATGAATTATATTAACTATGTTTAAGTTAAAAAGATTAGAGAAAATTGCATAAGGGGAGAACCCAAGTACCTATGAAACTGTGTCACATAATACAATGTAATTAATGTAAAAAAAAAAGCATAGGGAAATGAGGGACAGTGGCTGAAGTACTATTAACATGCAAGAAAAACAATGCTCTGACACATTAAGAACAAGGATTTATGGAATATTTGCCTGTATGTCTCCATTTGAGCAAAACATTGAATAATTGACTAGATACTAAAAAGTGGTTATTATTATATATTTTATTGGAGAATCAGAAGCAGAAAGATCTTCCATCCTCTGGTTCACTCTCTGAGTGGCCACAATAGCTGGAGCTGAGCTGACCCAAAACCAGGAACCAGGAGCTTCCCCCTGGTCTCCCATGTAGCTGCAGGGTCCCAAAGCCTTGGGCCATCCTCAACTGCTTTCCAAGGCCACAGACAGAGAACAGGATGAGAAGCCAAGATAGGAACTGGTGTCCATTTTGGATCCCAGTACATGCAAGGTTAGGACATTAGCCACTAAGCTACTGTACCAGGACCTGAAAGGTTAAAATTTATAAAAAGATTTGTTCTCATTGGAAAGGTAGATTTTATAAGGACAAGGAAAGACAGAAAGATCTCCCATCTGCTGGCTCACTCCCCAAATGGCTGCAACCACCAGAACCAAGCTGATCTGAAGTGAGGAGCCTCTTCTGGTTCTCTCACATGGGAGCAAGGTTCCAAGGCTTTGGGCCGTTCTCCACTGCTTTCCCAGGCCATTACACAGGGAACTGGATGGGAGGTACAACAGCTGAGACATGAATTGGTACCCACTTAAGATGTCAGTGCTTGGAGGTGGAGGATTAGTCAATTAAGACAAATTGCCAGCTCCTAAAAGGTTAATTTTACAGTACATTATTTTTTAGACTGTGTGCAGAGGTAACATTAAATTGTGTATTTGTTTCCTTGGATACTGTTGTATGGATTAACACTTAGAATTGATTAAAATCCATTGTTGCTGTATAATCACTACTTATTTCCCATTGTTGTCACTTTATGTATCTAAAAGGTACAACCAATTAAGAAATAATTGTTGTGGGCCAGGCATGATGGCCTAGTAGTTAAGCCCTTGTCTTGTATGCACCAGGATTCCATATGGGCACCACTCTGTGTCTGCTCCACATCCCATCTAGCTCCCTGCTTGTGGTTTAGGACCGCAATAGGGGAGGACCCAAAGCCTTGGAATACTTCACCTGAATTGTAGACTTGGAGGTGGTTCCTGGCTCCTTGCTTCAGATCAGCTCATGTCTGGCTATTGTGGCCACTTGGGGAGTAAACCAGTGGATGGAAGATCTTTCTGTCTCTCCTTCTCTCTGTACATCTGCCTATCTAATAAAATATATTTTTTAAAAATAATTGTTGCTTCTAATTCCTGTAATTTTAACTTTTCAATGTGATAAACTTTCAATTTATTTTCCTTCCTACAGAACATGTTTCCTGATCTTGTTTGGAATTTTATATCCACATATCCATAAAATTGCAAATTTTATTTATATCTAACAGATGAACCATCTGATGGTAGGATGATTTTAATGTTATAAGTAAAATGTATATATAAATAAGTAATATATATTCCAAAATAAAATTAAACTAAATAAAATTATCTTTTGATTCTGATTTTGCATAACATTTTTAGTATACCAATAAATATGAAGATTAATGTTTTATAAGGAAATGATCACTTGATTTTGGACACTAACAATTCCCAATATCTTTCGTGAGGGTTGACACAAAGTCAGACACATGAGGGGCAGTAGTATAAGCTCCATTCTAACTCCAAAACCTTGACAACCAGGGGATTCAAAGGTTTGAATACCTACCCTTATCACTGACAAGCACAAGAACCACAGTAAGCAATGTTTCAGTTCACATTCAGTGGCAAGGCAAAGCAGTATTCCTGACTGAAAATAATGATGCAGGATTTCTTTTATTCCTGGAAGGGTTAGTCTTTCTGTCTACTCTGGCCTTCAACAAATCGAGTGAGCACTACCAAGACTCAGGAAGCATCCTGCTTTACTCAGTTGACATGTTTCAATGTTGGTATAATCCTTATAACTTCTTAGAGACACTTAGAATAATGTTAAACCAAAAGTATCTGGGTAACCCATGACCCACTAAAGTCGTACATCACAGTAAACAAAAGAATATTAGCCAATATAACTCATGAATATGTATATTAAAATCTCTAAACAATTAAATAGAGCAACAGCTATGGGTATTATGGTTGTCCTCTATATTCAGGGTTTGGCATCTATGAATTCAATCAACTGTGGATCAAAAATATTTGACAAAACAATTGTGTCTGAGGTGCATATGTATAGTTTCCTTTTCTTATCACCATTCCCTAAATAAATTCAGTACAGCCATTTATAAAGTATTGATATTGCATTAAGCATCAGCAGTTATCTCAAGATGAAGTAGAGTATAAAAGAAAATATCTGCAGGCTACCTACAAGTGTCACAAATTGTTATATAAGGTCTTGAACATGTGCAGATGTTGATCTCAAGGGGAGGAAGTGGTTCCTGAATCCAGTCCTCTATGGATACTAAGAGATGGCTTTCTCAATAGGGGTGTGTGTGTGTGTATTATTTACTTATGAAAATTAGAAATGAAAGAACACATTACATAAGGCAGAAAAATTGTTGACATTTACTTAATGTTATGAGTAAAATTCTCAGAAATTACATTGTAAGGAAATATTAACTATGTGTATGGTAAGAACTTAAGAATTTGTTTAAGATTCAGAAATGGGACAATGACAGTCATTATAAATAATTTTTGAAAACTTTTATCAAACTAGTAGTTCCTTTAGTAAACTAAGGTGAGAAAAATAGAAATTTCAAAATCATAATTTTATAATGTACATTAATAAAAGAATTTAACATTTTTGAAGAAAATGCGATTTGGGGAAGCTAGCATTGTGGCACAGTGGGTTGAGCCAGTGCTACAATGTCAGGGTACCATTGTGGGAAAAATGAAATGCAGTTCCAGGCTCCTGAATGTAGCCTGGCCCAGCCCTAATTGTTGTGTCTAGTGAATGGGCAACCTTTCTCTCTCTCTCTCTCTCTCTGATTTTTAAATAAATAAAGTGGATATTTTAAAACTGATATTATTATAGTTTATAAATATTTCAAATACATAACCTTTTCCTAAATTAATAATGAAGATGTCCAACATAAAAGTGAATGTTATTTATAGATATTAATACTCTTGAAGTAGATAAAAGGAAGGTTATATCATATTTCATGAGCAGGATCATGATGTTTCAGAAATGTCAATTTTTCCTAAAATCTTTATAGATTCAATGCTAATAGCAATCAAAGGAAAAGATAAAGTTAGCTCTAACTTATGTGTGGAAAAGTAAAGTATTAATAATTACATGATTTTCAGTAAAAGCAAGACATGTGCTCATTTTATTTCACATCAAATTGTATCTTCATGAGGTAGAAATGAAAAGAATATACTAAATGTAAATTCCAGATCTAAGTCAATGTGACAATATCAAATTCATACGTATAATTATCATGTCTGAAATTTCAACTAGTAAATGAACTTACAACATAGAGGTATGGAGAAAGTGGACTGCTCAACTAACAGTGATAGTACAGTTGGTCTCCATAGGAACAAAATAGCATCATTTAGTTGTATTCAATACACAATAGAAAAATTCCAAGTGAACCAAATAATACAAAAATAAATTCCAGAAGTAAAAAAAATTCTGTGTGTATTTTTGTGTTTGATGAAAAGAAGAAATCTTTACTTTTTATCTTTTTCTATTCATATAAAGTGAACAGATTTCAAATATTTCATGATACACTTCTCACCTTCCATTCCTTCTTTCCTATAACACTCAACTGTCTGCCTCCTTCCTTATTTCTATTTTTGTATAATTTTTATGACGGCATATTTTCATTTCACAGTCATAGGCTTAACACTCCGATAGGTAAGCTATCAACACATAGCAATAAATAAATACAGAAATAGCCTTCTACCCATGTTTAGAATGGACAAAGACTGTAAGTAATGATTAAATTCCAACATCAAGTTACTTACATAATACATTTTTTTGTATTCTATGTATAGTTATCCCATGGGAAACATGATATTTCTCTTTTTGGGGCCTGTTTATTTCCCTGAGCATAATGGTTTCCACTGAGATCCATTTAGTTGCAAAAGGCAAGATTTCATTTTCTAAGTGTGAATAGCATTCCACAATGTTATATACTCACCACATTGTTTTATTGCGGTATCAGTTGGTGGACATTTAGGTTGATTATGTATTTAAATATTATAAATTGAGCTGCAATAACCATAGCTGGAACAAGTATCTCTTTTGTATGCCAAAATTCATTTCATTTTAGTCAGTTATCTCCTGGGTGGCTGGGTCATATTGTGAATCTATTTTCAGTTTTCTGAGGGAGCTCCTCATTATCTCCTATAATGAGTATATTAATTTTTATTGCAAGCAATAGTGCTTTAAGGCACCTTTGGACCTGGACATTCTCACTAGTATGTATGTATGTATGTATGTATGTATGTATCTATGTATTTGTTTATTTGTTTATTTTTATTTCCACATGGTAACTATTGTAACTGGGGTGAGATGAAGCCTAATTGTGTTTTTAATTTGTATTTCCATGCTAGCTAGTGAAACTGAGCTCACATTTCTGTTAACCATTTGTATCTCAACCTTTCAAAAATGTCTGCTCATGTCTTTTTGCCATTTCTTAACTGGAGTATTTGTTTTGCTGTTGTTTAGTTTTTAGAGCTCTTTATAGAAATTGGGTATTCATCCTCTATCAGTTGCCTAATTTTCAAGTATTTTATCCCATTCTTTTAGCTACCTGTTTTCTTTGCTGATGGATTCCTTTATGACGTAGAAGCACTTTCTGTTGGTGTGATCCACTTGTTTATTTATATTTTAACTGTCTGTGCATCTGTTGTCATTTGCATGGGAATTCCCTACAATTATGTCCGTTGAGTGTTCCTGGCATTTTCTTCTAGTAACTTGATATTACCAAGTTGCAGCTTTAGATCCTTGATCCATTTAGAGTTGATTCTTGTGTAGGGTGAGGATCTTGTTTCATACTCCCACATCTGTAGTTACAATTTTCCTAAAACAATTTGTTAAAGAGATTTCCCTTTTCCCTGGACTGATTTTGGTTTGCTTGTGAAGTATCTGTTTGCTGTAGATGTGTGGATTCATTTCTGGGATTTCTATTCTGCTCATTGGTCTTCATTTCTATTTTGGTGTCAGTACCAGGCTGCTTGGGTTACAAATATCCTGTAGTATGTCTTAAAGCCTGGCATTGTAATCCCTTTTTGTTGTTTATTAAGATTGTTTTTGTTTAAGATTGAATTGGGTATCTGGGGTCTCTTGTGAAGTAAAGTTTTCTTAAACTTTTCACATTGTTCAAATGTGGTGTTATGGCAGAAGTGAACAGGATTCATGAGAAAGCAGAGCTTGCCATGCCAGCCCTGGGGTGACATGTCCTTCCCGTGAAGGTCTGTCTGTCCCTTTGGAGATAACCGCTGCTGACACCTTGTATGTTCTCACAGTGCCATGGTTTAGTACAAATTGTCATCCTGGAGGTAAAATTCTCATTTAGTCATGTTTATTTTTATTCAGAATTATTGCTGAAATCTTTCCACTTCTGTTCCGCTCTGCAGTCGTGAGATGCCATCATTTTCACCTGGACGACTGCAAGAGTGTTTTTTTTCACCTGGTCTCGCTGCACCTATTTATGATTCCTTCCAATCTGTTCTTTACACTCTGTTTCAGCTGTTTTAGTTTAAAGGTCCATATTTAGAGAGTTTCGCAGTTTTCTACTGCTGTGATGATAATGTTAAAATATGCAATCTGATTTCATATTTTCATGATCTTGCTCTTGTCTTGTTCACAGTACCCTGGCCACCACCAATATTTTACATTTTGTAATTTGCCATGTTCTGTTTTATATCAGGATCATCGTATGTGCTGTTTCCTTTGTTTCAAGCATCCTTTCGTTCCCTCTTGCTTAACACACCTCTATTATTTCATTTCCTTTCTCAGATTTGCTACATAGGGAAGACTTTTTGAATATTCAAACTATATATTTTCTACTCTAAAATGCTTTTGTGATTTCTTTTCACTCTTCTTCATAGCATTGCTTTCAGTTAGTAAGAGTGATTCGGATACATGAGTGACCATTTGAGTAATATCTCTCTTTACCACCATATTAAATAATAATCATGTCAAGGATGTACCTCCTGAAGTCAACATTTTCTGGTTCATTGCCAACATAGAGCCGGTGTTTAATAAGTATCTGTTCTGAAAGACATACACAAAGTAGGTCCACACAAATTATATTTGGGAGGAGTTCTGAGTTTGACAAATAAAAATGAGGAAAACTTTTAGGAGTGGATTGAAATGGAATATGATATACCCCAAAGTGCAAATAAACATTAATTTGTTTGTAGGAGGGAAAAAATATACAAATTAGTGAATAGAATGGTGATTCTCAAAATATACAGGCTAATATTGTGGAATAAGATTACATAGTATTCCTGAAAGTGCTACTTTACATTCAGATTATGGGAGATGAGGTACTGCCTATACCCTCTATGGCCTCTCATAAGGTGAGGATTGAGGCATGCATGTACCCTGAGAGTGTGACCAATGTGTAGCATCATGGTTAGAGTCTTTCATTCATTCTTAAGGATTCACTTGCTGTTTGTACACTGAGGACATCAAACCTCCGTATCCTACCCTCACCCCCATGTTGGAAGTCCAGGTGTTTGTTCACAGATAGTCTGAATATTCTAAATGCTAATTTTGATATGTAGTTGCTAATGTGACCCCTAACCTCCTGTTACTTTCACCTTTGTATATCCTTGATCTTTGGAATAAATTGTGTCTGGCAGAAGCTTTGCCAGGTTATATGCCCATAGGCTCTATCTCAGTTCTAACTCACCTCAGTTTTAGAGGGAGCGATATTGCAAGCGTCGCTACTGAGAGACTATGGCCATGTGATTGAGCTCACAATTCACCTTACCTGATATCCAGGTAGGGGTTGCCACATCTTACTGTGGCTTGGCGGCACTATGAGGTCACTCTCCTAAGCCCTTCCTGAATTCTCAGTCTTCAGAAAAAGTGTCAATTAATATTTAATGTTCAAGGTGTTAAGATTTGGAGTAATTTATTGTTTAACAATAGCTAATAAATACAACATCTACCACTTAACATTGCTAATACTGGAATTATTTTGTTGAACTCTGAGTTGTTTATTTTTCTGCATTTCCTAAACAAATCAGCCCTGTGGACCGTAACTATTCTACCATTTTCTTTCTCTCAAGTTACTGTATTTAATAAGCTCCAAATATACAAATTTCTTATTCTTTTTTTGCCCCTTAAATTGGTTTGTCTTCTTTTCCATTGCCTTAAGTCTTAGGACTAAATCACATGATAAACTCCCTGAATTCATATTGTATTAATAATTCAGTACTCACTGTGCTGTTACCCACTTGGATAAACTTACTTTATTTTTCTTCTAAAAATATTATCCTTTTAAATTTAAGATACATTTTATGTGATATTTGCATGCATTAAAAGGAAAATAGATTCTGAAAAATTATGGCAACCTTTCATTGATTTTGCCTTCCACAATATTCCTTCATTATTATTATTATTAATGATTTATTTATTTTCATTAGAAATGCAGGTTTACAGAGGGAAAGGGAGAGAGAAAGATCTTCCATGCACTAGTTCATTTCCCAAGTGGTCACAATGACCAGAGCAGAGACATGCTAATGCTAGGAACCAGGAGCTTCTTCCAGTTCTCCCATGTGGGTTCAGGGTCCCAAGGCCTTGGGCCAACCTCTACTGCTCTCCCAGGCCACAAAAAAGGAGCTAGATGGGAAGTAGAGAAGCTAGGACATAAAGCAGCATACACATGGGATCTCAGTGCTTGCAAGGCGAGGATTTAGCCACCGAACCATCACGCCAGGTCCTACTGTATTCTATATCATACAAAATATTTTTTATATATGGGGAATATAAAAGTCAAAAGTCTATGTAATAAGAAAGTTATAATATGTATATATATATATATATATATATATATATATATATATGAACACTAAGCTTCAGAGTTAATGGAAGTTACATAAAACTAACATTTTAGTGATCACACACTAATACTGAACAATAATTCAATTCTCTACAGGAAAGATGCAATATATCTTCAAAAGCAAAGAGATTCTTTTATTTTATTCTATAATATTGATGCCAGCAAAATTTCACAATACAGGAGTGAAATATTTGTTGGGGAAGTTATCATATAAATCTTTTTGCATAGATAAAACCTAGTTTTTAACTATAGATTTGCCTTAATTCTTTCAAAATAAGTCATACCAAACAACAGGAACAACAAGAAAATTGTATTGATCTTTGAGGAAGCAAACAGGCTTATTGTCTCCCACCCACTGTGTCTCTCATATAATCTATTGAACTTGCTATGTGAAAAGACTTCAGGAATCACTTAGCCAGAGCCATTTCCTTTATAGAGTCACTGGGCTCACAGCTCAAAGTTAGATAAAAAGCAAACTGGAATGGTAATCTTGAAGCACACTAATTTTCAAATACTTGAGCACATAGACATAGAATGAGGATAAGGAGAGAGAGAGAGAGAGAGTGTAAAGACAAAGTTCCTCTTGATACCAAATACCCCAAAGTTATTCCACTATTTTCATCCATGAATCAGTGTCTTGGACTTTTTCTCTGATACTAAAATGTAAACTTACAAATGTTAGTGTAAGCTCAAATGTGTATTCTGTTCTTCCAGCAATGTTCTTTCCCTCTTATATTTTCTCTGCTTATCACAACCTTCTCTTTACTGCTCTTAAGTACTTGCTATTTTTTTAGTTTTTGCATAGATTCCATGGTCTCTAATCTGTAGTAGAAGCTCAGTAGCTGGTGAAATCAATGGCTTGAATACTGAAAGAACTGTCAATTCAAAGAAGTCTTTGAATGTTTTTATTGTGATATTCTTAGTTATATATATATATATATATATATATGTATGTTTTACGTGTCTATGCCTAATGAAAAGGAATCACTAAATTGAGGCAGCAATACAGCTGGTCGAACATGGCCATAATTACTGGGTTGAAGGAGTCATTTGCTTTTTCAATAGATAGTCTTGACAGTGTAATCCAGAGTGGTTGGTTTAGGGAAATTTCATATCCAAAAATGCTATACCCTGTGTTCCCCATGAGGAGGAAGAGAGAAGAAATAGGGGACCCTTGGTCATGTGCATAAATATCCAAGCCTGATATCATTCCTTCACTGAGATGCCCACTTTGTCTATTAGGTGTAGGAATTTCTAGCTTTTCACTTTTTCACTTTCTTAAGTAAAACATGTTAAAAATCCCCTTTGCATCTGCCTGTTCATTGACCACTCAGGGGGTATTGTTAATGATGTCTTTGTGAAAGAATGGCTTGTACAACACTAGGTTGTGGTAGGAGCCAATTTTAAAATGTCCACCCAATACTTTCTTCTGTCTTCACTTCAGCCATGGCCTCCGTCTTCCTTGAAAATCTTCATAAATGCCAGTTCAACACTTCTTCCTGTCCTCTTTTATCTCTCCCTGCATCCTACGGCTTCGTGGCATCTTCATCCTCCTCCTCTTTTTCTTTTTACTTAGCTTCTCAAATCCATTTTCTTTTTCTACTGTAGTTTTATAACTGTTGAATGTGAGAGGAGGAGCCAGCCTGTACTATTTCTTTATCTTAACAAGCAGTTGCTACTTGAGCTCCAGAATCCATATACTGCTTAGTTATATGACTATTTCTTCCTTGTCCCTGAAAAATGGCTACTCACCTATGCAATAAGGTAATTTGTGTTATTATCTTTATAATTTTATAAACTTTTCTCACTGCATATAGAATGGCATTTTTGTAAGTTTGTGCTACTATAACACATACTACAAGGCCCATGATTGCCCTTTTTGGCTTGTGCTGCCACCTTTACTTGCATGTGACTAAGGTAAGGAGATGTTCCTATTTTTATTTGTGACTTCAGCTCTTAAGTACAGAACCTGGCTCAAGGGGATAAATTTGGGGGGAAAAAACACATATCAAGTACATTTTTGATCTACAGTCTAGGTTTACTGGTTCTCCCTCACATATACCACTCATCTCAGAATAATTTATAAAGTCTTCAAGCTGTAATGTTGAAACATTAGTTTCACTGTAGGGGGTTAAACAGTGTCATAAAATTCCTGAGTGTGAGTAAGGCAGCTGTGCAACAGTTCAATTAGATAAAGCATCTTTACTATAAAAAAGTGTCTGAAGGAATGTGAGTTTTTCAGGCTAAGTGAAATTTTAAATGTAAATTGCAATGAAAGGAATGAAGAAAATAAAGGTATTGCAACAAAGATGAAGAGGGCGGAGGTACCTGGCTTGTGCTTTCAAATCAAGTGTGTTGGAGAGGTAAATGAAACCCAGGATCTTAGCAGGTTCTTGCAGAGTGAAAAGACTTTAGAAGAAAAGAGTAATAATTTGTGGACAGATAGAAAAATAGTACAGAAAAAATATTCTGAGGAAATAAAACCATTGACCAAAATGTAATGTGGTTGATTCTCTATCTAATTTAGCATCAAGTTTAATATTAAACATTTTAGGTCAATTGAAATCTAAAGACTAAAAATAAATAAATCCTGTGTGCATTTTTTAAATTATTAGTTTGTAGATCAGTGAATACAGTGTCAAGTAAACTCAAAAAACCGGAAATCAGTCAATGCTATCTATTGACTCTCATCCAAGTTAATAAGTAGTCTGACCTTTCTGGGCATCAATTACTTGCAGTTTACCATTAATCACTAGGAACTTTCACTCTATTTGGAAGATTTTTTTTCCTTGAACTTCTATCAACTTGGTCAAGAATTGGTTGTGGATCAATTTTTTCTTTTTACTTACAGATATTTACAGATAAATATGGTATGATAAATAAAGGAAATGTGGATAATCTTAGATGAAGAAATTTTTTCTATGTGATTTGGTCTATTAACACACTGCCTTGTGGTTAGCCATAAAATCTATCTCTTGACATTTTTTTATGATGATGATATATATTTGTTCAGTTACCAAAAACTATTATCACTGAAAGAGATTTAGGTGTAAAGGTCATAATAAAGGATAATTCTACCTAAGTCATTAGTTAGAGGAAAGGAAACTGAGGTCTCCAAAGATTGAATGGCTTACCTCTGGTGTCTGAGTTAGTTCTTACTATAATCAGGACTAGCACACAAATATACAAATATGCTGATTTTTATTTTTGTGTTTTATATACATTATCTTAATTTAAGAAGTACAGTTCAAATTGCTTAGTGACCCTCTGTGCCAAAGATGACATTAATCTAAGCACATTGGAGTAATTTGAAGGGTGCCAAAACAAATCTTCACTCCACTGAAATGAAATCAATTCTGAAACAAATCATAAAAATGATTTGGTTTCAATACCAATGGAGTTTTTATTTAGGATTTTGAAGAACTTCAGAAATAGCCCTTTCAAAAGAAACCATTTCGTTGTAAATAAGGAATTCGTCGATAATTTAGGTAAAATTAATTTATCAGCTCTCAGTCTCTAGCCAAGAGAAGACTGAAAAGGAAAATGTTTCATTGGATGGAGGAGGGTATTCATGGAAGGACATAGGGTTTGAAGTTTTGTTCAAGAATTGTTTCACTGGAAGCACAGGTCTGTGGTGGCTTTCCTACCTGTCAGACAGACTGACCTAGTATTTTGATTTCTCTCCCATGTTTTTAATTGTCTACTCCTCAATATACTGTTTTTTTGTTTTCTGCTTTGGATGTCTTATATTAAAAGGCTTTGTGAACATTTTTCTGTAGACTACCCAGAGAAAGTGTGTAACATTAGGAGATGTTGTGGTCAGCCTCTAAGATGGGCTCCTCCAGGCTGCCACTGCCTGCCTTTCCTAACTTTGTATAGTGCTCTCCCAAGGCATTCTGCAAATGAGCAATAACATATCAGAGAAGTGAAGAAACTCTGAAATTAGATTTTAAAAGTATCCTACTTGATTCTTGGGCTCTCTGCACCCCTAATTCTTTCTTTTTTTTAACCTTCATTCTTTTTCTTCTCCATGTCTTATTTTTCCTGTCCCACACTTTCACTCTGAGGAAGCCAACTGCTGCATTTCTAAGGACTCTTAGGAAGTTCTGAACACAGGTGTGAATCGAAGGGGACTGAGACTTCTAGCTACCAGCCGTCAGAGCTGAGAGGCATGTATGTACCATCTTAGACACATATAAGTGAAGGCTAAAAGAGACATTACAACTGCAGGCAAAAGTTTGACTGCAATCCAGTGAGAAATTTGAGGCATAACCATCCCTTCAGATTTCTCAATATTGAGGCATTTTATATGAATTTTGTTGTTTCACAAAGTTAATTTTATACAATGATAGACAACGATTATGTGTGCATAGTGAATGTGTTGTCTTTAATGCAAACATCATTCTTTACCTAAACAAACATGAATTAAAGGCTTTTAGTTAGCCAAAGATATCTGAACTTAGCCTATGGCAACATATTTATAGCTTTTAATCGAACTTCAATGGACTGAATGTTTGTGCCCCTACTCCAAAATTCAGTTGCTGAAATACCAATTCACTTTGTGCAAGTTTTACAAAATGAGGCATTTCGGAGTTATGAGGATGTTGTCCTGTTTAATTAGGTTAGAATGATGTACATATTACACTGGGAAGTTTCTTCCTACTATATTAAGAGTCAGAAAGAATGTGGCAGTTTACAGCCCAGAAGAGAGTTCTTACCAGAAACCGTCCAGATAGCAATCTGCTCTCAGATTTTCATTCATCAGAACTACAAGAAATAAATCTGTCACACACACACACACACACACAGACACACAAGCTATAAAGTCCAACAAACTTTGTTATAGCAAACGAAACACAGTATTGCCCCAACTTTATCTGCATTTTGTTTTGGTATTTAACCAAACACTGGTCAATGGATTTTAAACAGATATACTGTTGCAACTTCTGATTCATTTTCCTCACAAAGTTTTAAATATTACTTGGGGCAGTTATTTCTTTAGTTTCCCATGAGATGGAACATAATAGGCAATACCAGAGTTTTATATTATGTGGAAAGTGAATTTTTAGATGATAATTTGAGAAAGAACTCTTAGTGAGGGACTCTTAGTAAGAAATAAGAAGCTTTGATAACTCATCATATGGGCAGACATCTCTTTTCAGTGAATCAGTCTTTATCTGGATAAATTTTGCAGAATTAGCAAATGAAAGGGGCACTATTATTTGTGGATTGGAAATGACAAGATGGAAAAAGGACATGAAAAAGCTATTTAGGGTGATCATTTGACAAGGAAATATTGAATTTAGACATGAAACTTAAATGAACTCAGTACTTAAAAGCTACTCAAATGCGGAAAAGAATGATTCAAAGCTCGTATCTCACGGTAGTTATGTGTTACTTGTAAAGAAGACCTTCCATAGGATTGTATCTCCGGAAGAGGCATGGACTATTCTGGTTACTCAATGCAAAATGAGATTGAAATAATCTCTTTTATATCAACCATACTTAATTTGAGAAACTCTGCATTCTAGGAAGGTTTCTGTCATTTACTCTCCCTTTACCAACTATTTTCATCTTATCTTACACATGCAAAATATGATTTCATGTTTTTATCACCTCTCAGTTGAGAATACAACTGCAAAGTGCATTTCTGTCCTGATCAATTGTCACCTCTATTTTTCAATTCATTTTGTAAGGGTGTTTTGTTTGTTTTTAATGACAAGCAAGAGTAATTTGATAAAGAAGAAAAGGTAAAAGATGCAGGAGGCAAGAGATACAGTAGCTCAAAGTGGTAAAATTAGACAGCAAAGACCATAAACCTTATGTTATAATATGAATTCACATTTTCCCTTCAAGTAATGTCTCCAAAGCAAAACTCATAAGAAAAAAAATCCCAAAGTTAATTTTATGAGTCCATGTTGTTATAGTGCTGCAGCTTCCTCATTGATTGAATGAAAAAGAAGCAAATTTCCAACTGTTACTGACTGATAAAATGAACTCCTGTAATAATTTTTAAAGATTTTTTTTCCTTCACCATGTAGTTCAATATGTCTCTGGTTAACTTGGAATTCAAAAGAAATATTTGCTGTCTTGTTCAATTATTTTTAATACATCATTTGTTTCTCGCCTTAACAGCAGGGTAGAATGTAATGACTTCATAAGACTGGCTAACTTTCACTGTATTCTTGAATAAGTACAAAGGCCTTGCTCAAATTTACCTCTGTTGATAATCACTTTTCTAAAACTTTTAATCAACTTGACCCATAAGTAATTATAAGTATCTCAGGCCAATAAAATCTCCTCTTTCATATTATAAATTGCAGCCAGTCATTCAGAGCTTGCCCATAAAACAATTTTGGTATAATCCGAAGACCAGGTGAATATTCCCAACTCCTCTCTTTTTCCTACTTAGATTTCTTTTGCCTAAGTTATATAACTGCTTGCCTGCCCTTGTTGTTGGAATGGTATGCGTGATACCCTTTCTGTTCCTATGCCACCTCTCCTAAGATTCCAAACTTTTATATGGCAGGCTTTTAAAAGAGTTTATTGATGTTGCTGAGGACTATACTGTTTTCATAAAATGGGGAAAAATGGTAGGAATGGGTGAGAATGGACAGGGAACAAGGGAAGGTGAATTGGGGAATCATTACACATACAAAACCATATCATTGCCGGGCTGAAATATCCAACAACAAGAACCAGAATGGGGTGAAAGCCAGCCAGGAAAAGCCATTGTTCCTGCTAGGACAGGAGGTGAGCTGGGTAGGGTTGGCTCAAGGACCCCCTGGCATGCGCAAAATCTGGCACTGGGAGGGGTTCTGATGGAGGAGCCTGGGTAACTCCTCTGGCAGGACACAGTACCTGCAGGTAAGCGCAAGAAGCATGATAGGAAACAGCCCATAATAGGCCATGGAAAGTTTCCCACTGGCACACATTCACATGGGTCAGGAGCAGACCAGGCTGAATCAGTTCATGTCACCCACTGGCAAATGCGATCACCAGAACAGAGTGTGGGATGGGCTAGGTTTGGTCGCGACAAAACCAGTACACATTATGGAATGCCAGGGCATGGTTGCCTGTACTGGATATGAATGCAGCATCCAACCAGCACACGTGAGATCCAGGAAGGGAGGGGCAGAACCGGCAGGGGGATTAAGGGGCTGGTCCCCTCGCTGGACAGCTACTCCCACTGGAGAGCGTGGGCTGGGATAGAGACAGACCAGACTAAGTAAGGCTACATCACCTGTGCGCTGCATGTGGATTAGACCAGGGAAAAGCCCGGCTGGGCTGATTATTCCTGCTGGTGCAAGCATAAATGAGAGTGGGTGAGGGATGTATGGGCATAGCCGCAGAAGCTGGCACTGGGGACTAATTCTGTCAAGTCAAATCACAGAACCACATAAAGAGTGCATAAACCGGGACAGAGAGACCTGAGAGGAAAAAAGAGGGTTCCCCCTTCTTGGGTCACTATTCCCGTGGGAGGGCATGAAAACTAGGACGGGAGCTGGGATGGCTAGATAGAGAGGCACTCAACATCACCCGTGAGGGCTGGATGGTTGAGTTGGTTAGATAGAACTAAGCTTTAATACCCATTGACAAGTACAAGAGCCAAATGGGATGGGGGACAGACTGGTCTTCTGCTACATATGCTGGCAAACCAGGGTAGGGGGCGGGCCTGGTGGGGTTATTGTGGGTCGCCCCAACTAGGCTGCAGCTCCCACTGGTTGATGTAAGGGCCGAACCAGACTGGACTGCAACACCCATGGGTTCCAGTGCAACTTGGGACCAAAAACAGAACCAACCCAGCAATTGCAACCACCAGTTGATCGTGGTGATGGACTGTGCCGTGCCCTGTGCTTGCTAGAACATACAAGAATCTGGTCTGGGAATACCTCAAAGTTTCTTTGGAGAACTCCCCAATCGAACTGCTGGACTCAGAACTCTAATCAAAAAAGACAGAAGACAGAGCAGATCAATCATTCATCTCAGCTATATGTTGGCAGCGAAATATGGGGCAAATGGAGACTTTATAATGGACCATATCAATCAGTGGACGACCTCATCGAGCAAAACTGGCAGCGATTCATAACTGGAGAACTATTAAAACCACTTGAGCAAATATCTCAGAGCATGCCCCACATCCGGGACTCGGGGTGGGCGGGAAACCGGGTGGGGCTTCTCCCGCAATATCCCCCTTTACCTCAGATACATGATGGAAACAATATGGACATAATAGTATTACCCACTTCCCTATCCCCCTGAACCTTTTTTTTTCTTTCTTTCTTTAACTGTAATTAACTATGTAAAAATTGTCAACAACAATACAATAAAATAGATTAAAAAAAAACATATCATGGAAAACAATCATACTGCAAAATTACAGGAGAAACAGTTGATCCAGATGACGAGTACAAAAAAATGGGGGGAAGCAATTAGCTAACACATTCAAGTGGGAGAGGAGTTTTAATTAAAGAAAGTATGGCAATTCTTAGTCTTCCGGACTTTGATTTTGATATAGAATGATAGCTGGTCACCATCACAATATTTACTATGGCAGTCTATGTCTCCTTATCAGAACCTCAAGTGAGTAATTGAGATTGTTTTTGTTTGTTTTATTTTAAAGGACTACCTCACTTATTTGTCTCAGAGAAAATAGTGATGTTCTGAGCCCTTATCTAATGTATCAGAATTCTTGCTATCATTCTTACAACTTTGAACTCTTAGTGAAGAAGACCCATAATGCATCCTGTCACTTAGATGGTTCTACATTTTTGTTGATGGATAGTTAGTCTAATGTTCTTACATATTTGAGATCGTATGATTCACAAATGCAACCTTATGCATTAACCTAATTTCTGTGAGGATCAGAAATACACATTTCTTTTGATGAAGGTGGAAAGACCAGCACATTACAGTGCCAAGCCATGGTCTAGCACCGTGAGGACTTGATCACATTGACTTCACAAGTTCAATAATTGAGCTCCCAATTCCCCAAAACGCGAAACTTACCAACTTTAAGTACTTCAAACCTTTTACTTGAGAACATTAAACAGCCACTCGTCCTAAGATTAGGAAATCATTTTAATTAAGAGCACATTAAAATTAACATCAAAATTCTACTGGGGCAATACCTCCAAGCATTAGCAGGCTCCATGAATGATGACAGTGGTGTTCAACCACCCCTTTCTTTACTCTTTAGTTACAGCTTTTTTGAAACTTTTGAAAATCATCTGTACTTAGACTTTTGAATTGAGATTCAAGAAACAAACTTTCAGTTGAATTTGACAAACTCAAGTTTAATTCCAAATACTCTGCATGTTCTAATACACAAGAGAGAGTCCAGAGAAACATGACTAACCTAGCAAGTGATAGCTGGGAACAGGGACAGAATGAGTAATGTAAAATCCACAGTCATTGGTCATCTTTTTTTCTCTTAGAGTTAGTGAATACTGGAAAATTCTGTTTCTGGAGAAGCTGGACTAAAACCATAAATTATTACTGAAGCAGTGAGATACAGGTTTGACATTATTATGACAGTGAGAGATATTTATGCATTCAGCTGTTTGAGGTACTATTCCCAAATTACTTGAGATGAGATTTTTTTTTTTATATTTCTGAAGGTCAGATGAATTGGATTAGTTTTTCAGAGGCTATCCTTTATATGTAAAGGATATGTATATGTGTAACACTTTATGTCTTTTCTTAATCATTTCAACTATTCTATTGATAGTACTTGGAGTCTTAGCTCCAAGAGCTTTTAGTCCTATGAGTGTCCTATGGTCTGACTTCTATCCTTGTAGGAACCTGGCCATAATGCATGCCTGCTTTACAATATTGCTGCTGTAAAGACTGCTGAGAGATAAGCATGATCTAGGTCTAGAAACTATATGATGAGGAAAAGCTGTTAAAATATTGTGTATGACATGAAAATAGTCTTCATTTGTTCACATATTCTTTTGAAGAAATGGATTTTGATCAGCACAGAAAAATAGTTTCCAGGTTTAGGAAATATTCTATATTCTCTATTTCATAAGATCATTGCTCAATGGAACACTTGCTAGAAAACAAAAATCAGTAAAACATTTAAAGTTATATTCTGGAACCTTCAATTTTTCTCTTTTTCTTTCTCTAGATTTATTCAGTGCTCACTATGTGACAATATCCTATAGACTGGGAAAAACAACTGGCCAACCCCTTGTGGGACTTAGACTATGGAGAATAAAATCCGATAATACAAGAAAATACTGTAAGTTCTGGTACTTACACATGCCATGACTTAAAAAATGAAAAAGGAAATGGAGAGAGGAAAGTGTGTCTGCTTTAGATACATTAGACAGAGAAGAATTTTTAAAAGGTGATATTTTAAATGTCCTGACAGCTGAGAAAGTGTATTGCATGATGGGATAATGAAGAGAGACATTGTGCAGCCATTTTCTGCAAGTAGCAATCTTTGAAGCATTTTATGCTGAATCATTTAATCATCATGACTTTCTGTGGTAGATGACATTATCTGGTAGGCTAGGTGAAACCCTCTACGACAATTTCCAAATTAAAGTAACTGCCTTTATTTTAATTCAACTTGATCTTTAATTCAGCAAATCAAGATTGAGGGTCCACATTATTAGTCACTGGTCTGCTTTGCTGGGAGAGGATGATGCTGGGCTGAAAAAAAAAGCAGGAATAAGATTGTTAAATCCATTAGAAATCTAGCAGCAAAATTATTTAATTTGCATTGAGCATCTCAATGTGGCTGAGGAGTAATAGGTGAGGAGAACAGAGTTAGATAAAATCAGAGAGGGAAGGAGGTGTGAATAATGGAGCTGTATAGACATTATTTTATATCATGAGAAATTTCATTACTGGTTTTAGATTTTGAGAATGTCACTTTAGCGATTTGCTGGTAGTTGGATCTTAGATTAGCATGTCTGAAACCTGAGGGTTATTAGAGGAATTCTACTACAACCCATCGGTGTTTGTTAGCATGTGGATAGGATCAAAGCTGTGCAATATGTTGATGATGGGAAATATTTGAAGACTGACACATCATAATACCATAGATCGTGCGTGGGAGGAAGACAGGTAAAACAAAATCATTGGAATATTTTAGATAGGTTGAATATGTGGATTAAACATCAAGATCATTTGCTAAATCACTCCATTAATACTCCAAAATGGCCTATTAACAAAAGTTCTAGTACACAAATTAAGTTTATAAGGTCTAATACACTTTTCACGCACAATCTAAAACTATTATCACATTCCTGGTAAAATTTTATGTCTAAGAAAATGTTACTAATTAAATTTGCCTTTCTCTTGAGATAAGTTATTAGGAGAGTTGCATCTTTCCTTGACTTTTTCGTATTAATATTTCTCTGTTCTGGGAGTCTCTACCAGATTGTATGGTAACTTGCTAAACTGTAATACATTGTTTTTTAAATATTAATTTCATCTGTTTTATGCTTTCAGTAGACGTTTCTTTTGTGCATACTTGGTATTCTACAGAATACTCATCTTAGAGTTTAAAATGGCATATCTAGCTGGATCAATTTTTCATGATTAAATGCAACAGATGTCAGTAGAATTTTTCTACTCTATCTTTGAAAACAAAGTGGCAAAATCCAGCCAGTATTTATTTCTTAAGCTTCATTGTTTTGTTGGTTATTTGGCTATAAAACAACATAGAAATATCATCTATAAAATCAAAATGCCAAAAGAGCAAAAAGAGGAGGGAAAATAATATTTAAGAAAATGAAAACATTACTGGATAAAGAGAGAAAAACTTTTTTAATAAGAACTCAGCTCTTCATTTCAAATTTTATTTATGTGTTCCAAAAGACAGAGAGACAGAGACCTCAAATGATTCCCCAAATGCAGATAAAAGCCAGGATTAGGCCAGGAGCCCTACCTAGGTACATGTGAAAGACCAGGACCAAAGTTCTTGATATGCCATCTTCTCCCTTTCGGGGTGATCAATAGCAAGAAACTGGAATCAGAAGTAGTAACACATGCTATGCTTCCTTCTGTAGTATCAGCTTCTCATATAGGTGTCAACTGAAGTCTGACCTGTTTCACATCTAATCCAGTTCCCTGCTAATGTGCCCGGGAAAGCAGTAGATGATGGCCTAAGTCCTCAGGCCTCTTGGGAGGTCCAGAAGAAACTCCTGAATCCCAGCTTTGGACCAGCCCAGCTCTGGCCACAGCAGGCATTTGAGGAATGAATGCATGGAAGATCTCTGTCTTTCTCTGTCTCTATGTAACTCTCCCTTTCAAATAAATAAACCTTAAAAAAAAAAGTAGTGCCTGCCTTAGAACTTAGTCCCATAGAAAATAGGGGTGCCCAAGTGTCCTCTTGATCACTATGCAAAGTATCTATTACATGGGAGTATCTGGGTCTGTTTCCTGGTTCCAATTTCCTGCCAATACAGACCCAGGCAGGCAGTTTTAATAGCTCACTTAGGAAACCTATATTGCATTTCTGGCTCCTGATTTCAGTTTGGCCCTGGATTTGGGGGGCATTCAGAGAACAAACCAGCACATGGGAATCTCTTCCTACCCATCAAAGAAAGAAATAATTTTTGTTTTAGATACCAAAGACCTGAAACATAATATTCCACTCATTCATGTCATTAATTACCATCATACTGCCAATTATGTTAAATTATGGGTACCATTTTGATAAATAAAATGCAAGAAATAAAATGGGAGTTTTCTCCTTAAGTCATTCTCAACCATTAAATTGATACTTTGTTACTGATTCAGAAGCTACTCCCATATTGAATGTGGATACCCTAACTGTGAGATTCAATACAAGGTCTTTACATAAATTGTAATGATTGACACAAAAAGAAAAAAAGTTGCGCTTTAAATATACCAGATTAACATAGCATCTGGTAATAAAACTAACTCAATTCCTGCCCCCTCAACACTTACCTAGAATTTCTAATGAAAATAACAGAGTAACCTTGCCATTAAGAAAGTGGAGATAGGGTGTGTGTTAAGTATAGTAAGAGTAGACCATTGTAAAACAGAAAATACATAGTATGTATAAAATAGACATTATGCTAATTGGGATAGCCCTAAAAATAGATTTTGATGGCTGACATTAGAGTGTAAACAAGTTAAGTCATCATCTTCAACATGAGCAGCCCATATAGGCATCGGTTCATTTCCCAGTTATTCCACTTCTGTCAGCTCCCTGATAACATACTAGAGAAAAAGCAGATGATGGCGCAGCTAGCTGAGTCTCTGATACCCTCGTAGGAGACACAGAGGGATTTCAGCCTGGCTCCTGGCTAGCCTTTGCTGTCATCTTGGGGGTGAATTAGTAGTAGAAAATAGACATTGAGTTAATGCGGAATCATATTGTATTATTAAACAGTGACACATGTATCTCCAGATCCTTGCTGGCATAGGTAGCAATTTTCTCTAAGCTCATTTTTGGTGTCGGTGAAGACATTCACAAAATATTATTGTATGAGGAGTTGCAGAATGGTATAATAAATCAAGGAAAAATGGATGATATAATTTGCCTGCACTTAAATTGCTAGAATTGATTATGTACAATTTTAAAGTAAGCTAATGTAGAAAATAAACTTATGAAAAAGAATAGGTTTTGTCTCAGCATGTATTTCAAGTGTTGTTCCAATATTGGTTAATCTCAGTCTGCATATTAGAAATTTTTCAATAAAACTCAGAAGAGAAAATAACTTGTTAAATGATACTCTCTTTTAAGGAAAGAAAGAGAAACAATTTATGATACATGTTCCCACACATTCCAGGATATAAAACATTTTGCTCTGAGGCTTACATGTTTACTCAGTATCAGAGATAACTCATTACATTTATAGGGAAAATAACAGCTTGTTGCAAAGGGTTATCTGACAGATTGAACACTTTTTATTGCTTTTAAATGTAGTAGACTTTATTTTAGAACTTGGTGTTAAAATTGTAAACAGAAATAGAATCTTCTGCTCTGAGAAGTAATGAAGGAAATAAATAATATATAGAATACATTTGCTGCTTTGAAGTTTCTAAAGGAGAAGGACATAAGAACTAAATGTGACTTTGTGCCTGGGGAGTCCAGCAAATAATTTGTTTTATTGCATTTTGCTTTCTCTTCTCATTGTTTGACAAGAATTTTTGCTTACAGAGCAAATATTTGGCTAAAGAGTTATTTCCTAAAGTAGAGGTAGATCATTTGTATGAAAACAGGTTCTTAAAAATATTCACAGGGCCCAGCACAGTAGCCTAACAACTAAAATCCTCACCTTGTACCAGCCAGCATCCCATATGGGCACCTGTTCTAATCCCTGCAGCCCCGCTTTCCATCCTGCTCCCTGCTTGTGGCCTGAGAAAGCAGTTGAGGATGGCCTAAAGCCTTGGTACTCTGCACCCATGTGGGAGACCCAGAGGAAGCTCCTGGTTCCTGGCTCCAGGTTGGCTCAACTCCAGCCGTTATGGCCACTTGGAGAGTAAATCAACGGATGGAAGATCTTCGTCTTTGTCTATCCTCCTCTGTGTATATCTGACTTTCCAATAAAAAATAGTCTTTTATATAGATACACACACACATACATACACACACACACACACACACACACACACACACACACCTGGGGCAATGGCTCAACTGCCTGCTTCACTACTTCTAAGCACTGTCATCCCACATGGGCATTGCCCCACTTCCCATCTAGCTCCCTGGTTATGGCCTGAGAAAGCAGTAGAGGATGGCCCAGTGCCTTGGGATCCTATACACATGTGGAATACCCAGAAGGAACTCTTGGCTTGAGATTGCCTCAGCTCTGGCCATTGCATCCATTTAGGGAGTAACAATCAGATGAAATATTTTTTTCTCTGACTTTCCTTCTGTGTAAATCTGTCCAATAAAAATAGA
The DNA here is from genome assembly GCF_030435755.1 of Ochotona princeps. Lineage (NCBI taxonomy): Eukaryota > Metazoa > Chordata > Mammalia > Lagomorpha > Ochotonidae > Ochotona > Ochotona princeps. The sequence goes on along the minus strand of NC_080839.1, from coordinate 19,423,463 downwards.
TAAATCTTAATATATATGTTTATCTCTATATATTTATATGTACCTAAATATAACTAGTGACCTGATCAATCATTTTGGGTTAGAATAATTTTGATAATTTTACATATACCTATCATTTACATATTGTGCTCATTCTTCACATTTACCCTATGATGCAAGCACAACTAATGATTGCTACATTGATAACAGGAGCTGTTAAACTGACGACTACAGAAAAGGGTGAGATTTGAGTCCTGTTCACCTCAAACAAATGTCACTCCATAAAGACATACTCATTTTTAAATCACATTCCTTTGCTGGTATAATTTATTCACATATTAAATGTTTCCAGTATTGTTCAATACTACATTTAATAGATTTTTCCTTCATCTTAAAGAAGTCCATTTGATTCCCTCATGCCTGCCATTATCTAACAGAAAGAGGAGAAATAGATTCTAAAACAGTATTACTGAGAGCATACCTGTAATCCAGATTTGATTTCAACAAGATCCTGAGGCATTAGCAGTATTGTTCCAATGCCTGTGGATGAGCAAAATGCCTTCTGCACTCAAAATGTATCAGTGAAATACAAGGAGGCAAGAAAATCAAAGACTTATTTGAGGAATGCTAAGTCAACCTGAACAGAGCAGCATTTTTGGAAAAGAACAATTAAGGAAACCTGAAAAAAAGGATTAAAACAGCGCGATAGAGCTTTCAGTTCAAGAATGAATAGACTATCCTCTAACAGTGGGAGTTGAGAAAATGTTATGAAAGTTGTTAGAGAGGCAAGACAGTGCTAGTTTTAAAATGTCACTAGTTTCCATAATAATAACACAGTTACAAAGCAACAGGGTGAAAAGATACCTTAAGGATTTTTACAGGAAACCAGCAGTATCCATCTAGTGAAACATATAAATACACACTCAAATAAAACACATTGTATCTGCTATATATCTGCTGTATGTAGTACATATTATATATAAACTTGTATATTTTAAGTGTCAAAGGGACAGAGGGTCAATTCTTTCTCCCTTGACAACATTCTGCCTATTGTAACAGTTTTCTTTGACAACTCCAAAGTTTAAAAACTCAGTCAATCAATAAAAACCTAATTTCTCAGTTAACATGCTGAAAGACTGAAATAGGTGCCCAAAGCCTTGCACTGAGTAAGGATGCAGCCTGGAAGTTTGATTTCTGAGTTCTGTTCCTGAAGCATTCACTTTTGTTTGTGACTAACTTTATACAAGTAATGAGTCTTACAGGCTTGCAGCCAGTTTTATATGACATAATGAAACAGATCTTTACCTCCAGTTGTTTATTAATCTGAAGGAGAGAAGAGGGGGAAGAGAGAGCCCTTACATCTACTGATTCACTCACGAGAATGCCTACAACATCGAGTGCTAGGCCTTGCCAACCCCAAGGACCCAGAACTCAATCTGCTTCTCATTCATTGTTTTCAGGGACTCAGAATGATCCATCACTGGGTAACTCCTGGGAGGCACATTAGCTGGGGACCTTAATCAATATTCTAAATGCCTTCTTTCAACACCTATCTTAAGACAGACATTTAAAAAAAAATACTCTCCTGGGCCCAGCGCCATACTCTAGTGGTTAAAGTCCTCACCTTGTGTGCTCCAGAATCCCATATGGGCGCATGTTCTAATGCCAGCAGCCCTTCTTCCCATACAGCTCCCTGCTTGTGGCCTGGGAAAGCAGTCGAGGACGGCCCAAAGCCTTGGGACCCTCCACCTGTGTGGGAGACCCAGAAGAAGCTCCTGGTTTCTGGCTTCGGATAGGCTCAGCTCCAGCCATTGCATTCACTTGGGGAGTGCATTAGTAGGTGGAAGATCTTCCTGTCTGTCTCTTCTCCTCTCTATGTATCTAATTTTGCAATAAAAACAAATAAATCTTGCAAAAAATATTGCTTTCCTTGGGGGCTTCATGTATTTCTTGCCTTGATCGGACTATTTCATTCCTCCTTCCCAACTAGTTAAAACTCATATTTTAAAAATCTGTTTTAGTAAATGGATTATTTGAAGTAATCATCACACACATATGTAAAAATATGTTATCAGACTACTGTTCTAATTATTACTTAGGATTTTATTTCCATTTTCATGATTTTGTTTTTATACACTGCCCATTCTTTTGGGCTAAAGTGCGCTAATATCATAAAATGCATTGAGTAGTTTTATTTTTTCCATTTTTATTTTCCATAAAATTTTGCTTAAAATCAGAATCATTGCAGCTGACATTTGGCCCAGCTGTTAGGACACCACAGTGTATGCCCATATCCCATGTTGGATGGCTGGGTTGCAGTTCTAACTCATTTTCCAATTCCACCTTTCTGGTAATGTGTTCCCTGGGAGGGAACAGCTGATCTTGAGTACCTGTGTCTCTGTGAGATGTAAACTGAGCTCCTAGCTTCGGTTTTATCTTGGCCCAGCCCTAGATGTTGTAGATGTTTGGGGAGTGAACCAATGAATCGATGACCTCTCTCTGCCTCTTTCTCTCTGCCTTTCTACCATTGCCGATACCTACAATGTTATGTACTTAAATAGGGTAATGATGGACTTGTGACTGTTGCTAAAGGATGTGGTATTGTAATAATATGAGAGAAAGCTAGTGTGGTGGTGGGGATCTCTGTCTGTGGAGCTGTATCATATATATAAGAGCAGCTATCTTTGTTTACCCTTAACATAGTTGAGAAAATTATCTATACTCAGAGCCCACATTGTACGAAGCCCACTCACTGCCATGACCTAAGCTGCCATCACTGGATACTATCTCAAAATTGGTTCCACAACTAGAAATTATCTTTTCCTATGGATAGTCACAGTGTATTTCCATCAGCATTCTACCAGACTCTGACTGGAAGCTTTAGCACTTTAATCCCAACTGTACACAAAATATGCTCAGCAGAAAGTCTTATGCTCTGGCTTTCAAGTCCCCTTGGCATGCCATCCTCCAAGTAAAAGGCAAACTTATACAGGGAAAGTGTTATAGGCAAAGTTTTGTGGATTCTTCACTCTGCTTAGCATAGAAATAAAAAGGAAGCAAGTGCAAGCACAACAGAATCTTTGTTCAAAACGGTGATAGGGAAGCGCTGCCCCGTGAAGTAGGGAAGCGGAGTATCCAACTGGACACTGGCTTTAAGAGAAATGGCATGGACTTTTTAAGGATTTTAATTTTTTTTCTAAATCATGAACATGGTAAGGGGTATAGGGGGCCCCTGGTGTCTGGGTTGATAAAAAAGTGTCTTGAATGAGTACTCAAGTGACTATTTAGTCCTATTCTGGTAGCATGGTCTGCAAAGTTCTTCTGCCTAAGTCTGGACAGAGAAGCAAAAAGAAAATTCCCTTTGCCAAATGTTGCCTTGGCATCTGGAGACATTGAAAAGAGATGGGATCCAGGAAGTGGGTGTCCTTCTCTCCTCTTCGGGGGCACTGGACCTGGCCTCTGGAAGTTGAGAGTCAGCTGGCTGACACATGGACACATGACTGCATCTTGTCTAGAACTTGTAGGCATTGGCATGTTTCTCCAGTGCAGCCTGCCACCCATTCAGCAGACCAATTATATCTGTCCTCATACTAGCCAGTAAAAACACTGAACATCTGAGCATCTTCCAACATCTGTAGGTATCTATTCCTAGCCTGTCAGCAAGTGCTTGGCAGCCCTGCTTCCAGTAAAATGGTCCTAGAACATCACACTCACCAACTCCTACAACCCAGCCCTCTAATACAGTTATAGACATTGCTTGAAGAAACTGTGCAGAGTCCATATAAGAAGTCCACCCAGAATCGGAATTAATACAATATGTTCAATGACATCCTAGCACATAATTTAAAACAATGACAAAACACCCCTTCCTGTGACAGAAAAACAATCTATAAAGTTGGAAATGTAATTCTTGTATGATTTGAGCAGATATCAGAAGAAGCATAAATAAGCAAGGAAATGTGACTTCACAGGAACACAGTGATTCTCTAGTAACATGCAGTTTGAAATATCTGAGAGAAAATTCTAAATGGTGATAAATCTCAGTGAATATAAGTCATTCAATGAAACCAGGAAAATAATTTGTAATTTGAATAAGAAATTCAACAGAGAAAAGCATTTCAAAGTATTCATGGAGATGAACTAAAAAATAAGTTCATTTTGGTAAGAGTTCTAAAGAGGGCGATGATAAAGAAGTGCAGAAAAATGCATATGTAACAATAAAATAAGTGAAAATTTTCCCAGTTTTGAAGAGATATAGACAATCAGTGAAATCTGAAGGACTGTTAAATGGAAAGACATATTGTGTGTAATTGGAAATCTAAGTGAACAGAAATGGCTAGCTTTAGTGAAATGTGAAACAGAACGAGTCCAAAACTGTTCTAAGAGGCCAAGTGCATCATTACAAGTCAAAATAATAATTATAAATATAATAATACTTTAAAATCTTAATGGAAACATGTAATTAAGTGATAAATTTATGTAAAAGCTTTGAAATCCATGTATTGCTTTTATAATACATACTTTGCATGGACTTAATGAAGACTCATCATTCACAAATACATCTGACACTGGACCCCCCAAATACTTAAGGCTGGAGAAATTAAGTGACTCATCTAGTATCAAAGACATGCGAAAGAATCTTGGTAACATTACCAGTGTGACAATCTAAATATAATGATTCACAATGTTGTATTTAACATGGTTGGAGTAGTGACTAATATACATATATAGCTTTGTAGAGTTTCCTTAAAGACTTAAGAGGGGATTCACCAAAGAGATTCATGAAATTGATTCCTAATCCCAAAGCAAACATTTACCGAGCATTCAATAGATTTCTGTAGTAATTCATCTTGGCAGGAGCACATTTATTTGTTTTACATTGTGTTATTGTTTTTTGTTTTATAATGAATTTATGAATACATTAGAGTTTCAGGGACACGTAAAATGTTTGATGATTTCTTTTTCTTAAATGTCTTATTTATTTTTTATTGCAAAGTCAGATATACAAAGAGGAGGATAGACAGAGAAGATCTTCTATCCGATGATTCACTCCCCAATTGACCGCTATGGCTGGTGCTGTGCTGATCCGAAGCCAGGAGCATGGAACTTCCTCCAGGTCTCCCATGAGGGTGCAGAATCCTAAGGCTTTGGGCCGTCCTCGACTGCCTTTCCAGGCCACAAGCAGGGAGCTGGATGGGATGATGGGCTGCAGAGATTAGAACCAGAACCTACATGGGATCCCGGAGCATTCAAGGTGAGGACTTTAACCACTAGTCTATGGCACTGGGCCCATGATAACTTCTATAACACCATCCTCGCCAATTATCTTGTTAATGTACTGTTAATACAAAAAGAACAGACCCAATGTAGTTCATTAAAACAAGTCCAAGAATATGATACTCCCTTCCTTCTCCTCCTCTCCTCACCTCTCCTCACCTCACCTCAGTGTGTTTCTTCTCCTCTCCTCCCCTTCCCTCCTTTCTCCTCTCTTCCCTTTCTTTCTCCCTTTCCCCTCACTTCCTTTCTTCCTTCCTTCTTTCTTTCCTTTTAAATTTGTGAACTTATATATTTTTAATTTACATTTAGTCAATGCTTCATTAACAAGCATCTTTAGAAAACTTTTTTCTTTTTGCAAAGGAAACATTAACATAATATTATTTGTAAATGATTGTGTTACAGGTGAGAGATTAACAACACCATTTTGGGGTATCATGCACAAATCACTCATTTTTTTTAAGTAGAGACAGGTAATATCAAAAATGCCTATATTTAAGAGAAGATTATGGGAAGCCCATCATGTGAGTCACAAAGCTGAATTCTGGCCATAGAACTAAAACTTTTAGTTGTTTTCTAACAACATGATAATAATTTGAATGCTTATTTGAAGTTTGTTTTATTCTGTAGTTTTGAACATATTTGTACTTTCTTTTTTCATGCTCAGTTATCATAGAACCAAAATATAGAAGAAGAGAACAAGTAGAACCACTTAGTTGGAAATGATGTGTCACCGATCACCTTGGGCAAACGTTGGTCTTCCTAAAGGCAACCCAGGCCCTCACGTGATTCAGCAGGAATTGGTCTTCCAAGAGACTTCAAATGTATGCTGAAATAAATTTCAGTCTCAAGGAAAGAACCCAGATATATCTTTAAGGTAAACTAAAGTACTTTTTGCTTAAACATGTATTTTCCTGATTCAAAATTACTAACATCATGTACTATATTATTAATAGTTTATATTATGATAACAAAACAAAAGAACTCTAGAATGTTATTTATGAGTGATACCTTTATATTTGAGAACATAGCAAGGAAAAATATTCTATAAATCCATAACATGGGCCAGCCTAGTGACCAAGGTAATTCTCTACCCTCACTGCCTGCATTTTTTTAGGGGAACCTGTTCAAGTTCTGGTTGTTCCACTTCCCATCCAGCTTAAATAATATAGACTGAAATTTGATACATACCTTCTCTAAGCATGGTTTATAATATTTAAAACAGATCATTTATGTCAGAACTGTGTCTCCTCGGTTGTTGAAGGCTGTGCAGTGGATGGTATGTCAATATGCTCATGGGGGACATAACAACTAGTTCATTGAGGCCTGCAAAGGTTGTCTAGTACCATGGGCGTGGGGTAGGGAGACGGAACATTTTGGACAGAATTCCCATACAAGCTTTGACAGCAGGTATCTGGGCTAGTGGAAACTCTAAGGTGGAATACGTCAGCCAATGGACCTTGCAAGGATTTCCTCAACCTTGGAGCAACAAAACCAGCAACATCTCAGAAATATCCAAGCCATTTAAGCAATATCCTCAAAATATGCTCCAGCTTACGGATCCTGAGATGACATTGGGTGGCTGTCCCTCACTCCTGGATACTGATGCAGTTGGGCTGCTGAGAGCGCCCCCTCCCCTTCCTCCCTACTTTTCCCAGATACAGGAAGAAAAAGGGAGATTAGTAAGAGTTGTGTCATCTATTTTCCCCTATGGCTTAAACTTCCTCACCCTAATTGGTAGTCCACAAGGGCATGCATTCTTCTTAATTATGTAAACATCATCAAAAATAAAATAAATTCACTTTAAAAAATATATCTCTACTGTCAAAATGAATGTCTTTCAAAATTTTTAATATTTGATCTCTATAATAAAAGATTTTTTTCTTAACAGAAAAAATATCTTCAAAGAACATGCACAAAAATTATGGAAGGCATGATTATTGAACATCCTACTGTGGCCTTCAGATCTTTTTGAATTTGTGGAAACAAATCATATCTAATGTAGTAAGATTCTCTATCTTGATGAATAATTTTCTCAGAGTCATAACATAATAATTTATCTTAATGGTGTATTGCTCTTGTTTTAATTAAGTAAAAATGGAATGTTGGAGTTATCTACTTGTTCTAATCCCATCACTACATCTTAAAGGAGTCTTGTAAAATTTTAAGGTATTGTGCAAAAAGAAAATATTATGACTGATCTTGGATGGTAAAACCAAGCTGACAAAGGAAAAGAATATTTCTTCATAAGGTTATTTTGTGTGTTCTTCTCTGAGAAAAAGACCTCATAGACAGATCTTATTTATATTTTTGGAATTGCATCTTATTTCTCACTTCAAGAATCTCTCCTTAGGCAAAAAGAGTAATGTATCAGTAGATGAACAGCTCAGCCACCTAACGTGTTCTTGCTCATGCCTGGTTGAGCTATCAAAAAAGCTGCTCAGATTTCAGGGGACATGCTATAAAGTTTGTTTCTTCCCTATTCCTGCTGTCTTCAGTCAAAGGATCACTGGTGTTTTAATAGGAGCTTGTAAATCAGCAAATGATCAATACTGATGGAATGAAGAAAGGAGGAATAGGGGCTCCTTAACTATCCTTGGCAGAAACCTACACCACTTTTTGAATTGGATGATTGAAGATATTCCATAAATTAGGTGTGTCTTATTTTATTTTGTTGTATTTATTTTATTTTAAATCCCCCCCTCAAACTCCCACCCCCCGACAGTTTTTTCCTCATGTTACTACAATAGCATAGTCCTTCATAAGGAGTCATAATTCCATCAGTCTCTTGCTTAAGTGTGCCCAGACATTGCTGGTACAGACAGTGTCATTTTTGAAAGAAACATATTGTTATGCTACCACAAATGAGTTCACTTTCTGATCTATTTCCTAGACCTCATTGCTATGAAAATGACCAAAATCTCCTGGGGTTTTGTGCTATGTGTACTTTTCAGATGGCAGTCATAGGTATTATTAAACATACATTTCCAAGTATTTCTTTTTATCACTTGCTAAACCCTATTGCGGAAGGGATTACTATGTGACTTGCATTGTCATGACGTATCACATTCCTGCCTTGAAACTTGAAGAGTTTATATGCAATTCTCCATGTGTTTCAATAATATATTGGCTATTACTGGAAATAGATGAGACTTTTCATCTCCTAGACTCTAGAGTAATAGTGATGTGAAAAACCCCCAAGTGATCAAAAGTGGACATGCTTGTATGTAAGAAACACGTAGCTGTGAAGTTCATGCACTAAGACTTTTATCCCCTCTGCCTCAACTTTTTCTACTATCTTGACAATTGTATGTGTTTTCCTAGAGTATCCTAGAATTAAAAAAAATGAGTTGATTCATGTTGAAGTATTTGAACTCCACTAAAATATAATCTTATAGGTGTATCAAGATTTTGTTTATGTGAAGTTCAAGTTAAAGGAATTGATTGCTGTCACTAGCAAATTGTCACACGTTAACCACTCAAATTATATTAAGAACCAAACACATACTGGTTACTGAGAAAACCAGAAAGCTGATTTTTGTATTTATGCTGTTGCCATCTTGTCTCATCATATCTTCCTGACTATTTCTTGCAGAAAGTTTCAGAGGAGTCTCTGTCTTCCCAATCATTCAAGCTATACTCATATTTTCTTGGTATTGCTTGAGAGCTCTAATTTCACTCTCTACAATCTTAACTGTTTCTATTCACATCTGTATTCTAAGCACTTTTTAATTAGTTCATTTATTTGTGGCATTTAGAGGGTAGAGAAACACTCGCTCCTACCTGTTGGCTACTTCTGCACATCCCTGCAATGGCTGGGGCTTGACTGGCCTGATGTTTACAGGCAGGAACTTCACCATGACTTCCCCAGGGATGCAGGAACATAGCTGCTTGAGTCACCATCACTTCTTGGAGGATCTGCATTAACAGGAAACTGGAAACAGAAACTGGGGATTAATATAGAGCTAAGGTACCCTGATAGAAGACACAAGCTTCAAGCTTAGCATTAAAAAAAAAAGATTTATTTATTTGAAGAACACAGGGAGGGGCGGAGAGAGAGAGAGAGAGAGAGAGAGAGAGAGCGAGCACGTGCGAGAGAGAGTGCACTTCCATCCATTGGTTAATGTCCTAAAGGAAACGATGACTGGGGCATGCCAGGAGTCTGGAACACCATCCATGTTTCCAGTGTGATTTCAGAGCCCAGGAATGTGAGCTATCTTCAACTGTTTTTTGAGGCATATTGCCAGCGAGCTGTAAAAGAAGTGAAACAGGGCCTAAGGAAACAGTGAATGATGGTCTAAGTTCTTGGGTCCTTGATCCCATGTGGGAGACTCAAATGAAGCTCTTGGCTCCTGGCTTTAGACTGTGCCAGTCCTGGCTGATACAGCTCTTTGGGGAGTAAGTCAGTGGATGAAAGAAAACACTCTCTCTGTCTCTCTCTTTCTGTCCCTGTCTCTCTTGCTCTAATTTTTCTATCTCCCTCTCACTCTCTGCATCTCTCCCTTTCTCTGTGCCTCTGCTTTTAAATAAATAACTCTTTAGAAAAATAAGTGGAGGATGCAGAACTCCAACCTGCACTTATGTGAGACATCTATATTGCAGGTGACAGTTTAACTGCTGTGCCACAGTGTTGTCTGCCAGCTACCATCTTAACCTGTAAGCCAGATGTCAGCCTCACCATCCCATGCCAGCTGGTACAAGTCGGTTTATTTTGAAGAGGTATCTTTCTCATAATCTTTTATTTACATATTCCCCTTTCATGAAGATAATTTAAATGTAGTTTTAAAATATCTGAGACTGGATCTAGATTAGTTGGGTCTAAAACCTGGCTCTTCCATGTACTGTCTTTACTATGCCTAACAATTTCATTAAACTTTTCTGTTTGAAGCATTGGGCGAGAATAAGGTAATGGTGCTTTGTAACTCACCACAGAACTGTGTTGGCGAATAAATGACACAATCTGAATTAATAGCCTTACCCATTAAGTGATCCAATTTCTAACTTTGCCAACAGCTTAAAATACTTGAAACTAGATACTTCCATTGCATTAACACCGTTTTTATATTATCTGCACTATTACAAGTATGCATTAATTTGTTGCTTGCGTGAAATTTAAGTAAAAACTCTTTGAACATAGCAAATGGGACTTTTTCATTTCTGCTTCCCAACCTTTATCACAGAGGCCATTTCTGTAATTAATTCACTAAACAGAGAATCAATTAAACTAGAATGCCTTTGACACAAATTCTTTTATGAGAAAATATGTTTTAGGCTGATTTGATTCATAAAATTGAGGCCTAATTGTATAATCTTGCCTTGCTTGCTGAATCTTTAAAGAATGTCATGATAATCAATTATTTCATTATAGTATAAGAATCTCTGGCTAAGGCATAGTTATCTTTGGGTTACATGTTCACTGCTATATGTTTCACTGGTACAAGGCCAGCCCAGGCAATAGCACTACAGGGATATTCACTATGTCTTTCTAAGGGGGAGATTTTTTTAAAATCTGAATTTGATTTTATAACTGCCATATTTTTTGTATATTAGACATGATAAGGTCTTCATATGTCAACTATTTTGTCCAGCTGAAAATGATCATTTAAGTTTAGGAATGTGATAGCACAACATGTCTAGAAAAGATTTTGCCACTCATAATAACCTGTGCCTTTAAAGAAAAAAGCTTCCTAAAAGATTTGATTTTGAAATTCTTGTGCTGTCTGATGTACAGAAAATATTTCCATTTTAAAGCCATTGCATAACGTGTCTAACATGTAAAAGGATTGGAGATGTTAGCGATACACAAGAATCTGACATATATTGTAGAAACCTTTTGTATAAGAAAGAATACTTCAATTTAACAAATAACTTAAAATAAAATTCTGCTTTCTTTTAGAGGAAAATTGAAATGAAGTTACATAAATAGTCTCATGTCAAAAATTACAGACAGAATGTTCAATTGCTGGAAAATCACTCCCATGTTGCATTATTTCTTCAAAATGAAATGGAAATATAACAACTAATATAGTCCATCTGAAATAAAAACAGCCACCAAGGGCTGGTGTTGTGGCAGAACAGATTAAGCCACCACTTGAAATAAAAGCATCCTATTTGGAGCCACGGTTTGAGTTCTGGCTGCTCTGCTTTTAATCTAATTTCTTGAGAGATCTGCTCCCTGCTTGTTCATCTTTCTCACTTTGTAACTCGGCCTGTCAAAGAAATACTTTTAAAAAAATCAGACTGCTTTCTTTATCTTGTAGGTAAAATTCTTGAAGCATTTAGATTACAATTACTGGAGAAGTTGGGAAGAGTGTGGTGACCTAGATTAGTTTCCGTTTTTCCCAGCTTCTGATCAGATGGCTGATTGCTTCCCAGCAGTCAGCATAATTTCAGGCAATATTTGGTGCAGGCACAGGTTTTAGCCTACATATGGTTTTCTGCATGGATGTGTAGGATTCTGCAGAACAGGATCCGAGGTTGTGTTTGCTCATTTGTATATTTCAGTTTGCGTAGCTATCAGGACAAAGTTAAGCAGAAAGCAACAGAAAATCAATCATCCAGGTTGGTAAATCATTCACTTTGACCAATTGTTGATGCAGAAGGAGGAGTGTGGGTAGTCGTCTGTGGATCCAGACCTTTCTGGCCTGTGCTGGAGATCATGAGGGCACAGCACACTGTGCCCCCAGGAAACCAGCAGGTGCTTGGCAAAGTGAGCTGCTCTCTGACCTGATGGCTGACACACAGCCCAGGACAGATGTCCATATTCAGTTTTCCTCTGCTTGGAAGGTCCCCACCTTGCAGTAGAGAAATAAGGGAAACAGTTACGGGCCACTGTGGTTAGATCAAACTTGCAGGTGGCTCTCCACAGGAAGGATTAAATCTAAAACTGAACTTTAAGTTGATTGGTGGATATGTGGGTTGGGCGGACCAATCCTGTTGCTGTTGCTTTGGGGTTCTTGTTTATCACCCCATATATAAGCTTCACTATTAGACTCAATAAACAGATCAGTTGGTTGACCCCTGGTCGTCTCTCTCTAGTGGTCTTCTGAAGGGCCTCCATCACCTCACCTGGGATCTTACAGGACTGCGGAGAGCAGACTCAGAGGACCCAGAGACTGGGTCTGTGCAATGGCATTTGTTTAAAGTGCAAAATATGGAGTTTAAGGTACAGCTATTCTTAGTCTAAATAAAATGCTCATTATTGGAATAAGAATTAAAGGGCACCAAGCAAGTACTGGCATACTGCAATATAGTATTGAATAACTTGGGGTACTCTTGAAATAACTCAGTCCCCCAAACTGGAGTATTTTCTAAATTGTTGTTATATCAAATAGTAATGTCATAGGCTCCATATGTTTCAATAACTTAAAAAATTAACTAAAATAACCAAGGACGCCGGGATGGAAACAAACATGTAGAAGAGCTAAAACATACAATAGACATGACCTGTAAGAGAGCTAGAGGCTGCAATTATCCTGTACAAAATGGGACACAACTATGATTATTATGTTTACAAAACAAAATACAAATTAAAGTAGATTTTAGTGGGCAGTAAACTGTTTTGTGAACCAGATATCAGACCTTAAGGAAATTAAAATACTATTTGTATTCCTATAAAATAAAATAATCACCTAACTTAAGTATGCTGTTAAATAGCTGATTGAAAAAACATCTTAGGCATTCCAGAGAAGGAAATTACTAATGAACATTATATGAATGACAGAATTCTTGTCATTCCTAGGGGTGAAATTAAAAGTGTAACAGAGCAAAAGAAGAATAAAGTGAGTGAAGATTAAGTAATACATGAAAAGATAACATCTTAAATTCCCAAAATTTATTAAAGTAATCTAAGAGTATGCTTAAAAAATGAATACTAAAATAACCAATACAACAAATCAGAAGCAGAATCCAAATGGCAGATTGAGAAGTTAATTGCCCCTGTCTACAGCCTGAAACAGAACCAGCTGTGGCCATGGAGGGACTAAGTCAGTGGATAGAAGATTCGTGACTGTATCTCAATCTCTTCTTCTGCTACTCTTTCAAATAGATTACATAAATATTTTAAGTGCTTATTTACTACAATTTATTTTATCAAGTTTATTATGTCCAACCATCTAGAAAAATGACAAGATATTAATTATAAGACACAGTTTAAGGAGATAGTGCAAGGATGAGGATCAGAGTCAATCAAAGTAAGATGTTGGAATTACCAGACCAGGAGTATTAAAAAATCCTGATTCATACATCAAGAGCTGCAGTTGGTAAGATGATTAGAAAAAACCAACATGATTAGGCATGGAACAACACATTTTGAAACATTTGAATCAATAAAAAAATGTCTTCATAAAATTTAGAAGAAAAACCACTTTGATCTTTAAGATGAAAGCAATAACACCAAAATGTGAATGATGTGGAAAATGCAATTTTAAAAGGTAATCACAACATTGCATGCATCCATTAGAACAGAACAATGTAAAATCAGTTATTCGAACTTCTATTTTAGGAGACTAGAAGCAGAAAACAGATTCAAAGTAGGCAGAAAAAATAATAAAAAATTAGAAGAAAAGCCAACAGAAAAACAAAAAGTCAATAGAGAATCATTGAAAATAAATCTAATTTTTGAAAGATCACTAAAATTGATAAGCCTCTACTTGGGTCTGCACCAACAAAAAGAAAGCACAAATTGCTAGAGTCTGAAATGCAATTAACAACATTACTACAGATCTCACGGGTATTACAATGATGCTGAAAGAATGAAACAAACCGTGTCCCTGTGTTTGGTAATATGGATACAATTGATCATTTTTTTGGAAAGTACAATCTGCCAAAATGAAAATAAGATTAAATAGATGATTTTATGAGGGCTGTTTTTGTTAAAGTAAGTTGAATCGGTAATTACTGACTTTAAAACCCAGAAACTCAAAGGCTAATATGGACTTAGTGGTGAATTCCATGAAACATTTAAGAAGAAATTGCATTGATTTTATGAAATGTCCTTCAGAGGACATTTCTGACTCATTCTGTGAGACCAGTATTATTTCAATAATAAAATCAAAAAAACATTATAAGTAAGCAGAGTGTATTGACTAGTATCTTTCAAGAATTTACAAGTAAAACCCTCAACAAAACAGTAATGAATAAAATAAACAATGCACAAAAAAACAAAAACAGTAGGATATAACTATTTCAAAATTGCTTCAAAATTGAAAAATCAATATAATTGATCACAATCATTTGATTTCACGAAATTAAAGTTTAGTGATGTGATCAGATTAAAATCATATGCTCATATAAACAGATGTAAAACAGCATTTGATAAAATATAGCATCTAATCACAATAAAGCCATCAGTTATACACAGGTAGATGCCAGTTTCTTCAGCTGGTTAAATAGTTGCAAACACAGGTAACATTATATATAAGTGTGACAAACACATTTTCTACTATGATTAGGAATCAGGCTTGCTATCACATGGTTTTTCAACATGACATTATATACTTTTAGTAATACAAGAAGCTAAAGGGCCCAGTGGCATGGCCTAGCGGCTAAAGTCCTCGCCTTGAACGCACTGGGATACGATATGGGTGCCGGTTCTAATCCCGGCAGCTCCACTTCCCATCCAGCTCCCTGCTTGTGGCCTGGGAAAGCAGTTGAGGACGGCCCAAGGCTTTGGGACCCTGTACCCGTGTGGGAGACCTAGAAGAGGTTCCTGGTTCCCGGCTTTGGATCGGCGCGCACCGGCCCGTTGCGGCTCACTTGGGGAGTGAATCATCGGAGGGAAGATCCTCCTCTCTGTCTCTCCTCCTCTGTGTATATCTGACTTTGTAATAAAGAAATAAATCTTCAAAAAAAAATACAAGAAGCTAAGAGGATGGAATATAATGTAAATACTTGAAATCCAAATGACAAAGGAGATAAGATTATCTTCAACAAATATGCTGCAATAACTGGACATTCATATGCAAAATAATGAAACTGGAGTTTATAAGCCTCACAAAATTAAACTCCCAATGGATCATAGATATAAAAACATCGCACCTCTTGAATATTGAGGATGTTTGTATTAAATGGTGGTGTATTTTTATATAACCTACACATGTATTTTGTAAACATTGAATTTTTAGATTATATATAATACCAGTTATAATACCAAGGCTATTTTGATAGCAGTTATACTCCATTTTATTTTTTAGGAATAATAGCAAAAAGTAATAATGTTTCTAACAGAGATACTGTTTATTTAATTGATTTCTTCTGGCTTAACAGATTCCCTTGAGGCAAAATGACTAGATGCACAGAGCTGACTTTTGTGGTTGCTACAACTTATACAAAATATCACTAGGAGGAATGGAATGGTGTTTCCCAAGCTCCAGGAGAGAAAAAGGGTGAGTGTTACCAACCAGCTGTCTTGTCCCAGTTATTCAAGGGGAAGAAATTTTAGAGAATTTCCATACAACAAAATCACTATAGCAAAAATAAATAACATATTTCACATTTTAAAAATTAGTATATCATAGCTTATATTAATTATTAAATTAAATAATTTTTTTAAATGAGGTCATTTTTATTTTGCTGGAAAGTATGGATAACACACTTGACCCTGAAGTTCAAAAAACAGCTTCTCACACTTAACAGAACTTTGAAAGAGATAATTCAACCCTGCAGAGAAACACTGAACCTACATTAAACTGATGAATCTTCAGTTAAATAAATACTCATGTAAACACACTATATTCAGTGAAACTTACACACATTTTACCCAAGAGACAGAGTAAACTCACACATTGAATACCAGCCAAATAACATAACATTGGACTTTTTAAAACCTACTGTGTAAGAGTGTTGTGATGTGGTTTTAATTTTCCATTTAGCAAACACCAAAAATGTAGGTGACTAAAGCATCCATTTAGTGTCTCACAGTTCAAGGACTCAGGAGTATAGATTGGATAGGTGGAGTTCTCAGATCAGAAGCACACTAACCTAGTATGTGGAGCCACTGGGGAGAAGGACATCCGAGATCGGTCAGTTTGTTAGTAAGTAACCTATCAGTGATTGCAGATCTGAAGTCCCCACTCTATGTGCTGGCTGTCATCAGTAGGTAGACCAAAGGTCTGGAGTCCATGCTCAGGTGTTTTCATCTCAACCACAGTGACACTTTTCATGTCAAACCCCATCAATGCTTTGAATTTCTGTTTCTCTAGGATGAGCTGGAAAAACCCTGCACACAAGTTTAGTATACCCCACCCACATAATTTGTATTTTGATTAATTGAAAGTCAACTGATTAGTAGCTTAAAATATATCTGAAAAAATGCACTTTTTGGTATTTGGGCAGTTTCATCAAGACATCAGGTTTTATTTAAGAAAAATAACAAGAGAACAAATTCTTTAGCTTAACTGTTCTGTGCTGTCAGGTTAGAAGGGAAACAATTTGAGCATGTTTTTGAATAATTGTAAAACTTGTCTTTGTAAAACTGAAAAATTTTCGTTTTTGAATGTAAAATTTTACAACAAAAAGCTATACTCACTCCAGTAAACACCTTGCCATATAATCTTTATACAGCCCCAAATGTAATAATAATTAAAAGAAAACATAAAAACAAGTTGTGAGAAGAATTGGTTGCTTAGAAGCAGCAGAGAGAATGACTAGAGTCCTTCTATTTTACTCTTGGACTTTGTAGTTTATGATCTTCCTAAAACAAAAGTATAATGTGTTATTTTCTGAGAGTTTTAATGAACATCATTTGTCTAATTTCTACTCACCCTCTTAGACTTCCTAGTAATTGCCCTTCCCATGTCTCTTTCTTCTGCAGGAATAGCTTCAGGTTTGAACAAACTGAAACAATCTTCCTCTATCTCATCAGTGTCAGACCACAGGACAGGCGTGATTGATCCAAGACTATTTGTATTTCCCATATCTGATGCTTGACTTTTCCAGGTAGAATATTTCTTCAGGTGAGAAAATGGGGCTATATGTAGACCAGTTAAATATGAGAAAAATATAATAGATTTCATAAAGTTAGGTTTTATCACAAAACAAAGCCAACAAAAGAGATATTCTGTGTGTTGTGGAATTCCACGGACATAAGACTGAAGCATTTAAAAACATCAATCTAGCATGACAAGTAAGGGGAAACCCTCAGGGAAACAGCACTAGGGAAATGCTTTTAGTCTGTGCTAAAGCTTTTTTGAACTCCTATGTTCATGTGAATCTGCACATTTCCTTATGGTTTGGCTTGCTTGAATGGAGTTCCTAGTTCCTGGAATGTAAAGCACTTGAGAATTACAACCCTTTTCTGACTTAAAAAAATTCATTATAGTTCTATTTCTCTCTTTAGTTCCCACATTTCACAGAATATTTCATAGAATTTTTATGAATAGTACTACTTGGCTTGGAATTTGTTTCCCAATATCTTGCCCTTTATCATGTCTTCTATGTTTTTCTCATTTCATATAAAATGTGTCTTTCTAAGATAGCAACCAACCTTCTACTTTCTACAGATTCCCATCATATGCAAACACAATAACTTGTATGGTGCTATGACAATAAGTAATATTCTTTATTGAAACAGATTGAACAAGATGAAGAACTGTATTTTTACTCCAAGAGGTTAATATCCAACCTGATCATTGTTATCCTGGCACACTTGCTTCTAAGCACTGGTTCTAGAATTGAACAGTGTCTAAATAAATAATAGAGTCATAAGTTAATCAATACACATGCAATTTAAAATGAAATGTTTTAAGTAAAGTTTCAATACATATATCTTTGTCATTGTTAGTGAACTGGTCAGGGAGATTTGCTTTTAGACATAGTTTTATCTATTGTGCTATGTCTACCAATACTGGATTGTACCTTGGATGGCAAAGCAATCAATACTCTCAGGCTTTTGCCTGTCTGTTTTTCCATTGGCAGCACAGTTGCACAAAAATTGTCTGGGAGGTTAGCATGATCATGTGCTGATAGAAGCTCAGTAATAACATCTTTGCAAAAATATTCAGGTGTGATAGACAACTTCTAAAAGACATAAAGTGAGTTTGTGTGCATTTTTAATTTAAAAATTTTAGGTGATCATTATCAACATTTTTAAAAAATTTTATTCACTTTTCAAAAGTGTTTTTAATGAATTGACATGCAAATGTTCAATAGGGCAAAATGATGAAAACTGTGTTGAATATAAGAATGTTAGCTAGGAATTTCCAACAGGAATTCCTGTTTAGCTTTTGTGTTGTCATCGGTATATAAATACATTTTTTAATGTGAGCTGCTAAATAATACATACTTTTCTAGGCTTTAGAATAATATAAGTAGGGCCTGGCATGATAGTATAGTGGTTTAAGTTCTCACCTTGAACATACCAGGATCCCATACAGGCGCCAGTTCTAATCCCAGCAGCTCCACTTCTCATCCAGCTCCCTGCCTGTGGCCTGGGGGGACAGTTGAGGACAGCCCAAAGCTTTGGGACCCTGTACCCATGTGGGAGTCCTGGAATAGGCTCCTGGCTTCGGATTGCTCAGTTCCAGCCATTGTGGCCAATTGGGGAGCAAACCATTGGATGGAAGATCTTCCTCTCCGTCTCTTGCTCTCTGTATATCTGCCTTTCCAATAAAAATAAATCTTTAAAAAGAAAGAATAATATAAGTAAAATGCTCAGGCCAATTTTAAATAATGAACAATTAATACATAGTTTGTTTCATGATGATTTTATCGCTAATGTTACTGCTGCTATTATCAAAGATATTACCTTTCAATTTTAAATTGTTGACAAGCTGTGTTTTTTAACATAATTCTTCCATGTGTTCTTGAGGGGAAAAAAAAGAAAATACTAATATAACCAAACAATACAACTGGCATCATTTACTTTGTTTTGGTTTCACTGCAGAAATTAGGAAAATGGTAAGGTCAGTATTCAGTGGCAGTGAGAAGTTTGCCAAAAAGTATGAGCACAGGATAATACGTAGATTTAAAGAATAGAGGGGGAAAATGCATTAAAACTGCCTTTCTAATTTTTTATTCTTATGATGTCATTCAAAATAGGAATTATCATAGCCATTTAATAGAAAAAGAAATGATCTTAAATAAAAATAGCATCCAGATCATAGAGTAATACATATTAAAGCCATGAGTCAAATATGGGTTTTTATAAACGCTTACAATTCTGCTTTTCTTGCTATTTCATTTGTCTTTAGCTAAATATTAACAGTCATTGTCCATTAAGCATTATTGGAAAATGGATATAAATATACCAAAAATGCTAATAGCTTTGCAGACACTAATGTCCAGGAAGAAATGCCAGCAGTTATCTTGGTTAAGAGCTTAAATATTGTAAAACTAATATAATTTAGTGAAAATAAATCTAATTTTCTTCATAACCTATTTTTATGAATGTGTTTCTTATATAAAGAAACTATACTTTTGATGGAATAATTAATTCTCAAATCTAAATAGAAAATTATATCACATTTTTGTAAGTTTTTATTATAAAAATGTGAGTGTCATAAATTATTTTCAAAAAGCACAGTATATACATGGTAATGAAGGAACAGATGGGATAGGATTAGAGGATTATGATTTTATTCTACATTTTAATTAATGTTTAATTTATTTTAATTACAAAATGAAACCCCCAAAATTTAATTTTCCAGAATTTAAAGGAGGGAAGAGTTGAAGAAAGGAAAGAAAGGAGGAATAAAGAAAATTAGAAAATGTATTCAATAAATCCATTTTTTAAGAAAACTTTTTAAAATTTTATTGGATAGGAAGATCAGATTTATGAAGAGAAGGAGAGAAAGAAAGATCCTCCATCTACTGGTTCACTCCCAAATGGCTGCACAAGTCTAGAGCTGAGCTCACTCTACACCAGGAGCCAGGAGCTTCTTCCAGTTCTTCCATGTAGGTACAAGGTCCCAGGGCTTGGAGCCATCCTCCACTGCTTTCCCAGGCCATAAGCAGGGAGCTGGATGGGAAGTAGGGCATCCAGAACATGAATGGGTGCCCATATGGTATTCTGGCACAAATATTTACTAGCGTTAGTATTACTTGAGACATTGTGGTAGAAGATAAGGATATGACAATTGACTAGATAAACTAGCTTTATTTTAATGAAGCTAATGGTCTTTCAGGAGATATATGATTTCTATAAATTATTAAAATGAAATATTACTTCCAATTGTAAGAATCAGGGAGGAAAGATACAAGTTATAAAGTATCATAAGGAAATCCAAGTTCCTCAATATAGACCATGTAGACTGCATACCACACAACTACAATATTATTCCAGACTTTAATTTGGGAATTAATTTAAACTTTATTTTAATTAAATGATAAACTGCTTGGCAGTAACATAATTGGGTATGTGTTTACAGAATATATTCTGTTTAAAGTGTATAGAATGGATTTATAGCTGAGAATGAATGTTTGTCTAAAGAACACTACTATGTTAGTTGGTTAGCCCTTGAAATGAGTAATAATAGTCATAGGACTAAAATCAGAGAGATGTAAGTAAATACATTTAGAAGATAGACTTGGAAAAGCTTACCATGAGTGGTAAATGAATGTTGAAAAGAGAGATGATATACACTTCTTGAAATGTTAGTGGGAAAAGCCATGTTGTTAAAGAAGTCAGTTTAGTGGGACAATTGAGATATTCTCCCCATATGCTTTGAAACAACAATGGATTAAAGAAGAAATTTAAATATTCCTTAAAACCAATGAAATATCAAACAGCACATATCAAAACCTGTGGGACACTGCCAAGGCAGTGTTAAAAGATAAATTTATGGGCTTGGTGTGGGAGCCTACCAGCTGAAGTCCTTGCCTTGCACATGCTGGGATCCCATATGGGCATGCTGGTTCTAATGCCAGCAGCCCTTCTTCCCATCCAGCTCCCTGCTTGTGGCCTGGGAAAGCAGTTGAGTACGACCCAAAACTGTGGGACCCTACACTCATGTGGGAGACCTGGAAGAAGCTCCTGGCTCCTGGCTTTGATTGGCTCTGCTCTGGCTATTGGGGCTACTTGGGGAGTGAATCTGCAAACAGAAGATCCTCCTCTCTATCAAAAAAAAAAAGTGAATTTATTGCAATTGATGCATACATTAGGAAATAAGGAAGACATCAGGTAAATAAGCTAAGTTTATATCTGAAGGAGCTAGAAAAACAGCAACAAAATAATTCCAGGAACAGAAAAGAAAACTATCAAAATCAGACAAGAAATAGTATTCCATGGAGTAGATATACCACAATTTCTATAACCATTCTTATTTGTTGGGAATCTGGGTTGTTTCCATGTCTTTGCTATTGTAGATGGTGCTGCTCTGAATATAGGAATACAGATCCCTTTCTCATATTCAGGTTTCATTTCCTCCTGATATATTCCCAAGAGGGGGATAACTGGGTCATATGGTAGATCATTTTCAGTTCCCTTAGCAGTCTCCATACTGACTTCCACTGTGGTTGTACTAGTCTAAACTCCCACCAAAGTGAAGGAGGGTAACTTTCTCCTTATTTCCACACCAGCAGTTAGTAGATGTTCCAATGTAGGCCAACCTCTCCGGAGTTAGGTGGACCTCACTGTGTTATTTATTTTTATTTTTTATTTTTGTATCTCCCTGACAGCGAAAGTATCTGTTCATTTCCTTTGCTGATTTCTTCACAGGGTTTTTTGTTTGTGTGTTTGTTTGTTTGTTTGTTTTGCTGTCACTGGGTTTCTGAAGCTCTTTGTAAATCCTGGATATAAGTCCCTTGTTGGCTGTGTAGTGTGCAAAGATTTTCTCCCATTACGTTGGTTGCTTCTTCACTTTGTTGATCATTTCCTTTGCTGTACAGATGCTTTTTAGTTTGATGTAATCTATTTGCTTATTTTGGCTTTGATTATCTGTGCTTTTGTTCTTTTTTGGAGAAATCTTTCCCCATTCGTAGATCTTGGAGTGTGCTTCCTGTGTTTTCCTCTAATAGTTTGATGTTATTTTTGGGTGCAGATTTAGGGCCTTGATACATTTTGGTGTAAGGTGGCACGTGGGGGGTCTTGCTTTTTATGTCTGCAGGCTGCTCTCCAATTTGTCCCAACAAGATTTGTTAAAGAGACCAGACTTGTTTCATGGATTGTTTTTAGTTTTATTGTCAAAGATTATTTGGCTGTATATGTTTGGGATCCATTCTTGTGTTTCTGTTCTATTCCATTGATCTGTGTTTCTGCACCAGCACCAGACGGTTTTTGATGACCACTGCTCTGTAGCAACTTGAGGTCTGGAATTGTGATTCCTCCAGCTTGATTTTTATTCTTCAGAATGGCTTTGGATATTTATGGTTTCTTGCATTTCCAGATAAACTTTTGTATCTTCTTTTCTATTTCAGAGAATGTTGTTGGAATTTTAATTGTGATTGCATTGAATCTATATATTATTTTTTGTAATATAGACATTTTGATTATGTCGATCCTGCCAATCCAGGAACATGGTAAGTTTCTCTACCTTTTAATGTCTTCTTCCATTTCTTTTTTAAAAAGATTTATTTTATTGGAAAATCAGATATACAGAGAAGAGGAGAGACAGAGAGGAACATCTTCTGTCCATTGATTCACTCCCCTTGTGTTATTTGATTGTACTAATGCCATTATTTGCATTCATTAATTTTGTATCCTGCTACCCTGTCAATGTCTCTTGAGTTCCAGCTGTCTCTTGACTGATTGCTCTGGTGCTTCTAAGTAGAGAATCATGTCATGTGTAAACAGGGATGATTTCAGTTCCTCCCTTCTGATTTGAGTTCCTTTAGTCTCTTTTTCTTGCCTAATAGCTCTGACAAGGGCTTCCAATGCCATATTGAATAGCAGTAGTGAGAGTGAACACCCTAGTCTAGTTCTGGATCTTATTGGAAAAGCTTCTAGTGTCCATATTTACTATGATGCTGGGATTGAGATTTTGGTATATTGTTTTGATTGTGTTATAGAACATTCCTTCTATGCCTATCTTGCTTAAGGTTTTTAGATTGAACTGGTGTTCTATTTTATCAAATGTCTTCTGTGCATCTATTGAGATGATCATGTGGGTTTTATTTTTCAATTTGTTGAACCATTAGAAAGAATGGAATGATACCATTTGCAACAAAATGGTCCTAACTTATGCTCAGTGAAGAAAGTCAATTCCAAAAGGACGATTGCCATTTATTTTCTCTGATATAAGGCAACCTTCATGCAAATTATAAAATCAACAGCCCTATCCAATCATCAACTATATGTATTAAAACTGAAGGAAGGGATGATCTCATTTAGAGCAGTTGATAAGTTATATTTCGTAAGGTACAGAAGGGAAGCAATACTGAAGTTTTCAAAGGGCAATAAGTTACTATGAGATTTAAAAAAAATATTTTTGGAAGTGTGACAATCATGTTGGATGGATGGAAATTGAGTTTGATGTAATATTGCTTTAGAAATAGTCCAGTGGGGAATTATGAGAGCCTGGGGAACAGCAAAGATAGCATCAAAGGGATCAAGAGGAATATAACTGAGATTTATGTTATAAAATAACTGAAATCTGAGACAGATCAACTGTAAAAATCAAGAGATGAGGTGTACGTGGGAATTATATGAGTATTTGGCTTGATCAGTTTTGCCAACTTTAGAAATTATTTGCCCAAGGGGAACCTCAGATAAACAGGTTAGGGAAGAAAGACACTTCTAAAATGTTATCATCTCCCATGACATCAGGCTTTGTCACAGATAGGAAATGTCTGTATGAGGAGTTTCTCTGCAGTTTAGTGTCAGATTTCCTAGTCTGCTCCATTCTACTGTTCATCATTCTATTCTGTCTCAGCAACCCATCATTATAGTTACCACTGAATACTCTTGCCAATGTCATAAGTTGTCTAATCTTGAATATCTTCCACTTTTCTACATTCGGTTTCCTGTGTTCAATAATTTATGTGATCCCTTCTAATTCGAGTAAGTCAGCAAGTTAGGGTCCCATGGTATGGTTCTAAAAGTAGCAGTATCATTCTATGTTGACATAACCCTACCAAAAATATGCATTTGTTTAATTTAGTAGCAGTTTCTGAATCTAGAGAGAAAACTCTGAGAGGGAATGTCTTAAGGAAGTCCTGTAAGTTTTGCTGGCATATTCTATGTAAATTTAAATATCTGTCATTGCTGAAAACACTGTATTCAACTATAATTCCAGGGGTAAATTTATTTACCTTATATAAAGATCCATTTCATTTTGTAAAAATTCTTTTTGCTATGAATCAAACACTGATTCCTTAACTCATTTAGTTTTTGTGGTAAATGTGTGCTGTGTTGTGAAGGATTTCTATTGAAATCCATTAAAGTGCCTTAAGAACTTTAAAATGTGAGATAAATTAAGTAAATTACAATGGTTTTGAATGCCCCAAAATACATATGTGTCTGTCTTCTTTTTGGTAAAGACAATACATCATTTGATCTTTTTGCTGTGGCAATATATAATTAAAATTTTTGGTTTATAACTTTTAATCTGAAGGCATAAATTTACTTTTCCATTTACACAGCAAGTGGAAACTGTGAATATAAATAGAGCAAAATTCTGCATATCTTTTTTAAATCCCTAAAACCGTATTTCTATGTTACCTCAGTCCAGAGAGTTTTAATTTGCAGTATTTTGCATTAATAGTAACTTGCTGTCAGGGTTTTTTTCTGTTGTGTTTAGGAAAAAGTTAGATCTCTAGTTTTCTGAAGTATTACTCATTTATAGCACCTAGAAAGGAGAGCAATAGAAATAGCAGAACGGAGACCCATCTGGAAGTGACATGTCTTCATTCTGCTAGTTTTATGCCTGCCAGAAATGCATGTGGGTTTGGCTGTCTTTCTTATTGCTTGAAAGCACATTTTTGAAGGTATTTGTGAGAATGTTTTCTCTATACCACTCATATTTGTGTGTAAACATCAAGAGTTTGTCCCCAGTGATCTAGGAACATGCAATTAAGTTGTGCTTTGAGATAATTTTTCAACATAGCACTTTATTTTTATATGCAAATAAAAATAGACATGTCATATAACAATGTATGCCATAAAACATTTGATTTTTATGGGGCTATTTGATATATAGTATCTCATTATAGTTTCCAAAATTGCCTTTCAGTTAGACAATGCTTGTGGTTTCCTTATGAGACTTACTTAGTACAGACAGAATAACATATAGCCATAGTAGGGAATAAACATTATCAATAAATTTGATTGGGATTTAGTAAACTCTGCCAATGGAGGAAAAAATCTGATAAGATACTTGCTTAATCCCACTGGAAAACAAATCTATCAATTTGGGTAGATGCTGTTTTGATGCAAAATGAGATTTATGCCATCCTATTGGTAAATTTCAGATTATTATTAGTTGGCTTTCCACTATGTTTTTATCCTTTCAAATATGCATATAATAAAAATACTATGCTTACTGATATAAAAAGTATAAATATTGGGATTAAGCAAAATGATACCCAATCTATGCTATCACTAGCATTCTATCTTTCAAAAATGACTTTGGAATCTTCATTAATTAATTTTTATATTGGAAAGGCAGATACATAGAAGGAAATACAGAAAGAAAGATTTGCTGTCCACTGGTTTATTTCCCCAAGTGGCTGCAACAGACAGAGCTAAATGAATCTAATGCCAGGTGCCATGAGCTTCCTGTGGGCCTCTCATGTGGTGCAGGGTCTCAAGTCCTCCTCTAATGCTTTCCCAGGCCACAAGCAGGGAGCATGATGGAAAGTGAAACAACCAGGATATGAACCAGTGCCCATGGGGATCCTGATGGCTGCAAGTCAAGGATTTTGCCACTAAGCTATTAAGCAGGACACTTTCTATTTGTAAAATGGAGATAGCAGTGCTGTTATTCCATGGTGTTAATAAAATTTAAATGAAATATCACTATACAGTGCATGAACAGGTTAACAAAAAAAGGTGATTCTGATTTCCTTCTGCTTTCTCCACTACAGAGAGCAGCAGTAGTAAGAGTTATTGGCATTTTAAGTTCAGGTCTAATGTTTATTCTCCAGAACACTAATGTCAAATAGTTTTGTTAGGTATAAAGAATCCAAAACATTGCAAATTTCAAGGAAAATTGTAGTAAAGGAATGTAAATCTAAAGTACATAATTCCATTAGCAATATTCCAGATAAACTGGAGATAATTATGTGTTTTTGATGGATTGTGAAAAGTGCCACCTAAGATTATATTGAACTATGATAATGTAACTATTTTATCCAAATTTGTTTTCTTTGCACAAAAACAGCAGGTACAGTTTTGACATTATACTAAGTCAATAGTCAAATTTTAATAAGGCAAATGTGCCAACCTTCCCCTGTTCAACTGACTATGTACAAAGTGACACAGAGCATTTCATCCCTTGAATGTCTGAGTTTGGACTTACATTGATACATAACAACAGCTACTTTTTTTTTCAAGAAGTTAAACTCATACTTATTTTGGAACAAAAGATGAATATTCTAATCAGTATCTGAAACTAGGTCTGTTAGTATCATGTGTACTGCACCACGCAATCACTTTCCTTAGTTAATAATGCCAGTCCTCGAAAGTAGGGTTACATTTTTATTTACCTTTGCACTAACTGTAATCGCTGAAAGACAAACTTCACAGTTAATATTCTTCAGCAAAAAAAAATCACGATGTAAATAACAGACACAAGCATGATGATCAATCACATCACTACTTTCAGGGTCTCTGGGTTATTGGCTACTGTATATCTTTATTTAACTCACAAAGTGTCGTTTGTTGCTACAATGTCTTTCAGACATGAGCTTATGTGGCATTTCATCAGAGAGTGAATCAGCAAAGAAGAAAATACTTCAAAGGGCAGAGAAGTCTTGGAGACAGCACTTTAATTAGACATAAATGGTGTTCACAGAAAAAAGAGTTGATGGCAGTAATTTAGTAGAAATGATCACAAAACTGAAATTCTATGAACTGTAGATATGCAGATAGAGGAACTCAGCTAACACAGGCTTATCAAGGGGAATGTGGATAAGAAAGGTGATTGTGCCGCAAAAGATGTCTCATGGAAAGTAAGAACCACCAAAAAGCCCTCCAAATCACAAGACTCAAGCGTTTGGAAAAATTCAGTGGCAATTAAGAGTACAAAGAATTAAATAGCAGAAGCTTACCCACGCCTAGAAACGTATATAGCATTTTGCCAAGCTATAGAAAACATGCTTGCCGTTTACCATAGGTTATACAACAGCAGGCAGGCAAGCCAAGTTTCAAGTAAGCTTTGTCACTGTTTCTAAAGTTTTAAATTACACTGCATTAGAATATTAGTTGTACTCCTTTATTATTCATTGCCATCTGCATGTATAACTGACAGTAAGAATTTTAATGTTTCACAAAAATCATTACAGGTTACATGAGAGAGATAAGTGAATCTAGGGAACTCTCTTCTAAGGATCCTGAGCAATTCAAATATATGCTGAGCATACTGAGACGTCTCCCACCTCCTCATGATTACCACAAGGTTTAAGAGAGACAGATTTCAAAGGTAATTTTTCTTCTACCCAAAATAGTTATGGAATGTAGACTCCGTATAATCAGCAAGTATTTTGTCTGTGGAAGTGACTGCTTCTAATTACAGAGCTTCTGACAGGCTGAGTTCCACCTTTGTGAGGCATGTGTGTCCATGACACAAAATTTGTAAGGAGCTGAAAACCCAGAAAAACATAGCAAACCATTTTGGAAATTCAAGCCCTTTCATGCAAGGTGTTGGTCCAGTGCCTGTCCATTTCTTTCCTCTGAGTTGATGATTGCGGGCTCTGCTCGGATGCTCTGAATGTGAATTTTGAGATGAATCATGGTCTTGTGTCCTTCCTGCTGGTTTTGATTTTCTAATTGTGTATTTATTGGTAACATGGGCCCGAATCCCTCCTGCTTGTGTTTAAAGTCTAATAAGTCTATGAAGATTGAGAAGGGTTAGAATGAAGTTTTGCATCAGATAGTGATGAGGAGTCTCGCAATTCATCAATCTGGAGACTTGGTTTCCTGTGTACATAGGTAATGAGCAAAGACAGGGAAAAGGCACACAGATTCAATATTGCCTTGACATATAGTGACGCTATCACTCCCAATTATGTTCTGTTCTTCCAAATTCATCACTTAATAGGCTGGAATATTGTCTATTGATGCTCACAGAAGGAAGCAAGCATGAATATTGGTGAATGATAATTTTGTCATAAGTTGTTTACAATATGTTGCATATATTAAACTTATACAGCATTAAATTATAAAGATTTAATCAACTCTCAACAAAGATTTTTTTCCCCTTATTTAAATTTTTTTTTCCTTTTGATTTCATGTCGCTTGGGGAATGGAGTTACCTGCAGGGCTTTTTCTGTTTCACATGGTCCCAGAGTGCTGTTCCAAGGAGCAGTGTGTGTCCATGACCCCATAAGTGTTGGTCGACCTCTCTGCCAGGTGATGCACTGATGTATCTTGCTATTTAAGTAGAAGGAGATCAATGCCCTCCAAAGATCAGTGACCTTTGCGGGACTGTTAAGCCAACATTTCCTAAATACCTTGAAGTAGCTTGGTCCAGAGGCTCAGTTTCACTGGATTGCATAGCAGAAAGGGGGATTGCTACCCGACAGAGAAAATATGTCACCTCGTCCTGTTCTGCCATCCAGCATTATGAAAACAGCAAAACCAAACCTGATTGCCTCATGATTTAACTGAAGCCCTTGCTAGGAATTCGGGACTATGGGAGAGAGAATACCTCCCTCACAAAGCAGGACCCCATTTTTGCTCTAGAAGCGGAGCTGAAACAGTCTGTGAAAGGAAAGGGGAAGTCTGTGTGTTTTTTTTTTTTATCAACTATTTCTAGAGTTTTCTATTTGTTTTGTTCCAGTGGCAACAACACGTGCCTTGAACACAAATTTTGCATAGAATCTGTTACTTTAATTTCCCAGGTACAGTTTTGCAGCACATAGTGGGAACTTGCATACTCAATAAATACCTGTGCTTTGAATCAATGGATTGGACTAATACAAATTTTGGTATAGGAAACCTTGAGAGCACACTGCATACCTAGGGTTTATCACAGTGTTCCATGTCACATGCTTGATTATGTTCTGCCTTTTATAAGATAAACTATTCTTTCTGTTTGGGAAGGAAGGCTGGCAAGGGCCTCAGTATTGGGGAGTGTGCTCTCTTTACAGCAGGGTTTCCTTGGATAGGTGTAACACCTGGATGCCCTGGCTTTTCCTGTGTACCTTTTCTGTTGTTTTTCTGAGACTGTTTTGGGTTTGCCATTGAAGGCTTAAAAAGTGTACATTCCCAATTGGCTTGAATGGCATTCTTTAAATTGTTAGGATCTCTACCACATTATGTAAGTATTTGCACATTTTCTTAACTCAGAGGTTTAGCAAACTGATTGTAGCATCTTCTTTGGAGATGGTACAACCCTGTGTTTATTTCCAACTGTTATAATTCCTGTAAAAAACCAAGGATGTTTCTTCACTTCCCAATGACATATCTATATAGGATTCATTAAGATCAGCTTTGGACAGATATTACTGAGCCTTTTAATTCATCTGAAAAAAAACACAAGATGGAAAATTTCGCAATTTAAGATGATTCTATAAAAGAATTGCTTAAAGTGAAAGATTATAACTCTATAATACATTCTAATAAAGCTGAAAAATTTTAAATAAGAAAGCAAAATTGTTTATTAAAATTAATCATTATTTTTAATATTTTTACTTATAACTAAGAATTATTAATTATTAATTAATTATTTAAGAAAAATTAATCATTTTTCTTAAGAGGAATATTTTTTCTGATTAAAAACCCATTACAATAAAATATTACTTGTTGTTTCATATAGCTATGATCATTTTTCTGTATCCCTTCACTTGCTATGTTTTATTTCTTTACTTAAATTTTTTGCCTTCATCTGTAACACACACACAAAATAGCAATAATACCACATAATTTGACTTGCAAGATATGTAGTTAGGCTATCACTTTTGTATTTCTGGCAGTATTAAGTGCTTTACGTGAATTATACTATTCAGTCTTTCTAACAAATTGATGGTATTATTACTGCTATTCTATATGTGAGGACATTGAAGCATAGAAAATTAATTATGGCATAATCATCAAGGAAGCTTGATCAATATGCACATTTCAGAAAAACACAAAGGAACTATTAAATCCTGAGCTCTTAAAGTAAGACCTAGGAGTCCACATATAGTTAATAACCACCAAAATATATTTAAATGTATGTGTCTGACTTTTTCAAGTAGAAAAAGTAAAAGAAAAGAGAAACAGGATTTGTTACTTGCTTCCAATTTCCCAGTTATGGTGAGATGTTGAACACTATCAGATAACTGTTAAAAAAAAAGACATGAGTTTTAGGACAACGCAAATGGAAAAATATCGCAATTTCTTGCTGAGCCCCAATAAAAGAAATTCATCAGGTCAAGTGCAGGCCACAATTGGGAAGTAACTGATGGTACAGATAATGTGTATTTGAAAGACATCTGGCAATAGTTGTATTGTACATGTTGACCTAAAAAAAAAAATAAACAGATTACTAAGCTGCAGAAAACTGCCCACAATTAAGTCAATGTAATCAAATGTGGGCCTGTCACATTAAAATGATTTTGCTCATGATTTGCAATATCATTTTGAAGACAAGAGTGAATGTTGTTTCTCTCCAACTGTACCCTTTAAATATGTTTTTAAAAATTTTTTTTAAATGAAAGCACATACTACGAAAAATTAAAATTCTACACCGAATTGAACATTTTTCTTTTTCAAAAAGGATTTATTTTTGTTTGCAAGACATATTTACACAGAGGATTAAGATCTTCTATCTGCTGGTTCACTGCCCAATGGCTATAACAGCTGGAACTGAGCATATCCAAAGCCAGAAGCCAGAAGCTAGGAAAGTCTTCTAAGTCTACCAGGTGGGTACAGGAGACCAAGGCTTTGGAAAAGCTTCCACTAGTTTTCTAGGCCATGAGCAGCAAGCAGAATCAGCGAGACTTGAACCAGAGCTCATATGGGATGCCAGTACTTAATAGGCAGAGGACTAGCCAGTTGAGCCATCATGCTGACCCCCAAATTTTACTTTTAATTTCCTTTATCATGAAGTTTTAAATTTTATTCTCAATTTTTTATATAAAGATTTCTTTTTTATTATTTAGAAAGGCAGATCAGGCATACTGAGAGGAGACAAAGAGGAAGATACTTGATGCATGGGCCCAGGGCTTTGAGCCATCCTTGACTGCCTTCTCAGGCCACAAACAGGGAGCTGGATGGGAGACAAGGCTGCCGGGGGATGAACCGGTGGGCATATGGAATCCCAGTGCATTCTAGTTGAGGACTTTTTAGCTACTAGGCCACTGTACCGGGTCCTAAATGTACTTTTAAATGTGTAAGCTTGGCCAGAATTCAGACACAAGTTAAGACTTACACTAATATTTCCATTAATCCTTTTAGTCATATGTAAATGTAGAGTGTATTCTGACTACTTTAGAGACTAAAATATATTCACAAGTTTTTATACATCTAGATTGGAGTGCAAGGAATGCAGAATATAAAATAAATCAGAAAATACAGGGAATGTGAAAGAATAATTTCATGAGGTGGGAGTTTTCATCTGGTATTCCACATTATTTGTCATATACTATATTGCTGTCAGGCACATACAATAGGCTCTATAGTTTTCATGATTTGAATGAGAGATGAGAAAAACAATCAAGAATAGAGGTATAGAAAAATGCAGAATGAGGAAGAACAAAATAAGGGGAACAGTATATACAGGTAAGGGCTAAGGGAACGGGGCTTACATGTGACACCTGGGGAGAAGTCAGATACTTTCACTCCCAAATGGCCCCAGTAACCAGAGCTGAGCTAATATGAAGCCAGGAGCCAGGGGCTGCTTCTTAGTCTCTCACAAATGGGTGCAGAGTCCCAGGCTTTGGGCTGTCCTTGATTGCTTTCTGGGTCACAAGAAGGGAGCTGTATATAAGAGGAATATGAACCAGTGCCCATATATATGGGTTTCTGGGCTTACAAGTTGAGGATTTAGCAATTGAAGCATTGTGCCAGAGCCTATCCTTAAAATTCTAAGATAGGTAAATATGTATTTTTAAATAAATCAGTGTTTCCATCATTTTTTTGAAGATTTATTTATTTTTATTGCAAAGTCAGATATACAGAGAGGAGGAGAGACAGAGGCAGATCTTTCATCCAATGATTCACTCCCCAAGTGAGTGCAACGGCTGGTGCTGTGCCGATCTGAAGCTGGGAGCCAGGAGCCTCTTCCGGGTCTCCCATGCTGGTGCAGGGTCCCAAGACTTTGGGCTGTCCTCGACTGCTTTCCCAGGCCACAAGCAGGGAGCTGGATGGGAAGTGGAGCTGCCAGGATTAGAACCGGTGCCCATATGGGATCCCGGCGTGTTCAGGGTGAGGACTTTAGCCGCTGGGCTACCACACCAGGCCCATTTCCGTCAATTTTAATAACATGTGGTTTGACGTATACAGATGCCATCTATCATTTTATATGAGAGTTGATTCGAAATATGCAAATTGCTACAGTTTTGATCAAATCAGGTGTTTGCCATTTCTGTAGTTTGGCTATTGCCTATGAGGTTTTTTAAAACTTTTGTTGAATGTTGGAAATCAAAAATCAATGTGTAGAGTCAGCATAAGTGTTTAAGAAGCTTGTGTCCCATTCCTGACTGCTTGTGTTGTATTGCTGGGTCAGGTTCCTGATCCCCAATTCCTGCTAATGAAGATCCCAAGAGGTGATGGTGAGGAGAGAAATGGTTGGGGTGATGCTGCATAGGAGGGAGTGCTTGATTACATTTCCTGCTGAAGGATTTGGTACGGCACAGTCGAAAACATTTTGGGTATGTGAGGAGTCAATCTCTGCTTCTGCCTAATGAATGAATAAATGTTTAAAGAATTTAAGTTTAGGATGTTCCAAAACAATTAAAATTCCTGTGTTTTATATAATACCTACTTACAAGAATTTTTTTGAAGACACCCCCATTACTCTTTTTTCATCATTTGAATTGAAACGTCATAATTGAAGGTTTGATATTTGTGAATCCAAAAAGGAATTGGGAGAAAGAGAAAAATGCTGTTTCTTTGTGCCTTCCAGGTACAAAACTACCCCCAAATTTGCCCACTGAATAACCAGTTCCTGTGGAGAGAGCCCAAGCTTTTCAAAGGAAAGAGTTCTCGAATAGATTCCAGCTTGGGCTGTTCCTCAGAAACAGCCATCTCCAGTTCCAGGATGTGAGCCAACTAACTGAGCAACAGTAGTCAACAAACAAAATAAAGTTCATCTGGGCTGAACTAATTTGTTATACTAATATGCAATTACCTAAATTTACTAGGAAAATATTCCTACATTTTAATCAATCCTGGTACCTGGAATAGTGGTATCTTGCTCCAACAGAAGTCAATTATAAGTATGCCAATTGCTGGATCAACAACAACAAAAATCCTGGGGAAAGAGTAGAACTATCATCTAAGCAGCCAAAGTGATGTTTAGATACAAAAATGCCATTGACAATGTGATATGACCTTTCATCAGAGTCAATTGAATTTCATCAACATAAGTTTTCTGTTAGTTTGTTACTACACATAATGCATGAAATCGGTGCAAAATGAATTTTTATCAAGTTGAAAAATGATGTTTGAGATAGTAGAATTATATAGAGACTGGCAATGTGGCGTGGCAGCAGACTTGACCCCTGGCTGTTTTACCTCTCAAGCAGCTTTTAGCTGATGCACCTGGGAAAAGAGCAGCAGATGATTCTAGTGTTTGGATTCCTGCCTCCCAAGCGAGAAACTCAAAAGAAGTTCTGGGCTTCTGGCTTCATCCTAGCTTAGCCCATTCCACTGCCTGAGTCCAACCCCAACCCCAGTGAATGCAAAAGTTTGTGTAGTGAAGCAGCATGTGGAAAATCTGTCTTTCCCACTCCCTGTTACTCTGCCTTTCAAATAAATACATTAAATCTTTAAAAATACCAAAGCATATGTACTGTAGTAAACAGAATAATAGGCCCCCAAAAGGCCTATGGCCAAAATCTTGAAACACGTTAACTTACATAACAAAAGGTAGAAACAGAATGGATGCAGAAGCCGGAATTAAGGTTACTGATTACAGCAGCAGGAATTGTCCAGGTGAACCTAGTTTAATCACTGCCATCCTTGAAGGGGCGGGGCTTCACAGAGTATTTAAAAGGAAGACGGCAGAGGTGAGTCAGGTAGTCCCAGAGTAAGCAGGAGGATGTCTGACTTTGAGGACGGATGCGGGCCAACAGCCAATTCTGCTGAGCCTGCAGGAAGAAGGGAATGCTTCCCTGCCATGCGACTGTAAGCCTGGAGACCCATTTTGACTTCAAGCCTCCAGAATCGTAAGTAGTACGCTTGTTCATATTTTATTACAGCAGTAGTAAGAAATTATTCTAAGTTATTTTGTTCATGGAAAGGTTTGATTTCGGTGGTTTTATGAATTCTCTTCCCTCCAAAAATGGGATAACCAGCTTGAATTACGGAGCTATTTATTACCCTGTTTGCTCGCGGATATACTCACCCTCTTTCTGCCATGCTCCGTGTGGCAAAGTGGGCCACCCTGCAGGTTTCATTTCGCAAGGTTCTCTGTCAGTTGTGTTTCTGCTGGTTCAAGGCAGGTGTTTGCTGAGTAGCTTCCACGGGCTGGAGGAAGGTAGAAAGTAGAACATCTCAGACTTTCTCTCCCTGCCTCTGCTGGTGTTTAAAGAGGTGACTGGTGTTGTCTGTGTACTTCAGTGATGCCTTCAGGAGATGTGTGCTAGCTTAGCCAACCTTTCTGTGGTTCCCTTTTGCATTAACGTCCCTTGCTTTAATTTTCGCCAGCTATATAACCATAGCTTCCTAGCTCCAGAAGCCGATTCTCTTCCCACTGCCCTTCAGTCCTTTCAGCTGTTCCGTATCACTGACAAGCTGCATTCTTACCCCAGTCTTCTCCACTTTCCCATCACTCATGTAACAAATGTCTCTAATTTTAAATTCTTGATTTTTAACTCCTCTGGAGGTTTTGTTTTTCTCCCCAGAATCTGTAATGGTTCATAGCTTTCCCAGCATTGTTCAGATACTTAAGCAACTTCACATGTAATTCCAAAATAGGCGTAGTTTTGACGAGATGTGGTATTTTTCATGAATAGCACTTAGAGTCAGTGAAAAAACCAGTAGATACTGTCTTGTCTGACATGAGAAACAAAGTTGATGATAATGCTGCTATTTTTGTTCATCATGGTGATGACAATTCCAATGATGAAAGAATCATAGAATTGGAAAAAAGTTAGTGAATGGGGGTTTAAGCGAAATAATTGTTCTCTAAACCAACTTGTATTTGGATGGTGTGTTCTGTAGCTGGAATCTTTGGCTATAGGCTGCTTCATGGCTCTGTTTTGGTTCTTGTTCGTGGAAGACTGATAAAGAAGTCTGTCTTTGGTCCACCGCTCTCTCCAGCAGCGCCCTGTCCCTCTCTCAGCACTTCCCTTTCTATGCTCGTCCTCCCAGGTCGGCCATCTTCCTGTTTTTTCAAGAAGTCTGTCTTTCTTCCAGATTCGTATCTTTAAAAATGCTGATGCACTAACATTTACCTAGCTCTTGGCTTCTTACAGTTTTTAATTTTTATTTTTACTGGAGTTCCAAATACACTGCTCCCCTAGTTGAAGAAATTCCCAATTTTGCTTCTACCTAGCTCTTGGGTTGCCCTCCTCCATCTGCCTGATGAATTATACTTTGAAAATCGAGCCAGATTTCAGGTTCCTCATGCCACCTGTCACCATGTGCTCCTCTGAATGCCAAGTTCTATCTACCTCGTTGGACTTTTTCCAGTTACTTGCGTCTGGGCTGCTCCTTTGCCAGGAAAATACGTCTTGCCTGAATTAACCTTTCGGTGCCCAGCTGTGGAAATGCCACTACAGGGGCCACATTGCATATTATTTTTGAGCACTCTTTCGTGCTTGAGAATGATGATAATCTGCAGTTAGCATATAAAGAAAGATACTTCTCCCAGGCAGTGGAGACTACTGAACAAATTGTTGTTCCCCTTGTTCTATGAAACAATGACTAAAGCCATTTTCTGAAAATGAGTATAGTTAATCATTGGATCATTAACCTTTACAATGTCAATGTGTTCTCCTTATCAAATTCAGTTAAATGACTGCCTGAGGTAACTGTTAAGGGAACATTTCACATAGACGAACATATTAATGCCTTATTTAGTTCTAAATGCACTGTGAAGGATTTAGGTGAGAGCTAATCTATGTTAAAGAAAAGTACCAGAAAGAACAATTTCACAGCAAGAATGTAGAAATTTGACAGTTAAAATGTACCCTGCTTTCCAATCTGTTCCGTTTCTTTTGTTCTCGACATTTCATTGTATCGTAGGCTTTGCTGTCTTACTTGGTTTCAAGAGATCACACACTAACCAGATTTTCCACAAAGTTAGAAAAGAAAGGATTGCCTGAGTATGGATTGTGTATGTGATTGGATGCTTTATATACCATGGATTACATTGATTTGAGGGGTGCCTCTTTTGTTACTAGTGGAATCATTTTTTTCTTGTTACCTTATTGTTTGGAAATACTAATGTTGCCGCTATTCACAGGCAGGCACAAATTGTTCCTAGGCCTGCCTCACACTCTGATTACTTTTTCAGATGTCATATTGTTTCTGATCATGTTGACAGTGACGAGTTGTAAATTGTAGAGGGTTTGTATTAAAAGAATAAGCTATTTTCAGAATTAGCTCCTTATGTTTAGATTTGTTCAGGATAACTAATGATGTGAGTTATATGCACTTTAATATTATTCAAACTGTCTATGTTAAATATGTTTATGAAGCGCATACTGTGTGGCTAGCTTTCTATCATATGAGGAGTCTGAGAAGAGTCCAATATGTTATTCTGCACGGAACCTCAAGAAGCACTCACTATTAACAATCCATCAGATTCAACAAAGCTGATAGTGAGTTAAATGATATACTATGCAGTATAATGGATCCATCAGCTAGAGACATCTTAATCTATAGTGTGACAGACTGCTAAATGAGCATAGCGAGATTGTCCATGAGACAAAGGCCTTGCCAATATTCCCCTATTGGAATACCGGCTTAAGTTCTGGCTACTTCACTTCCAGTTTAGCTTCCAGACAGTTCACTTGAAATTGCATAGCTTCCAGACAGTTCACTTGAAATTGCATAGCTTCCAGACAGTTCACTTGAAATTGCAGAAGAGGATGGCCCAAATCTTTGGGCCACTGTCACTTGTAAGGGAAAACACTACTTTTTTTTTTAATTTTATAACAGTTTCATAGGCTCTGGGAATCCCCTAACCCCTTCCCAAACATTGAATTCCTACATATTGTTACAGTAGTACAGATCATAACCAGTCATGATTCCTTCATTGCGGGCATGGACCATGCAGAGTCCAGCATTTATTGTCTAGACAAAATGAACAGTTTCGTTGGGAGACCATCCTTGGTCTGAAATTAGAGCTGGCAGAATACCATCCCCTCCAATGAAAAGCCACTACTCAACTTCAACACCAGGAAAAAAACATTGAAATTAACAACATCATGAAGTTAATTAACACGGTATTGAGTGACCAGTATGTTAGAAAATGTGAGTTTTTAACCACATCCTGTAACTACTTCCTTGACATCTCAATTTTAGTATATATATAACCAGCTGCTATAACCTAAAAATGGTTATAGGATGCTATTCAGCTGTCTCGTGTCTATTTTCATTTTTATATTTAGTGGCTTATAGTATTCAAGCATGATTTTACTGAATTTCACGAATTTTAGGATGGTCCAAACAGGTTTATAACTCAAACATGCCATATTTTAACAATTCAGGAGGAGAACAATTTTAGGAGGGGTGTGCAGAGAAATCTTGAATACCTTAGTGAGGAGTAAATGATCTTTGTGTCCTACTTAGTAAGGCATATGGTAGTCCAATCTGACTTTTTCCTGTCTGTTCTAAACTTTCCTTGTTGCTCTATCTGATATAATTTTTAGGCTTGAGAGCGACCCTGATGGTCATTGCAAGAGAGGGTGGAGAGCCAAAGTTGGGAATAAGGATCAGAGAAAGCTCCTCTCCTGAGTCCCGAAGGAAGTTTACTGTTCTTCTATTTCTGAAGACTGTTTAGGGTTCCTGGCTGTTGTTCTGATGACATTAGATCCTGTGAGGAAGGATTTGGGCTTCTTCCATCCCATGTGGGAGATAGGGAATGGTTGACCTCAGTTCTCAGTCTAAGAAGGCACTCGAATTCCCTGTGTTCTCCTTGGCAGTTGGGATGTAGTCCTTGTGCCCATACTGATACTCTTTGGTGAGGATCCTGGAGTCTCCAGGGTTGGGATACAAGTCTCCTTCTGTCCTCCTGTTCCATTCTGAGGTCCCCCCCGCCGCCGGCTCCGTGCATATGACCTCCTATTAAGAGGCTGTCAGGATCGCTGTTGGAATCCACAGTATGTCTTTATAATTTTTGTTAATGTCTAATGCAGATTCGAGTCTGCTGTCTGTAAGTTACCTATTGTAATCTTGATAGATTACACTTAACATCTTCTTCATTCACTCTAAAAAGGTGGGCGATTTCTCTGTTCTCTCAACTGATTGTGGAGTAACATAGGGCTCTTTTCAGTTCTTTGATGTATTTCATAGGCAATCTGTCTCATTTATTCATTGGTTACATCACAATATCTTTTTTATTGCATTTCATTTTATGACATCGTTTCATAGGCTCTGAGGTTCCCCCAACCCCTCCCCGTGCCCCCCCTCCATGGTGGATTACTCCACCTGATTGCAGTATTACAGTTCAAATCCAGTATTGTTTCTTTTTCTTTTTTTTTTAAGATTTATTTATTTTTATCACAAAGTCAGGTATACAGAGAGGAAGATATTCCATCCGATGGTTCACTCCCCAAGTGAGCGCAACGGCTGGTGCTGTGCCAATCTGAAGCCAACCTCTTCCGGGTCTCCCACATGGGTGCAGGGTCCCAAAGCATTGGGCCGTCCTTGACTGCTTTCCCAGGCCACAAGCAGGGAGCAGGATGGGAAGCAGAGCTGCCAGGATTAGAACCACGCCCATATGGGATCCTGGCGTGTTCAAGGATTTTAGTCGCTAGGCCATTGCTTCGGGTCCCCAGTCTTGTTTCTTTCACTGCAAGCATGTACCATGCATAGAGTACAGCATCTTATTGTCCAGATCAATTCAACAGTTTCTTGGGGAGACCATCTCTAGTCTAAAGGCAGAGCTGGCAGAATATCGTTTCGACTAATTAAAAGCCATAACATAACATCAACAACAGTTTACAACATTATGCGGTTAACTAACAGGGTAATTGAGTGACTGATATGTTAGAAAATGCAGGTTCTTAACCACATCCTGTGACTACTTCATTAACATTTCAGTTTTAGTTTATATGCAACCGGCTTATATACACCTTAAAATGGCTATAGGATACTATTCAGCTGTCTAGTGTCTATTTTCGTTTTTGTATTTAGCAGTACTGTATTGAAGCATAATTTTTACTGAACTTGGCATATTTTAGTATAATCCAAACTGGCTTATAGCTTTAATAAGGAATATGTCACCAGTTGAGGCACAGAACAGTTTTAGGAGGGGTGTGCAGAGAAATCTTCAATACCTTAATGAGGAGTAAATGATCTTTGTGTCCTACCTTGTAAGGTATATGTACATCACAATATTTTATTGCATGTGATACAAGCTGTTTGAGGGTGTAATAATATTGCAATTTACAGGTACTGTATTTTAGGATTAACATCATTTCATCTTAAATTAACACAAACATGTGGTGTCTAACCTTTTGGGATTGGCTCATTTCCCTTAACATAATGGTTTCCAATTGGGCCCATTTGGCCACGAAGAAATGCATTTCGTTTTTTTTTAATAGCGGAGTATTATTCCATGGAGTAGATGAACCATTGCTTTCTTATTCAGTCTTCTGTTGATGCGCATTTTGGTTGCTTCCAAGTTTTTGCAATTATTGATTGTGCTGCTATGAACATAGGGGTGCATGTTGGTTTCTTGTGTAACAGGTGTTTTGGATATATTCCTGGAAGTGCTATTGCTGGATCATATGGTATGCAGATTTTCAGTTGTTTGAGTGCTCTCCATACTGATTTCCATAGAGGCTGTACCGACATGCAGTCCACCAGCAGTGGAGTAGGGTTCCCTTTTCCCTGTATCCCCGCCAGCAAGTGTTGGTGGTGGTTTTATGTATGTCCGCCAATCTTACTGGTGTTAGGTGGTACCTCAATGATGTCTTAAGTTGTATTTCCCTTATTGCCAGAGAGCCTGAACATTTATCATATGTTTGTTTGCCATTTGGCTTTGTTCCTTTTTGAAGTGCATGCCCATTTCCTGTGCACATTTCTTGAGTTGTTTGTTTTGGTGTTCTGGTTGTTCTGGAGATCTTTGTATATTCTGGAGATTAGCCCCTTATCTCTTCTTAGTGTGCAATGATCTTCTCCCGTTTTGTGTTTTTTTTTTTTTTTTTACTTTGTTGATTGTTTCTTTTGCTGTACAGAAGCCTCTTAGTTTGATATAGTCCCATTTGTTTATTTTGGTCTTGATTGCTATTGCTTTTGGTGATTTTTTTTTTTTAAGGAAATCAGGGCCTACACCTGAATCTTGAAGGGTGTTTCCAACATTTTCTTCCAAAAGTTTGAAGGTTTCTGGATGTAGATTTAGGTGTTTTATCCAGTTAGATTTGCTCTTAGACCTACATCTTTCACCATACACTAATGTCTTGTTTCTGCAGGCTATCAACCAATTGTCCCAACAGCATTCATTGAAGAGACCTTCCAATTTCCCTGGGTTGCTGTCTGTTTTTTGTTTTTGTTTTTGTTTTGTTTTGTTTTGTTTTGTTTTGTTTTTGTCAAAGATTATTTGGTTGTATCTGTGTGGGTTCTCTTCTGCTTCTATTCTACTCCATTGAGCCTCGTCTCAATCTTTGTGCCAGTACCAGGCTGTTTTAATAACTACCGCCCTATAGTATGTCCAGAAGTCTAGAATTGTGATCCCCTTGTTAGATTCCTATTCTTCAGGATTTTAATGTTTCCAGATGAACCCTTGTATCATTTTTTCCAGTTCTGTAAAGAATGTGTTGAATGCATATATTGCTTTTATTTATTGTAGTGTGTTGAATGTGTATATTGCTTTTAAATTAGGCACAGCCTTGGTTGATGGAGCCATTTTGGGAGTGAGGATATTTCTTCCATTTCAGATAAATAGGCAAATCTCTCAAATTAGGGAAAATATTATTTAGAATAAAGATTTTGAAACTATTCATTTTGTCACAAACATTCAAAATGTGTTTTTACTAATAATAGTGACAAGGTA
This sequence comes from Ochotona princeps, assembly GCF_030435755.1. Lineage (NCBI taxonomy): Eukaryota > Metazoa > Chordata > Mammalia > Lagomorpha > Ochotonidae > Ochotona > Ochotona princeps. The sequence continues at coordinate 19,381,803 of NC_080839.1, read as the reverse complement.
CTGAAAGTAAACTTCCAAACACTTGTGAAGAAGTCTGTGCTAGAGTCATCCAGACCTTGAGGATTCAGATTTCTTTTTACTGTTTCTTTTATTTTCTCTTTTTTCTTGAGATTTATTTGAAAGGCTGAGTTAGAAGCCCGGTGGGTGAAGGGGAGAAAGAGCTTCTTCTGGGACTCAAATACCTGGGACATTATCTGCTGTTTTCTCAGACAAATTTGCAGGAGCTGGATTAAAAATGAAATAGTCGGAACACTAACCGGTACCCTGTGGGATACCATCGCTGCAGGCTGTGGCCTAACTTGCTGCTGAAGGAGACTTAGAACCCCATGCTAGCAAATTTCCTATCCTTAAAGCCGTCACTTCATGGATAGCATCAATCAATTCCATGTTCTCCTGCCTCATCCACATCATTCATATTGGGCTGTTCTTTGCAAAACCAGATCAACCACCCAGCTTCATCAAGTGGATTAAAATGTCAGTGTAGGGAAGGTAAGCCTCACAGATAAGAGAACTTACTGATTAAATTAGTATGCAACAATGACACTAATGTTATGAAGACAGTCTTTGTCTTGATTTGAATGTCTCAATACAACATCATTTCCTGCTGCATTGATGTATAGACATATTCAATTTGATTTCACTTATTCCACCTCCTCTTTATGCCTTATTGGCTTCCTGTGGCAGATATTTTGGCATGTAATTATTTTTGTCTCGTTTAATATCTGAACTTAGAATTTATCTTAATAAAAATGTTAAGCTGTTCTATTCAAGGTACGTACTTGTGGAAAAGCATGAATACCTTCACTATGACCTGTGCATGTTACATTTCCAGACGTTCCTTGACTTTAAGATTATGCTTCAGATAACACAGTTGGAGTATTTTAGAAGTCTACTGGAAGCTTTAAAATCGCTCCTTGCTGACCACTCCTTACTGATTTCGCCTCCCTTTTAAAATTTCCATACTGGTAGGCCTATGTGAGCATGTTCATCCTTCAGCGAATTCCCTCATTTAAGCTTCTGATGATCCCTATATTTAGAAGTATAGTGAGGCCAGTAAAGAAGGTAAACAAAGAAGAATCTGGAAAAATTATGTGATTGTCAGTGTCTACATATTTAGATTGTGACTGAGCTGTGGCTGGAATTCAGAATTTTGGTCTTCGGCACAGATTTATTTCAGACATTAGAAATCTTCCATATCTCTTTCAGGGATTAATAGGAACATAAAGTTACTTGTATAACTATCTTTAAGGTGATCACAATTTCTACTGGCTTGGAACCGTGCAAGTTATATCATTGTCTACTGTAGTTAATGCCACAACTTTTCATTCTCAAAAGTGTCAGTGTTAGGTTGTAGAAGCATAAAATTGCTTCCACATTGTGGAAGCATAAAACATTATTCTAAATTTCATTTTTTAGAATAGTATCTTACATTTTTTTTACATTTGTTTTTATTGGAAAGGCAGATTTACAGAGAAACCAAATTCCTCTGTCTGTTGGTTCACTCCCGAAATGGCTGCAATACTCATCTGATCTGAAACCAGAATCAGGAGCTTTCTCTGGGTCTCACATGTGGGTGCAGGGTCCCAAGGCTTTGGGCTGTCCTCGACTATTTTCCCAGGCCATAGGCACTTGGGTAGGTGAGAAGTGGAGCAGCTGCGATATGAACCGATGCCCATAATGGATCCTAGTGCTTGCCAAGAGGATGTTGGCCAATTGAGCCATTGTACTGCACCCAAGATTTTTAGATCTTTAAAGCAATTCCTTTTTTTTTTTTTGTTAAAGCAAAATGTTACTTATTTTATAACAGCTTTTTTTTTTTTTTTTAGAGTCAGTAACAGATTTCACTATAAATCATGAGTTTTACACTTTTTACCTTGGACTTGGATGTGTTTGTAACAAACATGTGCCAGGACATGACCCTGCACTTATTTTGGAGTTGTGTTCAGTATCCTCTCTCCTGCCTGCCTATGAAACTTTTTCCATTCCAGGGCTGCCTTTTCCTTCTTGCAGTTAATCATTAACTTCTGGAAACATTCTTTCCTTATTAGGGAAAAGTGGGCATATTTTTTTCTGTTTTCTTGCAAGAGATATAACTATCAGGATAGTTGGCAAATCCTTTCAGATTTTCCAGCGGTTTTTGTAACATAGTCTCTCATATGAGGCTTCATAAATTCAGTTTGACAAACCAATTGTTTGAACCATGTGTCTGACCTCTCCAGTGGGTTTCTACATGTTTCACTGTTTGCCTGAATGAAAGTTGGGGGTCAAAGTGAGATAAGAGGGCTGAAAAAGCAAATACTAAAATAAGCCCCTCTCCCAAATTGTGACTTTATTACCTTAGACAATTAACTATTCTAGAATATTATCCTCATTCTGAGGGATACCTTATTGATCAGCTTAAGGAGATCTGGAAACTACCAAAATAGATCTGAAGCACCACCGTGGACCCACACTGCATCTCAACTATTAACCTCCTCTCCAATATGTTACTGATTCTCATTATGCCTTGATTTCTTCATTTGGTAAGCTGAGATGAATATAATTTAAATCATCAGATTATTATGAGCTTTGCCATATTTATAATATGTGAAGGATACAGCATTCCACCTATTAGCATCATTAATGTATAAGTCTACAAAGATGAGTTTGCTTAGAAGTAGCCAACATCCTTTAAATATTGTCATTTTCAAGCAGAGTATAATATGTGATCCAGACTGACAAACAGCCTAAGCTCTGCTCAGTGAGATAGCTATTCTTTGCTTTTAGAATTTACTTGCTCTTCCTATATGTAGAGGTCAGTTATTGCTGAGGAAGAGGCCAAAGGCAAGGGGGTGATTGCTTCTGTTGCAGAAAAGATGACAACTGAGGACACATTCTCCTTCTGTAGAGACTACCAAGAACTGAAAAGATTTTCCTGGGGCTGGAGATGCAACAAATAGAGCAATAGTTTGAGATCAATACATCAAATCAGAAGAACATGAGGAACTGAGGAAAGGATATAAGAGGGCTCTGAGAACTACTAAGATACAGACCAAAAGTAGATAGGATTTGACAGAATCCGACCTAAGCAATCTTGAAGCAAGAGAAATAGGATAATCTGAGAGGAAAGTGAAATTGTGATAGTCGGATGCTGCTGCTTACAGTCAAAAGGTTCACTGCAGTTTCAGGTGGTGGGTGAGTCATCTGAACACTCTGGCAAATAGATGATCTCTTAGGAACCTGCTTTTGCACTATGCTGAGGAAGCCACTGGAATGACCATGCTGAGGCTACTATCTCCATCATGAATCTGATGCCTTCAAAAATCTCATTTTTTCTGTTCTTTCATTGAGAGTCACTCAGGAGACCGTTCACAAAATCTCAGATACTGTGTACTTACACAAAGAATTATGTACAATACGTATGAAGAAAAAGGGAAGAAAGGTTAATACACACACTTCATATGATGTGTGTGTAGGTATAATGATCCCATTTACCAGAAGTTGTAGTATGAGAATGCTGAATTTTTATAACACCAATGTCTAACAGAGTCCTTTCTTATGGAAACGAATAGGCAGCATTCCAGTGACCAGAAGGGCCAGAGATACGCAAAAGTGGGAGTCTTGGTAAAAGGGAAAACCCACCCAGTTCAGAGAGACCTCGTGGGTAGAAATGAGACTGGAGAACAAAGGAAGAGTGTTGAATGAAGTCTGACAGGGGAAGACTTTATAAGATTCTAAGGTCTTTACAAAATCTTAACAAATTTTTGGTAAAATGTAAAGGCATCAAGTAAGATAAATGTAAGAACTACCTCAAAAAGCATACATCAATGGTATATACCATGGGTCTTACATTTAGTGACTCCATTTCACCTTTTTTCAACCTCCAGACATGTTTAACTGCTAGTAAGATGAATTAGATTCATCTATTATATGCTATTCATTTAAAAATTATTTTTATTGGAAAGTCAGATATACAGAGGAGGAGAGAGAGGGGAAAAATCTTGCATCTGCTGATTCACTCGCCTTTCTTTCAAGTCTGCACGGGTGGTGGGGTCCCAAGGCTTTGAGCCATCCTGGACTGCCTTCCCAGGCCACAAGCAGGTAGTTGGATGGAAAGTGGGGCAGTCAGGACTTGAACTGGCATCCATATGGCATCCTGGTGTATGCAATGGGAGGACCCCAGCCACAAGGTTGCTGCCCTGGGCCCTATTATATGCTATTCTTAGAAATGAGTGATGGGAAAAATCATAATACAATAAACAATATGGTTAACAAAGAATATACTCCCTGCTAAGGTCATGTGTAATGGTTTGATTCCTCCTGGAAACTTCAAAGTACCCTAGTATAATCTTTGTATCCCTTCACTTTACCTTTATCACTGTATTAGATTTGTTTTATTTCCCTGGAACTCGTGGCATAGGTCATGATTGAAAGAGGAAACTTAAATTCTTTGACGACTCAGAGATTTGAACATTTTATTATCAATTAAAGAACTCCAGCTGTTACAAAAAGTCCAGCCCACACTCTCAAGTGAGGCTTTATTACAGGGTTCAGGTGGGCAAGCCATGCTTGGGAGGGTATGGCTAATGGTGTATTAGGGAACAGAGGCATACACTCAGAAATAAACAGCCAAATGCTAACACTAGTTGTGGATCTAAAACCATCGCTTCAGGAAAAAAAAATCTCAAACATTGGTATAGCTTTTGAAGAAACATGTTGAATTGATGACTAAATTTTAGCATGGGTGAAATGTAGCAGCACAGTCTGCATCAGTAAGTGGCTGGAAAACATTTGACTGGAATTTGAAAGAAGCAAAAACATTGTGTTAGGACAATTCAGCATTGTATTAACGATAAGGAGACTCACATCTGTAGTCTGATTACTAAGTTTTATTGGGTCCTTAGTTACCACAGACCATTAGATCCTGCCCCTCATTGCATGTCACACATCAAATTTTTGGGTCCATGGAGTCAGTTCTGCATTAAATTGAATCAAAAATATTTGCCATATCTTGATGTACCCTGGAGCTTGAAAAATGCCATGAGAGAGAAACAAGTGTAGAAAATACTTATTACAGATCAGTATTTTTTGTTACAGCCAATAATTTGTCATCTATGCTATTCTCAAAATTCCCATCTATAACCAGTTAGCAAATTCCGTGAGGATTCTCCAGGTTGTTGAATTGATCCTGTTTCCTCCAGTCATTCTGAGCTGACTGCATGAAAACCTAGTTAGCTCTTTGCCAAGAATGCTTTATGCTTTAAATCATTGTTTTGCTTCAATGTCAATCCTGTGTTCCTTTCTTAAAATCCAAATCACTATAAGTGTTCTGTTTCAAAGCAATTACACAATCATTGCATTCTCTATTAGAAGTGCGGAGGGTCTGTCATGTGCAAGGTGATTAAGCCCTTCTTGAGACAACTGCATTTCGTAGTGGAGTGCTGGTTAGAGGTCCAGCTCCTTGCCTTCTGATCCAGCTTCCTGGGATGCTGGGAGGCAGCAGGTGATGCCTCTAGCTCTTGGGCCTCTGCCACACACACGCAGTCCCAGTTCTGGTTAGAGATGGAGATTTCTGCATTTGACCCGACCTCTCACCTTCCTTTTCCTGCTTTCCCTCACTTCCCTCTCTTTTAATAATTTCAAATACACATCTTTCTTCTGCAAAATGCGTATTGATATTTCTACTACAGTGTTTAAAAATTTGAAGATACGAGGGCTGATTTCAAGGCTGTATGTGTTAGGGTGTGTCTAAAGAAACAAACCAGAAGGATGGAGATGGTGAGATATTGATGGAATGTGGAAATTGCAGGGGGTACCAAGTCCAAACTTGACAGTGTAGGCCAGCATACTGAAGACATGAATAAGAAAGTGCTGCATTTAGTCATTTAAAGTCAGTCTTAGCTTTGGAAGTCAGTCTTTGTTCTCTTAAGCTTTCAATGATTAAATGAGGATTGCCACTGGATGAAGGGCAGTCTTCTTTAATCAAAGTTTAATCAAATATAAATGTTATAAGATCACCTCCTAAAGTAACGTTTGGAATGAACTGCCCTAAATTCTGAAACTTAAAACTAGCTGACAAGCTTCCTTTGTTTCCTGTTACTAGCATTGTGTTTTAGAGTCACTCTGTACTGGCTCTGTATTAGACACTAAAGGGACTGGGAAAACAGCCTACAGTATCTTATTTTGCTTTTTCACCCTTTTCCATGCATTTCTTTTTTCTTACTTGAAGTAAAGAGTTACTAACAGAGTAAGGGAGAGATCTTCCACCTACTGGTTAGCTCCTAAAGTGGCTGCAAAGGAAGGAATTGAGCCAAACTGAAGCCAAGTTTCTTTCTGGGTGTCCCTCATTTTGCAATGTCCCAAGGACTTGGGTCATCCTCTGATGCTTTCCCAGGTCATTAGCAGGGAACCACATCAAGAGTGGTGCAGCCAGTACCTGGTGAGCATACAAATGAGGTACTGACACCATAGGAGGAGGATTAGGGGGCCCTGCCACTGCAAAGAGGCCTCTATGCATTTCTTAATTTAGAATTTCTCTACTATGCTAATGTTGACAAAACCCCACTCACCTTTGAAGATTGCTAATCCCATTTTATTCTTTAAATCATCCCAGTATGAATTCTCTCTGATGTTTTAGTTGTACATTTGTATCCTGTCTTCATTGTTTGAAGAAATTTTGTATAAATACCTCTTGGCTGCATTGATTGCAATTTTTTTTAAAGATTTATTTCCTTTTTATTGCAAAGTCAGATATACAGAGAGGAGGAGAGACAGAGAGGAAGATCTTCTGTCTGATTCACTCCCCAAGTGACCGCAATGGCAGGTGCTGTACTGATCTGAAGCTAGGAGCCAGGAGCTCTTCCGAGTCTCTCATGCGGGTGTGGGGTCCCAAGGCTTTGGGCCGTCATTGACTGCTTTCCCAGGCCACAAGCAGGGAGCTGGATGGGAGGTGGAGCTGCCGGGATTAGAACCGGCACCCATATGGGATCCTGGCATGTTCAAGGCGAGGACTTTAGCCACTAGGCCATGCCGCCGGGCCCTGAATCCTCTTTTCTTTCTCTGAAAGTAGTTCCAATTTTGGCTGTCCCACCATCTTACCACTATCTGTATACAATTATTTCTGAATGCAATTCTTGTTTATCCTGTCAGTAAGAGCTGAGGCAAAAGGATTTTACATACTACGGTATTCAATGTAGCTTCCGTTACATAGAAATTGTTAAAAATAAATACCAGAGAAGAAAGCATTAGTAGTACTGTTTGTCTTATTCAGAACCTCTGATGTTTCAGCTATGATGAATAAGCAGTTCTTGGGCTAGAGCAGAGCTGTGCTACTAAGTTAAGCACTGAATTTTTTTTTTCCAGTAAGTCTATGATCCTTAAGTAGCCACTCTAAGTGCATCCACATACACAAGATCCAGTGCTGAGGATTTATTCATAAGAAACTTGGTAAGAAAACACATATTCAAAATACTTATGACATGTTACAAGAACCCTGCTAGCTTCTTTTTTAAAATGATCTTAATATGAGAGAATACATTTTTTTCTAGTGTTTGCAGCAGGCAATGAAACAGAGCAATTCAGCTGAATGAAGGAGCTTTATTCAAGCTATTTCTCTTTACTCAAGCTACACATTATTTTATGAATCATATATTAATTTCAGCAGTTTCAATATTGGATACATTATAATCTTAGAGGTTATGAAACATATTTCCAAGCTCTATACCTATGTTTTTCCTGTCTGTATTTCTCCATTTAATAGTATCATAGGATTTCACAGTTTAACAAATATCCTTGATGTGGATTTTAAGAGAATTTGAGAATCATGAGGAACAAATACCATGTTTTTCTTATACGGAGTGCATAACTAATTTGTCGATTTGTGAGTGACATTTTGCAGTTGATTGTTGTGTGTAGCCTTTGTTTATACATTGAAGGTGTAGAAGGAATGTTATTGTTTTTTACTTCGTTATTTTCTGCTTACCAGGATTTATATTGACCTAGTGGAGTGTTAAGCATGTAATTTTAAAGCGAAATGAAAATGTTATTGTAAAGTAGGAGAAAAAATGAGGATGGGGTAGCCTGGGAGTCAGGTGAGTCAGGGTAGTTGCAACCAGCTCCGCAATCTGCATCACATGACAACTGTCCACCTGATATACGTAAATAATTGAAACACATAATTATAATCCATGCCTTTCAAATGCTGTTGTGACTGGGTCAGTTCATCAATATTGTAGCTACATTTGAACTTCACCTGATTTTGTCATTTGGAATTCTGTTAGTTAACATTGCTTCTTTTAATGAGAGAGAATACATATTATTAGCTTGATTAATAAACAGGAAAATTTATTTGCCCTGCCAAAAGCCACTATCTGAGATCCACATATTCGACAGGAAACAACTGTTTTTTTTTTTTTTTTTCTGGGAAACCGTTAGCATGATAAAACAGTTTCTCTAAAAGGGGCAGAGTGATCAATTTAAAATAAAATTAGAAGAATTAGCCTCATATACACTGTGTTAGAATTATTTAACTAGGGGATAAGCCAGGATGCATAGCATCTCATCTTTATATAAATATGCAAACAGCAGGAAGAAAGAAATAGTGTTATAGTATGGAAGAACCAAGAGAGCCAATAAAAAATTCAGCTGACACAAAGGCCACTCACCGGTTGTAATTTGCTAATGAGCTGGCACATTAAGCATCTTGGAAATGAAATTAGGAATCAAATCCCCTTGTACTCTAAAGGTGCAAAGAATTAGTGGAGTTAATAGGTTTTGTGGAAGCATTTGCTGGTATTTTTCTGACTGAATGTGAAGACTAACCCTATAATTGCAGAATAATGAAGCCCAGTCCAAGGCAGGATGGTAATGTGCAGTAATGGAAATAACTTTATCAGCCATGGTATAAGATTATTCTAGACCTTTTTGATCACAATAGGATGATTTACCAAAAGATACATTTCCTGACATTGATTGTCTGCTGAGATCAGTGGCCAGATGGGAAGAAAGGCATAAGACATGCAAATATAAGACTGTTAAATTGTGTCCCTGAGACTATGTAATTAATGGCCCAAGTAATAACAGTAGCATTCATTTAATCTACAGATTGCTATTCTGTGAATATTATTTAATAAATCTAAATTTTGGAGACAGATGATGTAGAACACCCTGGAACATTGAAATTTTCAAACTTTTAATTTTTTTCTTAGCATATCATATGTGCTGTTTAATGGTACAAGCGTTAGATGTCTCCCACATGGCTTAGGGGCTTGAGGACTTGGGTTGTCTGCTGCTGCTTTCCCAGGCACATTAGCAGAGCGCTGTATTTGAAGTAAAGTAGCCAAGAATGAAACTGACACCATACCAAGATCTTCATGCTGAATTACTAATTTGGCCCTAATAATAATAGCATGATCTTTGGACTGGGCTCTGTGATAATCCATTAACAAAATCTCCAAGGAAACTAGCTTTGCATGTATGTGTCACTAAAACAATTGTAATGAGCCCTCTTTGTTACCTACCTTATTGCCATTCCCAAAATTCCCAAGTTACTGATTTCAGTAAAAGGTATGTGACGATCTTCCAAAGAAGTTAGGTTAGTATAACAGGCTATTAGGATATAGCCAAACTTCGGCCTATATGCAACATGTGCATCATTAATTACCACGATACACCAAGGATAGAAAATGCCTATTTTTTTCTTTTGAAAAACAAATATTTTTTCCTGCCTGGAATAGACAGCCTCAGTATTTAGATCACTCAACCATTAACCCCTGCCTTGTTCCCCAAATAAATTGAAAGCATAGGCAAACACTAACCAAACTAATCACATTTAATTTAAAATAATATATAAAATCCAACTTCTTTTTAGTTTATTTTCCACATTGATGTGATCTTCATACAAAAAGGACAAATTGAATATAGTGATACATTCCAAAAGTGTTTCATATGTGAATTGGTTCCAGGCTGCCAACACATACCAAAGTCCACAGATACTGCAGTCCCTTCTGTGAAATGGTTGAGCATTTGCATATATAGCTGATGCATATCCTAATACGTACTTATCTCTTTAGTAATTCTAGAATTTACATTGCGATGTAGATTCTAGAAACAGTTGCTATACTGTAGCACTTAAGAAATAATGACACAGGAACCGTTTGCATATATAGCACAGAATCATCTATCATAGGTGTAGCCACGTGATTCCTGAATGAAAAGTCAGACAAGCATGGGTGTACGCACATGGAACCTGAATGAAGTGAGACACAGTGTACAACTAGAGGTGAAAAGCCTGCAGGCTGGAGATGGCAGCAGGCTCCAGCAGGGTGTGCCTACATGCCAATTCATGTATGAGGGTTCTTGAAAAAGGGCTTATCATTATACGTTCAAGCTTCTCAACCTAGAGATTTTTAGAATTGTTATTATTCTCAGTCTGGTAGCTTGACTAGTTGTGAGACGTGTAGACATAGTCTACGCAGGGAGCATGCGAGAGAGTTGCTGTGAGTTGGGATAGATAATTTCATCTCATTTTTGAAATGAAATGTGATGAAGAGATTAGGTGAAAAACTCTAACTCTATTGAACACCAAAATGTTGAGCTGGAAATTTTCACAACAAAATTAGTCGTAAAAGTCTTTTTTTTTTTAATGAGATGTGCTCAGTTGTTAATCTAAGAAAGTACAAAGGAATTTTCCCTTGGGAATGGTATCAAATGAACTTGATTGAATCCTTAGTATAAAATCATTTTAAACTTTCTATGACAGTTTTGGACACATTTACTGACCTTTGGCCTTCATAAGGAACTGTATTCCTTGTTTTAAAGGAACATGAATTATAATTAAGTAAAAGAGGAAATTGTAATTATCTGGATAGAGTACACCTTTGCTTTTATTTATCCACTGAGAGTATACTGAAAAAGAAGTTTCTGCAAACTTGAAAAACTTTTTGTATCTCCTCTGTCTTTATTTGTCCAGCCTCGGGAACCCCTCTAGTAGGGACCGGGACTCGAGGTGTGATGTTCGTGCCAAGAATTTTGGGACACAGGGGATGCTAAGCTGAGATGACCCAGTGCACACTTGATTGAATTCTACTGGGCAACTATACCATGATTTTGGCAGAGTAAGCAGGCAGATTGGTTACTACTTAACTCAACAATAGCATACAAATTACTCTAACAATAGGGATTTGGAAAACATTCACCAGGCTCAGTCAACAGGATAAGTAAGCATGAGTTACAGGAATCAATATCGGTAAACAGAGCTAACTAGAAAAGGAATCTAGCAAGACTTTGTACTTAGATACATGTAGGCCACAATCAATAAAAGAAGGAAGTGATAATGAAGATGCCTCATGCCTATCCAGGCACTTTGTCAGCAAGGTGGCCTGCAGTCTCAGCAGAAAGTCTGCTTTCTACGTAATTCTCAGTCTGCCAAAAACGTCTGAGATTTGGGGGTCCCTTGGACATTTGGTCTGGTTCAGGGGGTAAATGTCCAGTTAACAAATTTCCACAGCCCAGATTTCAAGCCTGCTTTTTTTTAAGATCTATTTTTATTGCAAAGTCATATGTATATTACACATATATGTGTGTGTGTATATGTATATATATGAAAGAGAGACAGAGAGGCAGATCCTCTGTCCGATGACTCACTCCCCAAATGACTGCAACAGCCGGTGCTGCAACTATCCGAAGCCGGGAGCCAGGAGCTCTTCTGGGTCTCATGCGGGTGCAGGACCCCTGATTGCTTTCCCAGACCACATGCGAAGAGCTAGATGGGAAGTGGAGCTGCCAGGATTAGAATTGGTGCCCATATGGGATCCCGGTGCATTCAGGGTGAGGATTTTAGCTGCTAGGCCCCGGCTCTGGACCCTCAACCCTGCTTCTTAAAAATAGTATTTATAAAAAAATGATGCCTATTCAAATCTAATTCAAAGCGTTAAAATACTATACCTCTTACAATAGTATCCCTATTTGAGCAGAAATAATAAAGGTTCCCTAAATGGATTATATTTCACCTATAAGGTTTTCTTTTGTATGTTTTAACAGATCATTTATCTTGCAAAATTTTGTTTTTACATTATGATAGTTCCATACCATAGTCCCCTTCCCCCTACTTAAATTCCTTCCCCCCCCACTAATTTCCCTTATATTACTTATATAGTTCTTCATAATCAGTCATAAGTCCATCATTCTGCTATTTAAGTGTGTCCTCATGTAGTAGGCATGAGCAATGGCAGAGAATCCAGCATCCTAATGTCAGGATATATTTAGCAATTTCATTGGGAGGCCATCTTTGATCTGGAAGTAGAGATTCACACTCTGGGTATTCACAATTCGATACAATAGTCTCTACTAGAGTTACTATACATCCCCTTGCATGAAAAGCCACAAAACAAAATTAACTGGAAGAAAAATAGAAATTTACAATGCTGTGAGGTTAAATAACATGCTACTGAATGACCAACGTGTCACTGAAGAAATGAAAGAAAATCAAAAGCCTTCTTAAAATAATGCCACTTTATGACTTATGTGTCACTGAAGAAATTAATAAGAAAGGAAAACTTTTTTGAAGAAATGAAAATAAAAATCAAGAATGTCAAAACACATGAGATATAGCAAAGAGAGGACTGTATCAAATACCAAAACACACCTATTTGTTGCCTACAGGAGACAATCTCACCAACAAAGGTACACGGAAACTAAAAGTGAAAGGATAGAAAATGATTTTGCAGTCTAACGAAAAAGGAAAGCAAGCTGTTGTAGGCATTCTTAGATCAGACATTACAGACTTGGTGAAAAATATTAAAGAGATGTAGAATGACTCCACATAATGATCAAAGTGTCCATTCAGCAAGATGAGATCGCCTTACTAATGTCTTAGGATGTTTTCTTTTTCATCTCAATTTTACTTGTTTTTTCTATCTTTACTAGTCTGGATAAAAGTTTGTTAAAAAATGGTTCTTGTTGCAATTTGTAGTTTCAGTTTCAATTCCATTTATTTTTTGCTGTAATTTTTATCATTTTGAGCATCCTGTTTGCTTTTTAAACAAGTCCCTGAGATGTGTTTATAGATCATTTATTTGAAATATAAATGCGACTCTCAGTACCTGTAGAATTTTAGGCCCCTTATTCATTTATCATATGTTCCAGGACTTACTCTAGGATGTAAGGCTATAAAACTGAGTGTTGTTTTTCTGTCTGCCACAAAGGCATCCACAGCCATGTATAGGAGACAAAGATTTGAAAGTTACATCAAGTGTAGTTACACTAGAAGAAAGTAGGAACCTTTTAAAGATTTATTTTTATTTGAAAGATTAACAGAGGAGAGATAGAGGTCTGTCTTCTAGTTCACTCCTCCAATGGCCGCAATGACTGGAGCTTGGCCAATCTGAAGCCAGAGCATCTTCTGGATTCCCATGAGGGTCTAGGGGACCAAGGGCTTGGATCCTCCTTTGCTGCTTTGCCAGGCTGTAAGCAGGAAATTGGAGGAGAAATTGAACCTTAGGAAATAAAATGCTGCCCATAGGCTATGCAGGTGGAGGCTTAAGCTACTCTTCCACCACATCAGCCCCAGGAACAATTAGTTGGAGAATAATATGTGTGGGAAGGGTGAGGAAGAGAAGTGCATGGGGGATAAATTCCCACAAATGTGGGAATTGTAAGATTTTTTCAAAAATGAAACAAAGGTGGAATAACTTGCTAGGCCTCTACCTGCAGCACCACCACCAAGCCTACATGGGCACAAGTTCAAGCCCCAGCTGTCCCAGTTCAGTCCAGCTCCCTGCTTGCAGCATGGGAAGGCAGCAGAAGCTTATCCACATTCTTGGAGCATTGCATCCATGTGGGTGGCCTGGAAGAAGTCCCTGACTCTAAGTTTTGGAATGGCTCAGTTCTGGCCTTTGCAGTCATTTCAGGAGTGAATAAGTAGATGGATGATTTCTGTCTGTCTCTACCCCCACCCACCCACCCCCTTTTTTTCTGTAACTCCGACTTTCCAATAAAAATAAATCTTCAAGATGATTTTTATTGGATAGCCAGATTTACAGATAGGAAAAGGAGAGAGAAAGATTCAGGAGCCAGTTTTCTTATGGGTCTTCCTCATGGATGCAGTGTTCCAAGACTTTCAGCCGTCCTCTGCTATTTCCCAAGCCACAAACAGGGAGCTGGGTAGGAAGTAGAACAGCTTGAACATGAACCAGAATCTGTTTGGGATCCTGGCATTTAAAAGGTGAGGATTTAGCAACTGAACCATTGTGCTCAGCCCAACAAAACAAAAAAAATGTTTTTTAAACATTTATTCATTTCATTACAGCCAGATATACAGAGGAGGAGAGACAGAGAGGAAGATCTTCCCTCCAATGATTCACTCCCCAAGTGAGCTGCAACAGGCCGGTGCGCACCAATCCGAAGCCAGGAACCTGGAACCTCTTCCAGGTCTCCCACGTGGGTGCAGGGTACCAATGCATTGGGCTGTCCTCAACTGCTTTCCCAGGCCACAAGCAGGGAGCTGGATGGGAAGTGGAGCTGCTGGGATTAGAACCGGCGCCCATATGGGATCCCGGGGCTTTCAAGGTGAGGACTTTAGCCGCTAGGCCACGCCAGCCGGCCCAACAAAACAAGTTTTTAAAAAATACAGGTAAGATTAGGCTTGATCTTGAAAGTTAATAGTATTTAGATGAATATAATTGGTGGGAAATTGGAGGGCAGAATTTTTTATGGAATAAATGTAAATGCAAAGGCACAGAGGAAAGAAAATAGAGGGGGTATATCTGAGAATTATGTATTGGAGGACGAAGGAATGATGGAAGGGACAAAGTAAGGAAAAGCAAACTGCATACAAGAAAGCATACATCAGTGAGAATCTGGAAAATGAAACATTTTTTTTTTTGGACTGTCAAGAGCAAGAGGCAAGTTACTCTTTTGTTGGTCAACTTGAAAATAATCAGCGAATTGGTAGAGAATAAGATTTGAGGTGGATGAGCAATAAAATCACCGGTAAAGATATGATCCCAGATCATAGAATTTTTTTCTTGATACGTACAGCTTATTTCATTTATCTTTTTTTTTATTAATTATTTTGCATTATGTGACAGTTTCATAGGCTCTGGGAATCCCTCCACCCCTCCCCATGCCCCTCCCCCCTGGTGGATTCCCCCACCTTGATGCAGTGTTACAGTTCAAATTCAATCAAGATTCCTTGCTTGCAAACATATACCAAGCATAGAGTCCAGCTACTTATTGTCCAGATGGGTTGAACAGTTTCTTGGGGAGACCATTTCTGGTCCGAAGTTAGAGCTGGTAGAATATCATCCCAGTCAATTAAGAGTCCCAATATAACATCAACAGCAATTTGCAACATTATGGAATTGACATGGTTTTGAGTAACCAGTATGTTAAAAAAAAAAAAAAAGATAAGAAAAAAAAAAAGCAAGTTCTTAACCACAACCTATGATTAGCTCATTGAGCTGCTATATACCTTAAAATGGCTATAAGGTACCATTCAGCTGTCTCGTGTCTATTTCATTTTAGTATTTAGCCATTTGTTGTGTTGAAGTATAATTTTGCTGATCTTGGCAGATTTTAGGATAATCTAGACTGGCTTGTAACTCTAACAAGACATTTGTCGACAATTAAGGTGCAGAACATTTTTTTTAGGGGGGGTGTGTGCAGGAAAATCCTCAACACCATGGTGAGGAGTGACTAACCTTTGTGTCCCACCCAGCGAGGCATGCCAGCTCATAGAATTTTAAAAATTTCATCATAAAGTTTAAAACGATACGTTTGACACAGGTGAAAAAAGTTCTGTCAAACAAATTGGAGGCTTAATGATCCTGGCATGAAAGAATAGTGTTCATTTCAGAAAGATGTTGCCATTGAGACAGTCAGTTAGTTTGCTTTTTCAATGTGAAATGTGAGTTTTATCTGATTAGTTCCTTTAAATTTGGAGAAGATGTCCTTTCCACCCCAAACATGCTGAGTTCTCAGGGCCTGTGGAACTGTATCATAAAATGATAATAATAATAATAAAGTAAAAATAAGTAAGCAAATAAATCTGGAAGATTACTTTCTTAATCAAATAAACTGCACCTTTGACCTAAAACGACCTGAAAACTAATCAGTTTTGACCTCCTCCTAGTGATCTTTCAACAGTCTGGATTTATTACACCTGGTCACTATAATTATAGACAGAATGTGCAGGAGGAATTAAGTTTTGTTGATTCAATTATCATGTTTACCTACAATAGAACAGAAAAGATGATTTTTATGGTCACAGCAGAGGTAGATCGAAAACAATTCTATTGATACACTTTTTTAAAGTCTAATGGGCATTTGTCTTAGAGTCTGATATGCTGTTGGATTCTTTTGCGTCCCCTATCTGAATGCTTAGTTTCTCATCATTGGCTCTTTTCCCAAGTCTATCTTCCTGCTAATGCGCATCCCTGGAGATGGTATGTCTCCAAGTCATGTACTTGATTCCCTGTCATCCCTGGGGAAATCTGAATTGAGATTATAATGATCCTGGCTTCAGACTTGGCCAGTCTTGGCTGTTGCAGGCATCTGGAGCATGAGTAGGTAGACAGAGCTTAGGAGCCCTCCATCTTTCTCTGCCTATCAAGAAAAAAAAAAATTGGGAGGAGGCAATTATTAAAGTCCATAAATCTTTGAAAGGCAACCAACAAAATAGCAAAATTGAGGTCATCTTTTTGAGTCCCTTCTAACAGATCAATGTATAATTGAATGGAATTCAGTTACTGTAACATAACTGTATCAATATGCTTTATGGTAGAAAAATTCTGGAGGGGTTAAATTGTATTTTGTTGCAATTGATATCAAGAGAAAATTGAAATTAAAACTATATAGCTTATGTCTAGTTGACATATACTTATAAATAATTCTGAGTAGTGTTCTGGTTTTTTTATAGAGGTAGGATTACATGCATACAATTTGATGTGCATAACTAGCTCATTTCACTCCTCTACACACTTCAAGCACAATTAATCCTCACCTACCATCAAGCCTGACAGCATGCACTGTCCCAAGAAGCCAAAGATAAGTGTTGGTGATTTTAGAAATAGCAGTGAAGTGTCACATCTGAATTACCATATGGGACCACTTCATACTCCTCAAATCAAGGCAGCTCATTAGTAATATTGTGTACTAGAGCTACAATTTTTTTAAAGATTTTTATTGGAAAGTCAAATTTAGATGGGAGAGACAACAAGATCTTCCTTCTGATGGTTCACTCCCCAAGTGGCGGAAAAGGCCAGAACTGAGTCATTCCTGAGCTAAGAGTCAGGAGTTTCTTCCGGGTCTCCCATGTGGGTTCAGGGTTCCAAAGCTTTGGGCCAACTGCCACTGCTTTCCCAGGCCACAGTATAGAGCTGGAGTAAGCATGGCCACCGGGCCACAAACCAGCGCATATGTGGAATCTTGGCACATACAAGCTGAGGATTTAACCAGTAGGCAATCGGGCAAGGCACCTGGAGCTTCACATTTTTTTTTTTTTTTGAGCTTCAATTCTAATATAGCATGCTTTTGGTAGGTAAGTAGGTATGGATAAATAACACTATATATAATAATGTAATCATTACTTCACTTGACCTGATGAATATAAACAAAAAGAGAAGACTAGGGAACAGTGCATCTGGCAGAGACCGATCCACATACATTTGCGTTTTCAAATTTAAGCATATCTTAAATTAAGACTTGAATTTTTTTATTTTTCTCTGATCTGAGTTATGCTTCTACACATTTACAACCTGGAAAGCACTGATACGTGTAACTCAATGTAGCACATTCATTAGGTAATGATAAAGTAAAAATTGATAAATCATAATGTATTTCAATAAAGGTATGATTTCACATTTCCCAGATCCCTGTCCTGCTTTCTATGTAATTTTCTATTCAATTTTCTAAAACATGATAAAGCTAGCTCTTCAAATTTCTAAATACTTTACATAGGTAGGATTGATACTTTGATTAATAAACTTACTTTGTATTTATTAGCTTTTGTAATTGTTGGGCTCTTGGCTATTCCATATCTTCACATAACTTATTTTTTCTTTGTAAGGCTCATTATGTCCAAGTTTTTATTTATTTCTGTTTAAAATACTATAAACTTCTAAGTCTTCTTTTTTGGGGTTAGTAATGTCTTCTGATAAGACTTTGACAGAATTCTTACAAACAGAACCTCCAGATACAACAGTCGCTCTCCTACGTAAGATATACCAAATACTTTCTGGAAACTTCCTGCTGTCATTTTGTCTTTCTAGTCTTGGTCTTGTGAAATTTATGTTGTAGGAAAACATGAATTATGCAGAGAACTAAAAAATACCAATTTGTACTTGCTAGGATATCGAGAAGAGTGTCCTTAGACTTTCAAGTTACCATTCCGTTTTATGCCCAAATCCTGGTTAGTTGGTGAAAGGACAAGAGTTGTCTAGATTCTGATACCTTTGTGTATGATATGTTTAGCTTCTGGGAATACTTATGGGATATTTCACTTTAGTTCTGATGTTCTTTCAGGATTGGTCCTACCTTGAGATTTTTGTCATTCAATGTATTGACTACTTACAATGTTGGTCAAAAATATATGCAATTTATATTCATCATATAATACTACCTATTTTTCCTTTGTCCTAGAAATTCCCATTATCTCTAGTAGCTGGATTTGCTTAGACTGCTTATCTAATAGTTTTTTTTTCTGGTTTTTTTTTTCAAAATTTTTTACTTTCTATCCAAAATTCTGAAACTTTTTTTCTACTTAGTGTGTTCTGTATGAGCATTTGTCACTGAATTGTTACCTAATGAATGCTATCCAAAATTACACATCTAGTTTGATTGAAAGACACAAAATTGTTCTAATGATTAAGGCATATTAAAATTTACCAAGTATGCATTAGTGTATTTTATATCACATATGCACATGTTTTGTTGCTAATGATAAAGTAAAAATTGATTTTAATCACTGTAAAACCATATTGAAACTGGTTGTTAATGCTTAGAAAAATGAACAATTTGCAAAATATTGAATCCATGTTAAGCCTAATCTACAAATAGATTATGAACATTGAATATAACTAATTTATTAACACTATGTTAAACCAATGTAGCTATTCTAGTGCCCACAGTTCAAATTTAGGAAAAGTCCTATGGCTATTTTTTTAATGCTTTGAAAAGGTGAAATTTGTTTTAAAACTCTGACAATGGGATCGACTATTAGGCCCCTAATGTACCAGAGACAGCAGCATGCCTCCCATGGCTTTGTACAATCGTGGTACAACAATCACTTCCAGGTAACCTGTTATCTTTTGTCCTATAAAATTGAAAAATAAATGCAGCATTTCCTTTTTTACAATCTCTGCCAGATTAATCCTTTTAAGTTCAGCAAAATAAAACACAGGAGTTATTTTCAGATACAGCTCTGATGTAGAAGAGAAAAATGTTTAATAAAAGGGTCCAGTGAAATGGCTCAACTGGCTAATCCTCCACCTCCAAGTGTGGCATCCCTTATGGGTGCCAGTTTCTATTCTGGCAGTTCCACTTTCCATTCAGCTCCCTGCTTTTGGCCTGGGAAGGATCAAGTACTTGGGAGCCTATACCCATGTACGTGGCCTGGATGAAGTTCCTGGCTCCTAGCTTTAGATCATCTCAGCTTTGGCAGTTGCAGCCATTTAGGGAGTGAAGCCAGTGGATGGAAGAGCCTCTGTCTCCTCTTTATAAATCTACTTTTCCATTAAAAATAATGTTTTGGTCCTGATACAGTAGTCTAGTAGCCAAAGTCCTCACCTTGCATGTACTGGGATTCCATATGGGCACCGGCTTGTGTCCTGGCTACTCTGCTTCCTATGTAGTTACCTGTTTGTGGCCTGGGAAACATTAGAGTGGCCCAAAGCCTTGGGACCCTGCATCAGCTTGGCAGACCTGGAAGAGGCTCTTAGCTTCTGGCTTCAGATTAGCACAGCTCCAGCCACTGTGGCACTGGAGGACTAAATCAGTGGATGGATCATCTGTCTCTTCTATGTAAATTTGCCTCTCCAAAAAAAATGTCTATAAAAATGAAAATTTTAGTACTTCATATAAATGAGTGCATAATAGCAAATGGATGTAACTGACCCATACAGAAAAGTTTTCCATATCTTCATATCCATTTTTTTATAAAAAATCAAGATACTTAGATCAAAGGATGTTTTTATCCATATGTATTTTAGTAATGTACTTTTTGTATAATTATTGTAATCTTATGTATCTGAAGCTATTGATGATGTATATGTAGTTACATTTTATGTGTGCTATCTGTATTTTTCCCATAGCTCCATATCAGTCTTAAATTCTCTCCCTATTCATTTAAGCTCTGTCAAAGCTGTGGTAATCACTTCTTATACTTCAGAATAAGGCATTAGAAAGGTGGTTGTGAGTTCAAGTTCACATACTTTGTATGAACCAGCAGCCACTTTTTAGTGGTGGTTCCCTTGTGCTCAAAGCCTGGAATTGACTTGCCTAAACCTGGGTACACTCCTCCATAGGCAGTGGCTAATAGAGTGGCCAAGAAAGGGATGGGATGCTGCTTTGGTATTAGATTCTATCTCACTCACTGACTTTAAATTTTCACTCTTTTTGCCATCCATTCAAATCTGTGGGAAAGTTCATTTTTTTCCTTTAAGGCATTGGGTTTAGTTTAGACAAGATTCTGTTTTTTCCTCCCTGCATTTTTAAGAAGGATGAAAACACCATTGAACTAACTGGTAATTGAGATGGCCTTTTCCGTTTTTAAATGAAATTATTTTCCTTTTGAAAGCAGTGTTAAGGTGACTGACAGGAATCCATTTCTGTGACTTTTAGTACAATTTTATTTCTCAGCTCTGAACCAGTCCTCAGATTGTTAGATTGTGTAAAATGTCAGGGGACATATAAAAAGGAAAAAAGAAATCTTGTGGTAGGCTGAAATCCTAGGGTCTTTTCTATCACAGTTGTTGTTGGTTTTTTTTTTTTTTTTTGTCTTCCTTCCCACAGACTAATAGGGGAAAAATCAGGTCAAGAACTGACAAATATATCACATTTCCAATAAAAACACATTCAGTGTCAATATTAAGTTCCATCAATTGTAATGGGACATTTAAGTAAGCACAATGTAAGGGAATAAAAACCGTGCATGGTGTGCTAGTCTATTTAGGGTAGCAACATTATTTCTGTGAAAAAAATCAAAGCATTTCAGATACATGACTTATCACCAGATTATTAGAGATTTCCCCATCATTTCCAATTCTCTTCTCTGATGCTTTGATGCACAAAAGGCTTTTCTAGTCAATGATTGCAAGTGGAACTCTAAACTCTTAGAAAAAGTATGGATAGCCTAATCAAGTAACTTGTGAGAATGAATAAAACAGTATAGCTTAGAACCATGACAAACACCCCACTTCCAAATAATGTGTTGCAAGAACATCCGTCCAAAAAATATTCAGGTAAAAGATGACTTAAAAATGAATCAGCAATAAAAATGAAATGCATCTTCAAAAGAGTTCAACAGACACATGCTTTATTTTTTATTTTTCTTTGATGTTTACATAGTTGATTCGAGAGGGAAGGGTCGAGACTTGGGGGAAGTGGGTGAAATCATTGTTTCCAAATTTTTCTCCGCTTTTGTATCAGAAGTCCTCTGCAGGCCCCAGTGGACTGCCATATCCTCTATGTGCATCTGTGTATCATACAGGTACTTCCACATGCTACTCCTCCAAGCCACTGAGGAGGCTGAGTTCTGACACATTGATTTCATAGTCCACAACTCCTGAAATTCTCCACATGGTTGGAGTGGTTCAATTAGGGGAACCTCAAAGAAACTTTATCCTAGAACTGAAACTTGGTTGTGCTTATCCACATAGGTTCCAGGTCTGTCCTTCACCCACTTCAGCCTATGAACACACTGATTGTTGGCAATTGCTGGGTCATTTTTGTTTCTAACTTTGCCTGTTCTGTAAACCAATGGATGCTATGACCCAGCCCAACCCTGCCCACCACACATTCAGGTACACCAGCAGGGAATGCAGCCTAGTCAGAAAGACTCCCAATAACCCTCACTAGACCTATCCCCAGCCCTGACTGCTAGGCTTGCAGTGTGTGCAACAGTCTGCCAGTGTGTCTCACATCCCATTCAGTAGGTATTGAAGCCTAGCTCAACACAAGCGCCCCCACTGTCCAGTACCCACTCATGCTGGTGGATCCCACTGCCTGTCTAGCCAGGTCCTCCCCTAGCCCTGGTTCTTAAGTTCTCCAGTGGAAGTTGCAGCCCATCAGAGAGGTGCCCAACATTTCCATACTGGGTCCATTCCCAGATCCAGCACTCTCGAGGTAGTTCTGCAATCTAGCTTCACAGGACTTGCCCCCAGTCCCAGAACATGCCTGCTGATGCTATGGCAAAGCCAAATCAGCCTGCATTTACTCTGTATCCACTAGTGCAGACATGAGCCAGTTGGTCAGCCAAACCTGGTTCTCCTCCTAACCCAGTTCACATACAAGTGAACAGAAATTATAGCCCTTCCTGGCCTGCTGTGCCCTCAAGTCCAATTATCACACTCACCACTGAGGGCAGTGGCGCAGTGAATGAGTCACCCATACCCCTTCCCTGGGTTTCAGATGTGCTGGTGGATGCTGTGACCCAGTCTGGCATGGCCAGTGTCACCTTGGCATTTGCCATTGGGTGCTGTAGCCTGGCCTGGCCTCATCTGTCCCCATTCAAGCTGATGCTGGTTGGTGGTCACCTTAGCTCCCCAACCAGGCCTGTTCCCCAGCACAGATCTTGCACATGCCAGTGGTTGCTCTGACCTAGCTCAGTATAGCCCATCTCCCATCTTGGCCTTTGCCATTGGATGCTACAAAAACAGCCTGTCTTGTTCCAGGCTGCCCCCAGTCCCAACTCTGGCTAGCAGGTGCTGAAGCCTAACCCTGCCCAGTCTTCTCCCATCCCTGGCTCATGCAAACCTGTAGATGTGACAGCCTAGCCTGATATGACCCACCCTCCAGCCTGGCTCTTGCTCATGCCATGGGCAAATGTTGGCCCAGTCCTGCCCAGTCCACCCCTTTCCAGATCCAACCCACACACTTAGTGAAGAGTAGAGCTACTTTGCCAGGCCTTACCAATACCCAGGGCTAAATCACATGCTTAGCAATGGGAGTTTTGGCCCACTAAGGAAGTGTCCCAGGTGCCCCTACCAGAACCATTCCCAGACTCAGATCTCACATGTGCTGATGGATACTAGGCCCTTACCTGGCATAGTCTGCCACCTCTGTCTTGGCCTTTGTATGAGCTTGTGGATGTTGTGGCCAGGCCCAACCTACACCCTATTCTTGGGTGCCCTGTGAGTGCTGCAGCCTGGACCAGCCCAGCCTGTTCCCAATCCCGTACCCATGAGTGTAGGAGCATTCATGTTTATGCCTAGCTCAGCCTATCACCACTCTCATCTCTTAAGCAAACCAGCAGAAATTGCAGTTCTACAGGGGTGGTTCCATATATGCCCCAAAGATTCTATCCCCAGACCTGGTACTTTCACATGCTATTTAGTGTCATGGCCCAGCCTAATATTACTTGGCCCTGTTTCGACTCTAACTGGTAGGAACTGTGATCTAGCCCTGCCAAGTAGGTTCCCAGCCCTAGCTTTAGTGTGCACTGATCAGTGGTAGTCAGTGGTAATCCATATTAATTATCCCAGCCCAGATCTTCCATGTGGGCTGGTGGGTGATTCTGACCCATAAAGGTCTTTCATCTTCTCCCATCCAAAGTACTCGGTCTTGCCCCCTCACTTAACTGCTGGTATAGTCACCTAGTCAATGGATGTCAACCAGAAGTCATTCCTCACCTGCGCCATATTCCCTTAGCAGTCCCGCATCCCACACATCCTGATCAATCCACAGTCCCTATGCCTGGGGGCACATGGGTATTTCAGCCTAGCCTTCCAGAGCCTAGTTTTGCAGTGGGGTAGTGTGCTGGCCTGGAGCTCTTTGTACCCATTAGGGTCCCAAGCTCGTGGCATGCGTGCTAGTTTGGAACCTTATTTCTCCAAACACCCAAGATCCAGGCCTATTTAAGGTTCCCCAAGCCTGTCCACTAGCCTATCAGACCAGCATGGTAACCTAGAGCCTGCCCCACCACCACCCACCAGGGACGAAGTACATGGGGAAATCTCCCAGGTCATTCTGTCTGCTGGATGTGAGTTCCCAGGTGCCCAAATGCCCCTGCTGGAGCTATCCCCAGGCCCTCTGCAAGCCCACACTCACAGGCCCCATCTTGAGCCTACCCGGTGAGGGTGAGCCAGGGCCCAGCACTAATGCAGGTGTGAGCCAGGCCCACCCCGGGTGGGAAAAAATGAGTAACCTTCCTAGAAAGCAACCTATGAAAATAAAAACCAACTTTCTAATTTCACATCTTAAAGCTATCTGAACTCTTTTGGACTTTGATCAGATGCCTATTCTTAACTGTCTTCATACGGAGATAGATCTGAATCATCACACGGAGCACACTTGTCATTTTGAGTAAGGATGTTCCAACGTTGGCCTGAATTCTGAAAATGCATTTCAGCAAATGTCTTATCTCTGACAGAAGTGAATGAGCATTGTAAAAAACACATCTGCGTTTCTTCTAAAAGCTGGCTCTTAAAGAAATGATTATGAATTTGAAGACACAATAATTTATTTAATAGGTAAAAAATGATATATGTGGATAAAGTTTCTCATGATTTATATTGCTGCTCTCTAGCTCTTATGATTGATCTTTGGAGCAGATATTTGGAGTACTAAAGGGATACATAGGCTTATTCATGTTTCAAGTGGTTGAAGAGTGTAGGTGAACTAATTTCACATGCTTCTGGGACTTTTCCTTTCTAGGACTCAACTGTATTTGCTTTTCAAATCTGACTGTTTCCCAGTGCAGTACAGAGCTTAACCTTTCACTTGTATGCAGCATTTTGTCTCTGTTCTACATTGTTTTCTTCTTCTATTTATGAATCTATTGGTGTTTACTTCAAATGGTTGGCCAAAAGAATCCATTGTGTAATATTTGAGATCTAATTGTCCATGTGCCTAACAGAGTTTCTCACCTGAGTACAGAAGATAAAGATGCATAAAGGAATAGAGGGTACCTGCTTGTAAGAAAATAAATCTGTAGATGTGATCAAGGAAGAGTTACTCTTTCAAAATTGTTTACTAATTTTTAAATACTTGTTTTATTGAAAGGCAGATCTACAGGGAGAAGGACATACAGAAAGATCTTCTGTCCACTGGTTCACTCCCCAAGTGGCTGCGACAGCCAGAGCTAAGCTGAGCTGAAAGCAGGGGCAGGAGCTTCTTCCAGCTCTCCCAAGTGGATGCAGGGTCCCCAAGGCTTTGGACCACCCTCAACTGCTTTCCTGGGGATAAGAAGGGAGCTAGTTAGGGAGTAGAGCAGCCTGGACATGAGCTGGCATTTTATAGGATCCCAGTGTATGCAAGGCAAGGATTTAGCCACTAGGCTATCGTGCCTGCCCCTCCTCTACTCATTTTATAAGAAGCAATAGTAATAGATTTCACTAATGATTTTGGTAAAGTTAACTGTGAAACTTAAGTAGAAAGCTAAGAGTTTTAAGACGTACATAATTTAGAAATTACCACAATCTAGAAGCTTTATTGTTGAATCTGCATGTAAAAGGGACAAACACAATGACTATGAAATCCTTATTTTCAAATCATAACCGCATACATAATCTCTGGGAATAGTAAACATGGTGTAAATGTGTAGTTCTCTTAGATTTGGAACTCTGAATTTGGAGAAATATTTCCTCTTCTATCTGAAGAATTAGTATCTATAGAAAAAACAGCTTGGTCAAGTTACTATGCATTTTTGTTTCTCAGTCTAAGTAAAACAGATAGCAGATCGTTCTATTCTCATAAGTCAGTGAACATATGTAGCTTTAGAAAAAGTAATTGTGATTGATAGTGAAGTTAGTGTGTGCCACACAGTGGCATTTCATGTTCACATTTGTCTTATGAGGTAGGCATGTATTAGTACCCATGGCACTTCATTAATTGGTGTTTTCATGTAAAGAGTAAGGAAAGCGAGGCTTACAAACATGTTTGTTGTCTGGTAGGAAATGGAAGACTATAATTCTCACACAGTAAAGGTCCAACTCAAACACTCTATGGAGTGTTCATGCTGTAACTGAGTGAGGAAAAAGTGCAGCTACTAACACAAAAGGTGCATCTGATATGATTGAGTTGTAAAGGAAAACTTGGAAAAAATGCAAAGGCTTAAGAACTCCTTGGAAGAAAGTCAGTAAAAATGTTGGTGCTGGGCCTGGCATGGTAGCCTAGTGGCTGGAGTCCTCACCTTGTATGCATTGGGATCCCATCTGAGTGCCGGTTTGTATTTTAGCTGTCCCACTTCCCTTCCAGCTCCCTGCTTGTGACTTAGGAAAGCAGTGGAGAATGGCCCAAAACGTTGGGTCCCTTTACCCACATTGGAGACCCGGAAGAAGCTCCTGGCTTTGGACAGGGTCAACTCTGGCCTTTCAGCAACTTGGAGTGAACCAGAGGATGGAAGATCTTTTCCTCCATCTTTCCTTCTCTATAAAATCTGACTTTCCAATAAAAAAAATAAAGCTTTTTAAAAAAGTGGATGTTATAAACTAACTTAAGAGCCAAAGAAGCAGTCATTATCATTACTTTGAAAGGCAGCAATTGGAAGAAGAAATGGGTGATGGAGATGAAAGGAGACCCCTTAAAGCAGAATCCAGGTGTGGGAGGGCTGACATCTTGGCTTTGCCACTTACTGGCTAGAGAACAACTTTCTTAATTTCTCGCCTCCTCTCTTCCTTAAGGGAGGAATGTTCTCTCCTATATGTATTATTACCGGACCATGTCTAACATCATTTATACGTGAGAATAATCCCCATTTTAAAAAAATGAGTGGATGTTTGATTCAGCGGTTTACACCATTCCACTTCTAATTCCAGCTTCCTGAGAAAGCATATACTGAGAGGCAGTAGATGACTCCAGGACTTACACCGCTGCCTCCCACATGCATTGGTATTTGGAGAACAATGCAGTGAAGGGAACATGTCTTTCTAACTTAAAATGAATGAAGAAAATTTAATACTAACTGTTGACACTAAGTCATCACCTCTGTTGATGGCAGCTGGATGTCTAAATACAAGTAGTCTCTTGGTGGCACTGCTTTCTTTCTGGCTCCCTGCTGGTGTCCCGGGATAAGCAGGGGAATGCATCAGAAGTGCATGGGTCTGAGCTATTTTCCTGTGCCACTAGGCTGGGGTTCCTGATTTTCTGACTTTGGATCTGCCCTGCTCTGGCTGTTGTAGTCATTTTGGTGATGAAGCAAAGGAGGGGAAGATCTCATCTTCATTCATTCTCTCTCTCTCTCTCTCTCTCTCTCTCTCTCTCTCTCTCTCTCTCTCTCTCTCTCCTCTGTCTCTCTCTCATTCTGTGTTCCTGTTCCACTGTGTATTTCAAATAAATGTTTTTGGAAGCTAAAAATTATAACAAAGTAAAACCTACCTGACCAACAGACAGGCATTTGTCTTAGGATTTTAGAACCCACTTAAATTTCCTGCATGCTCATTCTACCTTCTTACTAATGTGAGGCAGCCCTGTGAGGCAACAGATAACGGTTCAAGTGTTTGCTGTGTAACCTTGTTGGATACCTTCATTGAGATCCTACTTCTGTGTCTGACCCAGGTCAACCCTAACCATTGTAGACATCGTGGATAGAATTAACAGATAACTCTGGTTCTTCTGGTTCTTTTATTTGTTCCCTTCTCAAAGATAATAAAATCTACTTACATAAAATATTGTAATCTGTGCCTGCCTCTATGTTCCTCAGCATAAAAAAGTATCTTAATTATCTTGAAGATTTATACCTAACTTCTTATGTCATTATCTTGCAAAATATACATAAACTCATTTAATACAATGTAGTAAGAAAGAACAGTATCAGCATACAAGTATTTCTTCTCAATACAAGAAGTGGAAAGTTTCTTGCCCTTATAAGTGTAGGATAGAGTACAAACTCCTGGTTTCTGATATTCTTTAGGAGTAAATATGTTTTTTTGATATTTATCTTTGCCTTATAGTGACGATGTGTTTGCACATTTCTACATAGTATTTTGTACACTTTGGTTTGTTTGTGAAGTTATGTCATTACATGAATTTTATATTTGTCATGGGTTTTTATTGCTCAGTGTTATTTTGAGATTCAGCCTTCTAGGCACCTATAGTTGCAGTTTGTTTATTTGATGTGCCTATTTCTCAGTTATACACACAGATGCAAATTGATTTGTCCATGTAACCATTAATGGATATTTAGGATATTTCCAGCTGTTGTTGCAAACAAGGCTGCTACATTCCTTCACATATATTCTAAATAAACAACTGAAAAGAGTTTCTGTGGAGTGTATACTTAGAAGGAATTAAATTATTTTTGTATTTACCAGTACTGCTGACGTTTTCAGTCTTTGACCCAATTATTCTCAACATGTGCTTGGAGCTTCCTTTGCTGTATGACTTCACAAAGAGCTGTTGCCTTATGTAAATATTTTACTCCTATTCCCAAATAATTAGCTCAGTTTTCTCTTCAACCACTTGCTCTCTTTATTATTGCTTTTGTGTATATTAATCCAGTGAATTACATATGACATATACAGTTAATATCAGTATCTTCTACCTTGTAAGTTTTAATTTTAAGGTATTCAATAAATTGTTAATTTTTGTGGTATAACATGTATCTTTCATCTGTTGTGAATTCAGTTTAATGTATGAGTGTAGTTTGCAGGCCTAATGAAGGAACTGAACTGAAACTGAGTTTTAAAGGTTTCAACTGGGGAACCCATGCGATGGCTCAATTGGATAATCTTCCACCTGAAAGTGCCAACATTTCATATGGGCACCAGTTCATGTGCCTGCTGCTCCATTTCCCATTAACTCCCCACTATGATCTGGAAAAGCAGCAAAGGATGTCCCAAGTCCTTGGGCTTCTGCATCCACATATGAAGAAGGTTTGGAACAGCCCAGTTCTGACTGTTGGTGGCTATTTGAGGAGTCAACCAGAAGATGGAAGATCTCTCTCATTGTCTCTTTCTCTCTATGAAATCTGCCTTTCTGATAAAAATAAATAAGTCTTTAAACAAAACCAACTCATCCCATGAAATTGTACTTAACCCTACAGAGTTATTCTTATCAGGTAGAAGGAAGCAAGATCTTAGATGTCTGTGAATGAGGTACTGAATTAGAATATTCCCCAGACAGGATGGTTAACACTTTCTAGAGTCCAAGGAGTACTCTAAAATGAGTATCACTGGTTGTTAACATGCTCAGGAAATCACTGAGTGCTTCTATTATAGAATGAAAATCTGGGTATGGTACAACCAAGATTTGTTGCTGCTACTATACCACTTGCACACATGCGCACTTGACACATCAGGAAGACTGCTAAAATCCAACATTGGTTAAAAATTTTTCACTATTGCATGGGTGCAGGGTTATTGTTTTCAATGGAAACAGATTTTCCACTGACTTCTCATTAGAAGTAATAAAGTGACAGGAAAATATAATGTGTATAAAATGTGGAGGAAGGAATATTGTAACTTAGATGTCTATCATACAGGAAGAGAAAGCCAATGTGAGTTAAATTTAATGAAGATTTATTTATTTTAACTTGAAAGGCAGGTTTACAGAGAGAGAAGGGGAGACAGGAAGAGAAGGTTTTCCATCTGTTAACTTCAATCCCCAAATGGTTGCAGTGGTTGGGGCTGAACTGATTCAAAGCCAGGAGCATTTTTCAGGTCTGCATGTGGATGTAGGGGCCAAAGGAGCTGAGCCATCCTCCACTGCTTTTCCAGGCCATGAACAGAGAACAGAATCAGAAGTAAAGCAACTGGGACCTAAACCAGGTCCTGTGTGGGATGTTGGTACCACAGGGTAGAGGAGTGGCCTGTTGAGCCATGGCACCAATTTCAGAGTTAAAGCCCTTTGTGAGTTAAGTAACAGTGAACAGTAAGATTTTTTTTTTTTTAGAAAGGAGAAAAAATACTGAGAAGTTTAAATTATAGAAACAAATAAAAAGCAAATTGAGTAGGAAGGATATAACTATAGAAAATAATATAGCAATGTGATAATGTATTGTGAATAGCTTTACATGGTAATATTCATGTTTTTATATCTCACAGTGCTTAAATATAATTTTTTCAGTTTTCATATACATATGGAATTCACTGCCATAAGATATACCTTTGCTTTTAAAATATCTATTCAGAGGTAAACTTTTTCTGATATCTTAAATGAGTAGTCTTGTGTTTAAGGACAGAATTACTACGTTGAATCTAAATGTTACCTTTATGTGATATCTTTAACTCACATGTTAAGTCATGATAGAAAAGCTTATTTCAATATTCTTGGTTTGAGATATTAAGGAACTGTCACTCTGCAGCTTAATTATAATTGATTCTATATCATTAAGTTGAAATAAATTCTATCCCTTCACCCTGTGTACTCCAAATATATTGCATTTTTTATTATGATAGTCCCAAAAGTTGAAAAAAATAGATTATGATGCTTACAAATAAATGGAGAAAGTGTGAGGGCTGTGCAGTCACATGGGGAGAAGTTTCCCAGCACATGGAGGTGCACAGAGCGACAGTGTAGACTGCATTCTCACAAGTGCATCAAAAGGCTTTCTGAGTAGTCAGACTCTGATACAAGAGATTCCTCAACTTCCATTTTGTTACCATTGAGAAATAAATTCCCTTAACTGTTCATAGCATTGTATGATAATGGAGGTGGATTGTATACATTTTTATAGTCTCAGTGGAAATGATTCTGGAATAAGTTTTAGCTTGTCTTATTTAACACGTCAGTCATTTAACCATAAGGCAGCATATATGTGTAACATTTTTTAACATGCATATTCATTTTTATTATTGTATTGATAAAGGCATATGAATGTGGATTTAGAATTGATTTTTTCAAATATGGTTTTTTAATGAAAATCTTAACAGAGAATATATTTAGTGTAAATTATGGACGCAATCAGAGGAATAGAGTATCTTTTAGCTCCCTTCTCTCTCCCTCCCTTCTCTTTATTCTTTCTCTTTGACCTCTCTCCATCCCTCCCATTTTCATGTTTGACTTTTATTTATTCTTTCTGTTTTTATTTCAGTTTTTGAGAGCATATTTTAAATTAACATTAAAATTGGGATATTAATGTTACACCAAATACAGTAATCATAATGTTAAAAAAATATCACCCCAGGACAGCCGTAACATAAGCAAGGACTGTGAGCAATCAGCAGTTGGAAGATGAGCATTTAATCTAGATACAGCAAATTTTAAAATAATCATGGATTGGTAAAACTCTAATGTCGCTGTCCCGCAGCGATGGACTTGGTGCACGGAGCCGATAATAATACGCGTGGACCCTGACTGATGGTCAAAAGCCGTAGTTTATTAGTAGCATCAGACTTTATACACTGAGGTTCATACAGGATTAGGAAGTATTGAGCACATCAACAAAACCATCAATGCTTTTGTTTGGAACTCTTTTGTCTTGCATATTCCACCAGGTGATCTCATATACATACTGTCCACTCAACTGTTCTTATGCAAATGATATCCAATAAGGTCCAACCAACTGTAATCCTGTGCTCACTGACCTTCTATGGTCACAATGTCCTCCTACACTCTAACAGGAAAACATTAAAGAGGTTTTCACAACAACAAAAATTGATTATTACTTGATTTCCCACATAAACCCATCTACACTAATAGTCTTGAAAAATCTACTTTTAAAAGAAAACAAGATTTGTCCTGCTCCCCACAGTTTTCGTTTTAGATGAGTAGATCACTATTATGATTCAGAAACGATCATTGGTCATTGACTTCCCTTAGACTTTGCTGTAAAAACACTGACATGAGACAGTTCTTACTGCCTTTCTAGGCTTTAATTTAGTTTTTCTCATTTGATAAAATAGGGATATAGTAGAGCAAAAACTCTCCAAGTTTGCTTTTAGCACTGATATTCAAGCACTTTCATGGAGTGCTAACATTTCTTCATAGGTTGTGGCAAACTACAAATGGAATTTGGGGTTGGGGAGAAGACTCCAGGCAGTATCCTTGGGTGTAATCAGGCAACCTAGAGAGAGAAAAAACTTCTTTAAAATAAAAAGTGGAAGAATTCATGAATCAAAGATACTGTGGAAAGTAAGATAATAATGACAAAGATTGAGAACACTGTCTGAAAAACAGCCAAACTAACAGAAATGTGATTGTGTAATCATTCTTTGAAGTCAAGCATCCTCAGAGTCTGGATTATTTGATTTTGTTCTCTTACCTATCCAAAACTATGTATCTTAAAAACACCTGTAAAGTGTCTGTAGTATGTAAAGGTCCTATTTGTTCTCAATTTGCAGGATCCTTCCTCAGCGCCATTCTGAACCAGCTCTCAGGCCCTATCGCTCTGTGACACTGCCCCCTTGTCCTTTAGTGGCAGCTGTTCCCCGAGTCCCAATTGATGCTTCTAAGTTGAGAAAGACTCTCAAGTATAACCAGACGACAAAACAATGTTATATGTTACACACTTTTGTTTTGGCACTGGTTTGTCAGGGCTTTTTTTTTTTTTTAAAGATTTTATTTTTATTACAAAGTCAGATATACAGAGAGAGGAGGAGAAACAGAGAGGAAGATCTTCCCTCCAATGATTCACTCCCCAAGTGAGTCGCAACAGGCCGATGCGTGCCGATCCGAAGCCGGGAACCTGGAACCTCTTCCAGGTCTCCCACACGGGTACAGGGTCCCAATGCATTGGGCCGTCCTCGACTGCTTTCCCAGGCCACAAGCAGGGAGCTGGATGGGAAGTGGAGCTGCCGGGATTAGAACTGGCGCCCATATGGGATCCCGGGGTGTTCAAGGCGAGGACTTTAGCCGCTAGGCCACGCCGCCGGGCCCTGTCAGGGCTTCATTGACAATTGTGATGCTATAGTGTCTTTAGGGAGTGGCTAAATAAAGTCTGATATGGCAGTGATTTAAAAAAAGTAAAAAATGCTTATGCGTTATAGAAACTAGCACCCTAAATCTTTTTAAAGTTTATATTATACAATGTGAGACTAAAATAAAATGTGCATGTTTTTCCAGAAATTTTAATTCACAATTATTACAATAGAATAGTCACATCAAAATGTGATTGCCAAAAAGTTGTCAGAGCTCAAGATTTGTGTGGATTGGGCATCCCTAACTGGAAATAATAACTCTTAACTATCCCCAATCTTTTATTCAATGCCATATTGACAGCCTTAGTCATAACAATTAGATAAGAAGAACAAAGAGGTATCATTTAGAGAGGAAAAGAAATTCATGTTCACCTTGGTGGCATATGACACAATTTTGCACAGAAAAACTAAATATTCCACCTAAAAGCTACTAAAATTGATAAACAGATTCAATAAGGCTATAAATCTCAAATTGATGTGTAAAAGTCAGTTTAAAAAAAATTTTAAAGGCAGAGATACAGAATAGAGTGGGGTACAGAGACTGTTCTGCTGGCTCACTCCCAAGTGATTACAATGGACGAGAACTGGGCCTGTTTGAACTTAGGAACTGGGCGCTTCTCCTGGGTCTCCCATGTGGCACTCAGGCCATCCTCTGCTGCATTCCCAGCACGTTAGCAAGGAGCTGGATTGGAAGTAGAGCAGCCAGAACTCAAACAAGCTGCCATATAGGATTGTGGCAGTGCAGGCGGAGTCATAATATGTTATGACATAGTACTGGCTGCAACCAGTAACTTTAATGTATTGTTACTGAAATGAAATCAAGACAGCATTACTGTTTACAGTAGCTGAACAAATTTTAAGTACCTAAGTGGTGTAACTAAGTGCAAGTTAGAGCCTAATGATGAAAATGTTAAATGGCATAATGAGTTGGAAAGATGACCTATACTCATGGATTGGAAAACTTTATACTGTTTAAACGCCCATTTTATCCCCATACTCAATGGTATTCTTCTATTGATATCATTAACATATTCACAGGGTTAGAAAAACAACCCCCAAATTCATATGCCACCAACCATATCTATAACATCCTGTGTAATCCTAAGTAAGAGCAAAGTTGAATTTGAAGGAGAGTAGGTAGCAGTAGGTGAAGAGCCTAGTATAACCAGAGTGTAATCTTGCACAGCATTTTCACAGTTGAAAAAGTCAGTGCAGAGTTGTACTTGCTTCCAAGTAGGGCCAAATTATAACTTTATCTTTTTTATTTCCTGCAATACAGCTCAAAGTGTTCCTCAAAATATACAGTAGTAAACAAAGTGTTTACAACTACTCTTTTCAGATATTTTAATTTTTTATAAACATTATAGGAAAGAAATAGACAGAAGTAGGTAGAGGTCATCTATCCACTGGCTCACTCCCAAAAAGCTTGCAACAGGCCAGGCCAGACTGAAGTTGAAAGCCCAAAACTAAATCCAAATATCCCACATGGATGGCAGGGGCTTAAATCCTTGACCATCACCTGCTTGCTACCTCCCAGGGTGCATGTTAACAGGAAGCTGGAATCAAAAGTAGATCATAATAGGTAAAGCTGCTAGCTCCGGCACCCTGTATGGGTGCCAGTTTGAGTTCTAGCTGCTCTACTTCCTATCTGCTCCCTGCCAATTACCCTGGGTAATCCGCAGAAGATATCTCATGTACTGGACCTCTGTGCTCATGTGGGAGACCTACATCGAGCTGCTGGCTCCTGACGTGGTCCTGGCCCACTCGTGGCTACTAAGATCATTTGGAGAATGAACCAGAAAATGATAGAGCTCTATCTCTCCCTCTGCCTTTGTCTCTGCCCATCCTTCTCTGCAACTCTTAGCCTTTCAAAAGAAATGCATAAATCACGGCAAATGGAGTGTTCGCTCTTACAAATATTTTACAGAAATGCATATAAAATGCTTATTGAATAGAATATTAGTTAATCATGGTGGTTATTTAATTTGATATTAAATAATGACATCAACCACGTTGAATTGTCTTTAATGTGTACAATTCCATTCCATTGCTTCACTAGGAACACAGCCCTTCCAGACCCTAGAGCTCTGTGTATGTTTATTTTTTTTTTTACATCCCTGGTACAATGAAACCTATCTCTCAGGGACTTGTGGATCAGCTAAAACTCATGATTATTAAGTTATCAGACATTAGAAAGAATCAAGACTACCTGGGAGGATGTCAGATGATTAACAATTTCTCTATTTCAGTATTTTTTTGCTGATTAAGAAACTAAGTGTGAAAGAGAAATACAAGCAGACAGAGGTTTCCTATTAGCTCAGTCTCCAACAGCCTGAAGCAGTTCTATCTGGGTCAGGCTGAAGCCAAGAGCACAAGATTTAATTTACACACTTGTAAGCGCTAGGCCACTTTGTATAGATTCTGTATTTGCAATATGGCTTATGGAAGTAGAAAATGCTTAAGGTAACATATATTTTTTAGGTACTATTACTGGTTTTATGAGATAAACAGATAAGTCAAAGACTAAACTTTTTTTTCTTCACGTTGAATTTGAACATAATGTTTTCATTCATTCTTTCATCTTATCTCAATTCATTTGAAAGGCACAGCACAGGCACAGTTACAGACAGAACGAGAGATAAAGGTATTCCATCTGCTGGTACATTCTCCAAATGATAGCAACAGCTAGAGATGGTCCAAAGCTAGAAGCCAGTAACTCCTTCCAGATATCCCATATGGTTGTAAGGGTCCAAATGTGTCAACCATCCTCTATTGCATTCCCAGGAACATTACTTGGGAGCTGGATGGGAAGTACAAGACCTGGGACTCAAATAAGTGCTTTGCAGGATGCCAGTGTTACAGGTGGCAGCTTTACAATCTACACCACAGTTCAGTGCCTTCATTTTTGTCTAATTTCTGGGCTGAGTCACTGTTGGCACGTCTTCCCCCTGCTTTGCTTCACATTCCAAACTCTACTATTTCAAGCCACATTGCAGTATGCTCCCCACCCCTCAAATTTTGTTTGGATGTGCTCCATTACTTTCTGTTACTTCTTCACCAATAAGGTATTATCTCCTAAATATTTCTCCCCACAGTTTGCCCCAGAGAAGCTATCTTTCTTTGGTCTGATTTTGAATAGATTGATGAATTGAAAAGCGTATTTTAAGAAACGATGTTACTTGGTTGCCTTCACTTATGCTTGGGTAGAAAAAAAATGACTTCTCATAATGTCTAATCACAAAGAACTATGAATTCATTGAAGGCCAACTCATGCCTTATGTACCATCTAAGATCCTGTGCCACTAACATATGGGTGGGTCAAAATATCAGTTCAAGTTCTCTTACTTGCACAATAAGCATTGAGACAGACCCACCACATTATTATTGAAGTTCTTGTTCTTAGGCTGCCACCAAATGTTCTCTATGATCTTTGTTTATGTTAGCAGTACCATTTAGCAAAATGCATAGATAGTGGGAAATGTAAGTTAGGAAACAGACACTGAGTCCAGTTTTTGAGTAAGTCAGGCTGGTTCAGGAATCTTTTCTCTCTTGGATCTTGGAAATGAAGGCACTCACATTAATCCATTGTTACTGTTTTCCATAATATTCAGAATTTTAAAACTGCATGTATTGAAAGCAGTAAAATGCATGAGAGTGATAGGATAAATTAGAAATCTGGCAGACAGAATTCACTGAGAAAAACCTAAGGAAAATTTAGAAATCATTGGCTTTGTGCCACATTCAATGACTCACAGAAAACTAGAGTCCCCTAAAAGTGCACCTAGTGTATTTTGCCTATTTTATTTAGGCATATAAATTCAGTATCTTAAACATTTATTCATTATATTCTCTATTCCGGCAACTTTAGCTTAGTTCAATTTTATCTCAATAGAATCCGATCAACATCACAAATGCCTTACTTCCTATGCAAGCTCTTGTATGTATTTTCATCAAACTTCTATGTGGTCAATGACTGAAATCTTTTATAGCTACATTTCTTTCCTACTGGAAGAAAATAATATAAATAACTGCTGCTAAGCATACAGATCTGTAAAATTAGTCCCAAAAGCACAATTATTGCATGTTAATGTATAATGTAAATAAGCATAATCATAAAAATAACATTCAATAGCAAAGCAGAAAAAATGAAAGAAAGCAAAATGCGTATCTGGCTAAAAATCTGATGCCTTCAAGGAAAATGGTTATTTTCCAGATTAAAAAAAATGACAAAGTGCTTCCAGAAAATCGTGGAATACAAAAGATAAATCACAATGGCCAAAACGAGTAGGTAATTCTTTAAAATCTGTGTTGATTGTCCCCTAAGATTACTTCTACACTTGATTATTCACCAGAACAATTAGCAGAAATTTAAGACATGTCATGGCTGAAATTTTTCTATAGTGAACTTGTAATACTACATGATAAAAAGGAAAAGGTATAGTTAGGGTCTGTAAAAATCTTCCCCCTGTTCTTGCCTGTGCATTTACATGAAATGTGTTTTCCATAACAGAATTCAGTGATGTATGTATGATGTGTCTGCTGGGGGAAGCCAATTAGAAACCCCATGTCCAAAGCAGTACATGGTGGATAGGTTATAAAGGAACCTTCTGAAAAACTTGTACCAAAATCCATTCTCCCACAACTAAAAAATAATCCGAGAAGAACTGTGTGTACAGTCTAAGCACAGTGAACTATTTTTATTGATTGACATCCTTCTATTTCCCAGATTCCAACCAAGGATTTGTCCACTGGCACATATTTCTAATTTTCAGCATCACCACCCTGTTAACTGTTTTAAGTCTCAAATTTAAATATCTGGTTAGGGTTATAGAAAAGTATGAGACTGACCTAGTCAGAAACGTACCCTAACGTTCAAAGGAGACCTATGGGGAAAGTTACAGTCCGTAACCCAGAGGAGATGGCAGCTGAGAAAAAGATGGATGAATGCAAGAAAGAGTCCCATGGTTCACTGTGAAAAAACTTGTGGAGTGTTGTAGATGCAATGAACACATGTGACAATCCCAACAGAAAGTATAGATACTCATATGCCTGACAATAGATAATGATGCTTTTATTCAGAAGTATTGAAGCCCATTATTAGGATTATAGATTCGGGTGGTTATTTCCAATTCCCATTGTTTAGAAAGATTAGTCACATGTCTCTGTATCTGGAAGCAACTATTACCAGGTTTCTGATACCAAAGAATGAGATTTCCCTTTAAGGACAGAATGAAAGAAATGCATACGTAGCAGTATATACCTAGGTTTCATCTGGAGAGGTGTTGGAGGGACTGGGAGGGTGATACAGAACCTGGAATAATCCTTTAAAAGCAGAAAGCATGAGGCTCTCTGCTTACCTGATAAGAATAGGCTACAAATACATTCGAGTAAGAAGGCATTTGAGATGAAAGGAGACAACTGATCTTAGTAAGTTGCAGTGTCATAAATTAAGGGAAGATTGGAAGAGTTCATTAAAAGGATTATAGAAATTTTGTAAGATGAAACTTCTATGTTACATACTGTGGCTCTCTTTTTGATCTGAGTACAAGTTGCATGAGACATTTTGATAGTTTATTTCTACAGAGCCATAAAAATGGGACATGGTAGCAGCTTTAGTAGGAAATTTCCCACAGGTTAATTGGTTAGGAAGAAATCGCTGAGGAATGTCGATTACTTTTGGAAACTTGAATGCCAAAGAGGGTTTCATAATTCAAAATTGTACTAAGTGTTCTAGACCTAGGAAATAGCTAGTAAAATACTTAAAATAGAAAAAAGTTGCATAACATCAAGGGCTGAAAATAAATTAATTTTGGATTTTAGTTACTATGGATAGTGAAAGTACAGGGGAAAGTTGTGGGTATGGAATAAGCTACCTTTGGGCAGAAGAGAAAAGGAAAGTTTGGGAGTTCTTTCTGTCAGTCTCTTTACATATTAAAGGTTATGTGAGCTGAGATTCAAATTTTAAATATATTTACTTGGCTAGGTTATAAAAGCAACCAACAATGCTAGTGGATAATACTTTAAATAAGAGAGATTTACAAAACAATGCAATTCAGTTCCCTTATTTCTTGTTCTTAGGGTTTTTATTACTCTAAAATGCTTTTAAGCTTCCAGGGAAAGAGTACCACAGAACAACTAACATTTTTGTGCTCTCTTATATATTCAACTTTGTCATGACTAAGATTAAGACAACTGCCCAAGAATAGGTAGAAGCGTAAAAACTCCAAGGAATAAGTCACTAACTGTAATGTTTATGATACTGAAGTTCTAATGAGCAGATTCCCTGAATGAAATGAGCTTCCTACTTCATTAATAGCATTTCCTTTATTGAGTGTAGTGTGTGATTGGCACTGACACATTAAAACATTAAAGCAATAGACTCCTAATAAAATTGCAAGTTCTTTTCTTTTTTATGTATTTGTCTTTGGTCTTAGTTATCTAGATTAATTTCCTATTTCAATTCACTTTGGATATGATTCAGATGTTTTGGCCATTGTTTTCAGGAAGATAATTGCAAACACTAACCTAATTTGTCATTTCCACTGTTGTAAAAAATATAATTAATCTGCATTGAAAAGCATGGAGTAGCATGAAAGCTTGCTGTGTATTGAAAAGCTGAAATATGAAAATCTAGACTTACAAATCTGTTGTGCTGTGTTTGATATTTTTAAATAAGAAATTCACAAAAAAATCTTATTTTCCAAAACACTTGAATGTATTTACATAAATCTTTTAATGGAAACCCAATTCAAATATATTCATCCTATAGTCTGAAGAGGTACTGCCACTGGATGCTGGAAATGTTAAGGAACTATCTATAAGGGAATCTGATCCAGAGTGTGTTCTTTTCTGGCAATCCATTCTTGCCATGAGAATTACTAACATTAGCCTCTGTATCCAGGAGAGTTGTGTTAGAATTGCATGTAATTTTTAGTAGGGGATATGACTCCTTTCACTAAATACTGGTAAGTAGAAGATAGTGATGTTCTTAGACTGTGCCACAGGCATGTCTGGAGTTAATGCTAAGATGAAATTCTCATGTCTGCATGTGGGTTAATAGTAAAAGCGTAGGACCATCATTTGAGCCAAGTGAGCAGGCATAGCCATTGTCTTCAATATTGGCATCTCATATGGATGCCAGTGTGTGTTCATCCAGCTGGTTGTCAGTGAACTGAGAAACAAGGTGTAAGATGGTCCAATTGTTTGGGCCTCTGCCACCTGTATGGAAGACCCAGATTAAGCTCCTGCTTTGGCCTGGCTCAGCCCTCACTATTGTAGCCATTTGGGACTGAGGAGCAAATAAAAGATTTACTCTCTCAGACTCTGATCTTTCAAATGCATAAAAAGTTTGTGTTTTTTTAAGTAGAAGCCTGAGATACAAGCATACTTATGCAAGTAAAGAATGCAGTTACGAACACAGAAAAGGGAAGTTAGCAAAGCAGCATTACAATTTGCACTTTGATTTTTTTCTATAAAAGAATATATCTTTGATATATCTAACAATCTCCTTGAATATTTATTGACTGAGTTCTAAGATTTGTACTAAGTGATTTTCTTTGGCTATATTCCCAATATTTTTTTTCCCTTCTTGTTAATTCCAAAGTATATAGAAAAAAAGGTGGCAGAGTAACCAGAGCAATGGAAAGCCTGATATTTCTGTTTCTTCAGCAGTGGAGGAGGAGGGAAAAGGAGAGAATATATGAGAACCCCTGCGAGGTTCTCTGAAGTCTTTTTATCCAGAAATATTCTTGATCGGCCAGTTTTCTAACATGAAAACCTGCAGAACCAAACTATATAAGCTCTTGAGTTTGACACAGAAAAATATCAAACTTTTCCAACAGCTTCTCTGGTAATTTGACTGTCTCTCTGTAGTGAGGATCTTTTCAGATATGTGAGAAGAACTTATTCAGTTTTCCCTGATTCCCCTTTGGCTCATTCTGATCAATCTTGGTTCCTCTCAACATTCTGTCTCCTCAAATAGCCCAGCGGTGAGTGCCAGCCAAATATGAGCTAGTAGTGGTTATGCTGGGAGGGATAGTTAAGCTTATCTCTGTTCCTAAACAGATTTTCATCATTACTTCCATTTATTGCTTTGTCTTTGCTCTTATCAAATGAACACAAAGCAATGCTGTAGCCTGTGTGGGACAATTAAGAGAGACAGGCCATCGGTGCGATGTACAGAAAGACCAGTTGCACTGAAAGGGCAGTTGCTGATATGACACTGAAGCATGCATTTTTTGTTTGTTTGAGAGTCAGAGACCTAGATCCTCTATTTACTTTTTGACTCCCTATATTCCTTCAGAGCTTGGAATAGCATGAATGAAAATGAGGAGAAATTGATACTATCTTGGTCTCCCATATGAGAGGAAGGAGCCTAGTTAGTTGAATCATCCACTGCTGCCTCCTAGGTCATGGTTTAGAAGCAAACTGGAGGAGGTTGACACACTGCATAGTAGGCTAAACCTCTGCCGGTGGTGCCCACATCCCATATTCGTGTGCCTCTGTTCCACTTCTGATCCAGCTTATTTTGATTATGGCCAGGGAAAGCTGTGGATGATGATTTAAGTCCTTGGGCCCCTGTGACCAAGCAGGAGACCTGGAAGTAGCTCCTGGCTCTTGACTTCAAATGGACTCAGCTCAGGCTGTGGCTGCCATTTAGGAAGTAAGCACACAGATGGGATATGTATCTTTCTCCTCTCTGTAAAGCTGCCTTTCAAACGAAAATTAAATGAAAACCTTCAAA
This sequence comes from Ochotona princeps, assembly GCF_030435755.1. Taxonomy (NCBI): domain Eukaryota; kingdom Metazoa; phylum Chordata; class Mammalia; order Lagomorpha; family Ochotonidae; genus Ochotona; species Ochotona princeps. The sequence continues at coordinate 19,340,073 of NC_080839.1, read as the reverse complement.
AAAGGGGTGAGGTGGAATGGGAAGCTGGATAGGGAGTTCAAAACTAGTTAACCAACATAGGACATGAATCTTGGTCACTAGACGATAAGAGTCAAAAACTTTGAAAAAAATCATATCTGAGAAATAACATCTGTATGAATACATGTAAAGTAGCTTTTGTCATTGGGAAAAACTGAAATGTCCAATAGAAGTGAAACATATATTCTAAATACATACATACATTCCAAAAATATCTTAGAAGTCATATTTAATATCAATAGAAATAAATGACAGGAAGACATCATGACTTCATTACATTAGAAAATTCATAATGCTGATAAAAATAAGAGGCTTCACAAAATACAGGAAAAGTACCTATTTTAATCCCATTTTCATGAACTATCTGAACTCAGATTTTCAGCAAAACAAATATACAAATACACATACTTATATGTAAACAATAGAAAAATAAAATGTGCTGATCTCAGCAATTTTTTCTGGGGCTTTACTATTAGCAAAATGAAAGCCTTTTTAAAAAATGTTTCTCAGAATGCCATCTGTGGGTGCTTCTACAATTAGATTATTTTTTTTCCTTTTCAAGTACTTAAAATACTGGGTGTCAGTCTTGGAAGTGTCCTCTTGCAGTCTGTCATCTCAGGATTTCTTCTGGAGTAGTTCACCCTTGTCACCAGCCCTTGCCATGACCTAACCACCTGTTTGTCACCAGGGGACTTGTTGACTAATACTCCACTCTGTCTTGCCACACGTCCCTTTCCTAAAGTGAGGCCCTTTCCCAGACACCTCATCTTTCAGAGTCCGCTTTGTTCTGTCTGGAATTCGCTTATATGAATCCTTAGTAAAGAATACACTGGCTTATTTTCACTTTAATTCTATGTCCTTTTACTGCATGAGAGTGGAGATAACAAACGAGGACAGCTCCCAAATAGCTACTTAATTCATTGGAGCCTTGTTTACTGTGTATCCTTCAGCAATGATTTATATTTCCCCAGGAGGCTAGAACTGCTTAAGCCCCAACAGACCTGACTGATACTTCATGTGGAAGATAGACTCATGTAAAACAGTTACTTGTCTGAAATGCTTTTTTACTTTCTTTTTATTTCAAGTTTAATCACACTGGGATGTTTTTATCTTGGAACTAAATTTCCTTATTTTGCTGAATTGTGCTCTCAGGAAATACAGCTGGCGAAACAGCTTGAGTTGAAGCTTCAACTTAGCAGTTTTCAACTACCCATTCCTAGAAGAAGGGGTAACCTATATCCTTGTCTATGGTTGTTACAGAAGCAAAAGTTATGATATACAGAGAGGAGATGCAAGTCCTATTGTCCAAATATGTAAGCTATACATTGACTTGTGACTTCTCATAAGACCCCCAGTAAACAAACCTTAAGTAAGTTACTTAGGCCATTGGAGCCTTCCATTTCCTAAGAAATGAGAGATTCCTACCCATAGCATTCTTGTGGAATTTAAATAGACTGAAAATTCATAGGCCTTAATTGTTAGCTACCTTTCCAAAACATGGCAGATATTGTGAAATATGAATATCCCTTAAAAACTGCAATGTGAATTCTAGTTGTTGGCATGTGTCCATGGACTTGAGAAACCTGTCAGGATGTCAATGAGAACTGAAGAAATGAGAGAACGAGAGTATCATGTTCATGCAACATAACTTGTAATGAGTAATGGCAATCTTTTTCATTCAATCCTTTCTTGTTGGATGTGTGTAAAGTAGCTACTAGGTAATTAGGATATGTGATAAATAATTATTGTTGGTGCTTTGTATTGTAGAAAGAATGAAAGCAAGAAAATTTGAATACACACATAGCAATAAATGGATTATCTTAGGCATATAAAGAATATAAGATTTGCCATATTACCATACTGTGGTGAAAGAATAAAAACATCTGTTCAAAGACAACTATTATAAATAAATGTTCTTTTTTTAAATATTGCATATTTTTTATTAATTATTTTGCATTATGTGACAGTTTCATAGGCTCTGGGAATCCCCCCCCACCCCTCCCCACACCTCTCTCCCCTGGTGGATTCCTCCACCTTGATGCAGTATTACAGTTCAAATTCAATCAAGATTCCTTCCTTGCAAACGTATACCAAGCATAGAGTCCAGCTACTTATTGTCCAGATGGGTTGAACAGTTTCTTGGGGAGACCATTTCTGGTCCGAAGTTAGAGCTGGTAGAATATCATCCCAGTCAATTAAGAGTCCCAATATAACATCAACAGCAATTTGCAACATTATGGAATTGACATGGTTTTGAGTAAACAGTTAAGAGCATGTTATAATTGATACTTTTAAGTGTCAATGTGTGGTAGTGGATCCAGCTTCAGTCTACGAAGCTAGCGTTCCACACTGGAGCAGTTGTTGGATCCTGATTGTTCTGCTTCCAATCAAGCTCCCAGTTAATGCACCTGGGAAAATGGTGGATAATTGCCTAGGAACAGAGGCCTGAGTATGCCCCAGACGTTGTGTCATTTCGGGAGTGGACCGGTGGATGGAAAATCACTTTCTGTTGCTTTCTCTCTCTCTGTCACTCTGTACTTTAAATGCATAAATGTGTTAAATATTAATCTTGTTAAATTATTTTCCAAGATACAGTTTTATAGGTACATGGATTTCTCTCTCATTTCCCCCCTTAGTGTCATGGTAGTAGAGTCCTTTAGTAACAGTTAAGTTTAACATTCTGCTATTTCAGTGAATCATGTCATTGTAGGTTGTTCTAGGCAAAAGGAGAAAATCCAGTATTACACTACAAGATAAATTTAATTCAATGAGAGTTATCTTTATATGCATAAATAAAGATGTACTACAATGTGTTTTTGAAGAATGCTGGCCTCCATGTTATAGTTGATCTATGTGAATATGCATATATATATATTTATATTTATATATAATATGCATATATATATTTACCTATACATATAATTTGTATTTTGCATGAAGGCACCCATATATCAGAGAGAACATATAATACTTTCCTTTTGGGACTGGCTTATTTCCTTGGACATAACGGTCTCCAGTTGGAATCATTTTACTGCAAATGGTTCTTACAACCACAATCTAAGTAATAATCAATTCCAAATATATTGTAGTCTACACATCCTTGAGAGGCTGTTTAGAATGTTGTAAGCTTCAGACCTCATGTTGCATTCCTTGTACAAAGGTCTAAAAACTCAGTAAAAAACCAGTGAAACTAAAAGGACATTAATTTGACTGAGCTGACAATCTTACTGAGATAGCTAATAGACTCATTTATATAATCCATTCCTTTCATAGTTAAGTATATACTACACATTGTTTCATACACTTTAGAAGTTAGGGATAGGGCCCGATGGCGTGGCCTAGCGGCTAAAAAGTCCTTGCCTTGAACGCCCCGGGATCCCATATGGGCGCTGGTTCTAATCTCGGCAGCTCCACTTCTCATCCAGCTCCCTGCTTGTGGCCTGGGAAACAGTCGAGGACGGCCCAAGGCTTTGGGACACTGCACCCGCATGGGAGACCTGGAAGAGGTTCCTGGTTCCCGGCTTCGAATGGGGGCGCACTGGCCGTTGTGGCTCACTTGGGGAGTGAGTCATCGAACGGAAGATCTTCCTCTCTGTCTCTCCTCCTCTGTATATCTGACTTTGTAATAAAATAAATAAAATATTTAAAAAAAAAAGAAGTTAGGGATAAAAGGTCTTGCCACTTATTTGGTAGGGTTACAGAGTGAAGAGACAGAGAGAAACAGAAACAGATTTTCTGTCAGCTGCTTTGCTCCCTAAATGTTCCACAATTGCTGAAGCTGAAAGGGACAAAGCTGGCAGCCAGACACTTCATGGATGTCTCCCATGTGCATGGCAAGCACATGAGAATTTAGGCCATGTTCTTCTTTGTGATGTGCACTGGCAGCAAGCTGGATTGAAAGTGCAACAGCTAGGCCTTGCACTGGTGCTCATAGAGAATCCTGGCATTGTAGACAACAGCCCAATTTACTGCAACTCTGGCCGCTTGGAGAAGTTGTAGTGGTGAATATGGCATCAATTGCCTTTATAGAATTATGCTGTCATTTAAAAGGAAATGCACACTTTTGAATATTAGAGAAGTAATGATAGTACTTGGATGATTTATTTAAAGAAGGCCAAGCCATGACTATGTGGGTATAATCTTGCAGAGGCTTGACCATGAAACTACTGGTGTGGAGGCACAACTTTCCCTGTATTTTTAAGTTTAGTAACTGAGAGTATGCAAAACTACCAAAGACATACCAGCAAGAATATTAGGAATTTCCAAGATTTAGTTATATATAAATCTGTGCAAGCTCATTAATATAATTTTTAAAATTGTTAGAATTTGAGGCTTTATATCCTGTTTCAGTAGAGGGAGATAAATTCCTGGGGAAAACTTGTTTCTTACAACTGGGGTAAAGGACACTTTTAGGAAAAGTAAGTTTTAGAAAAACAAGTGGACCCAAAAGGGGAATAGTTGGAAGATAGGCCAGTTGTGTAATGGTTTCTGAGAGTGGTGCTTCGGGTTATAGTAGCTCCCTGCTTGGACAGGTAAGGGTTTTTAGGAATCTGAGTGTTCTCAACTCAGTATAATCCTTATACCACAATTGGTTTCTCCAGTCCCATTCACTGTCTTTAAGAATACAAAGTCAAAGTTGTACTCAGAGTTTGGTGGCGGGGAGATAATAAATAGCGGATGCAGACTAGAGTGGATTCAGTTTACTGATGAAGATGGAAAAGGAGTGCCACGGACTGTTAGGTACAGCTGGATTGTAAAGCAGTCAAGGCAGATTTTCCTGGGGATCAATCGCCACATAGGGAAAGTGACTTCAGTGTGTATATCTGGGCTCAATTTTGAATGGTACAAATACGGATTTATAAGGAGCATAATAGGCGATCAGAATATGTGAATCTTTAGAATGAAATATCAGATGGAAGGCAGAATTCTAGGGATGGACTGGGCAGGTGGCAAGACATGCAGACTGAAGATAAAATGTTTGATTAGTCATCAAGAGAGATTAGATTTAAAGGCTGGGAGAACTTGACTTGGCATGATTCTTGCCAGAAGTTAAGCAAGGAAGCCCAGTATAAAGGACTTGTTACAGAAATGAATCTGGGGGAGCCTGATTAAGATATATTCACGTAAGTGTGTTGGTACAGACCCAGGAAGTGGTAAAAAAAAATGACGGTGGCAACAGGGGCAAATGACAGATAAGATGAGCTCTGAGGAATACTGCATTAATGAGAGCCTAATGTATCTATGATTTCTTTTGTCAAGATTACCTTGACCTCAGACTTGTCCATTGGAATATATTGGCTTTGCAAATATCAGTGTTTTCTGGCAGAGAGGCTATATCTTTAGGCAGGAAAAAACTAACAATTGCTCAGGATGCACTTGCCAAAGCATCAGGATTAACTGCTATGATGAGGAATAGAACCTTAGAGAAGAACAATATCAGTCATTAAGAGAGAACTCAGCTATGGTTGTTCTTGAATGGAATAAATTGCCCAGGGAAATTTTTTGCTATTGAAAAGAAGTTGTCAGAGTTCTTCAGATTCTCTCCTAATTAAGCTTTTGAATTTGAGCTATAATTTCAGACACAAAAATAGGGGAGGGGAAAGTAATGAAATTCTGTAGCCAGAAAAGAACAGCGAGTAGTATAAAAGGATAATTTTAAAACCTGAATGAAAACAGAAAATAACAGCAATTTAGAATCCCATTGACAACATTTTACTATTTCTAATTGGTGAGCAATTAGCCTGAAATTGTCCCATCTTAACTGGTCTCCAGAAAGTATTTTTTTTTTCCAGTTACATATAGGCAAATTCTTGAACTGTTAATTTTCTGCTCAGGGTGATTTTTGTCTTTGACACCAAATATTCCTTTTTCTAGGTTTTGTTTTTCCTTTTTACTCATACATCCTTTTGTAAGTGTGCATTTCCCACAATGGTGTTTCCAAACAGAGCCCATGTGTTCAGTTTCTTCATTCCTTTCTGTTGCAAAACACAACTTGACTTTTAACTTGGCGTAACGTAATAGTTCCTGAAATTGCTTGGTCTTAAAGATGACGAAAAATCTTTTTACAAAAACAATATGGTTACAGATGATGGAATTCACTCATTAAAAATTACTACTTAGTATTCATAGTAATTAAATTATCTCTCCAATAATATAAATGTCTGTTTTTGGCTACTTAAATAAAAAAAAGTGCCTAGAATAGATTTTCTATTTGCTTTTAAAATAATTAAAAACTAATTCTATAGTATGACAAAGGTACAGAGGATGTCATTACCATATCTAGCATCAACTCCTGGATCAATCATCCGTTTGTGCGTGTAATCTTCAATGACCACTGAATTGATTGCTAATGTATGGTTTGAATATGAATTTCAGTGATCATTGTGTAGTGAACGATCAGTATTTGGAGAAATGATTAATTTCAGTAAGTACTTCTATAATCATTTTTGCAAAGTACAGTTTTGTATCCTGTAAATCAGAGTGTTACTACCAGTAAGTGGGTGTTCTGTCACTTCAATCTTGAAAGCATTGCTATCTTCCTTATATCTTAATTCTAGAATATTATATTAACTCCTAACAAGAAATCCTATTGAGCAATTAATATGGAAAACTGGCACAAAAGGAGATCTTGGTTCTTCATGAAAGAATTTAAATACAAACAAAAGCATGAAGCAAAGCAAGACTTATTAAAGTTAGAATTCAGCTAGCAAGGCAGCCCGCTCTAAATGCTATAGATGTGAAAGTCTGTTGCAAGTAGAATCTTTTAAGCAGAATATAAGGAAGAACATAGAACATCAGTTAACATTCAGAGGGTGAGGATGAAATTCATCAAAACAAAACAAAAGGCTCCTTGTGATGGCTCAGTGGCTAAATCTTACCCTTGCAAGCACCAGGGTCCCATATGGGATCCTGCATGTCTCAGCTACTCCATTTCTCATCTATTTACCTTCCTGTGGCCTTTAGAAAGCAGTAGAGGATGGCCCCAAATCTTGGGACCCTGCACCTGTATGGGAGACCAGGAAGAAGCTCCTGGCTTTGGATCAGCCCAGGTTCGGCTGTTGGGGACACTTGAGGACTGAACCAGCAGATGGAAGATCTTTCTGTCTCTCCATCTCTATAAATCTGCCTTTACAATAAAAATTTTAAGAAAAAAATGGTCTCAGAAGGATGTGATTAGTAACATCTAATCTCGTGATAGGGCATTTGACACAAACATGGCAGCAACCTTGTTTCTTGTCTCACAAAAAAGAATTTTCATGGGCACAATTCCAGTTAGCAAGCCAGGATTTATTTAGAAAAAAAATTAAAAATAAAAAAGGAAACAAGGTTCCTGCCATAATGGTAGGAGGGGGCTCCATGCGTCCCAAATAAAAACCAAGGTAATGGTGGAAAAATGTGTCTTTTATGCCCCATCTTAGGAGAGTTGCTCAAAAGACAAAAGACAAATGCTTCATTCACAGAAGCACCTGGGGTTGGTTAACTTCCTCCTTCCAGTCTCCCAAGCTGATCAGTCAGGCACCACTTTTTTTTTAAGATTTATTTATTTTTATTGGAAAGTCAGATATAGAGAGAGGAGGAGAGACAGGGAGGAAGATCTTGCGTCCGATGATTCCCTCCCCAAGTGACTGCACCAGCTGGTGCTGCATCGAACTGAAGCCAGGAGTCAGTAGCCTCCTCCAGGTCTCCCATGTTGGTGCAGAGTCCCAAGGCCTTGGGCCGTCCCAAGCCACACTGGCACCGAAATGGGACCCTGGTGCTTTCCAGGTGAGGACTTTATCCACTAGGTGCCAGGCCGCAGGCACCACTTTCTTAACCGAGATGAGATTAGGTGGGTCACCACTCCTTGCCTTTTTTAGGACAAAAACTGAGATGATGCATTGATGTGTTAATTCGGCTTCTCTGTCCTTCCTTAAGGGAAGAAGGTTCCCTTGAAAGAAACTTGCCCTTGGAAAGTTTGAAAAAAAATGGGGCAAAAATGAGATTTTTTTCTTTTTTGTTAAAGATTTATTTCATTTTCATTACAAAGTCAGATATACTGAGAGGAGGAGAGACAGAGAGGAAGTGGAGCTGCCGGGATTAGAACCAGCGGCCATATGGGATCAAGGCGAGGACCTTAGCCACTAGGCCATGCTGCCGAGCCCAAAAATGAGATTTTATATTTTTGAAAAATAACTTCATCAGAGCCCAGAAACCCTCACTGCCTATTACTGACTCCTCATACAACGATAAGCTGAGAACTCCAAAGTGTGGAGTCACTTGGTCCTTGCTATTCTCATGATAACGGTAGACACTCAAAAGTGAAATTAGTAATTTGTAAAGATAAGCAAATATACATTTCAAGAGACACCCCTTTTCTCATTTCAACAAGGACTTGACTAACTACCTGTTAGCACATTTAAGTGTCATGTAATGACCCTCCAATAGATACTCTATACAGTATTGGTCTTAATGGTGGATGGTTTACAACTTGAATAGATGTCGTTGTACTTGCACTTGCTCTCACACAACGTGAAATACTTGGCTGGAGCAACAAGGCACTGACAAAGTTTCCCTTTGGCTTTGGCTGCCCAGAGGAATAACTACAATTCCAGGTCATTTCATGCTCAATGGGAAATAGTTGAGAAGCCAGGGAAATTTTCATTTCAGCTCTTTTTTAAAAAATATGCTTGTCTGTTTTGATATCAAATGTAGTATAAAGAATCTTTAAGAGCTTTAAAATTGTTAGTAGCAGCTTATTCATTCCAAATTTTTGTTTTGCTTTCAAGCTATAAACTCAGGAATCTGTACGATTTTAAAGATTCAGAGGCTAATAGTTCAAACATCATTGGGTTAGAAACACCAATGTTTTTCTCACAATTCTTTAGGAATAAACGAATATTCATTCCTAATTAGCTCCCTAAATTCACCAGATCTCACTGTTGGAATTTGTCATTTGCAGCATTCTCCACTAATTGCATTGTCAGTATTATTCTGGAATCATAGTACCTAAGATGGAGATTCATTTGAATGGACCAAAGAACGTAAATGAAAATGTTTTTGTTCTCTCACCAAAGAGACTAGAAATTAAGGTGTCCTTTCGAAGTTTATGGATGTAAAATAATGGTTTTTAACTCTGTTTTTAATCACTCTTCAAGCTTCTGTATGAGTCACCTTTATTTTCCCCAGCTTTTTGAAAAATGAAAGAGAAACATTCTCATAGTCTTTGTAATCTTGGTTTTGGCCAAATATTTATTTCCTAGGTTCTTACCACTTGCTTAAAAAGCATTTCAAGTGTAGGCACCGACATGGCTTAAGAAAGTGGTAAGGTTTACTCCCAGGGTGAGGAATACTGGCATACATGTGTGGGCCATGTTCAGGGAGAGTGAGCCAAAACAGGGAACAGTATAAGAGAGATTTTGTTCTCAGTCCACCTTCCTGGAGAAGTTAGAGAGCACACAGGTATGCGAGAGGCCAAGAGCTGGACTTCTAAGGGGCTTGAAAGGGAGTTGTGATGCAACACCATCCCTCTCAGGTTCCAGGTAATGGTAAGTAAGTGTCATTTGAGTCAAAGGTGGGCAGAAAGAATTACATAGGCAGGGAGATACAGCTTCCAACTTGTGATTGTGAACCAGCTTCTTGCCTAAGACTGCAGCTATAGGATCTTAGGATAAAGGACCATGCATTAAGCAGCGGCTATAAAAGCAGGAGCAAGCAGATGGTATGCAGTGGTTAATAATTACAGGGTTACATTCCTACTTTTATAGCAAACACACTGAAATTAAAGCTTCCTCAGATCTTCATGGAAATGGGGCATATAAATTCCTCAAAGGAAAAAGTATTTGGAGAAAAAGTGAAAGATGAACTGAAAAGCATGATAAAACAGAACAGATGCCCACCCTGTACAGCTTGTCTCCACTTCTCTTGATCATAGATTCACATTCTTGAAACAAAACAGTTTGAGAAACAGTTGCCTTCCCTCTTGTTCCCTGTAAACTAAACATATCCTGATGCAGTTGATAAATTTGTCAAGGAAAAAAATGCTGTAAATGAATAATGGATTGAAATCATCCATGGTCGAAATCAGCTTTCCTATCATTCTGAGATTTCCATGATCTGTGACTCCATTTTGTTAGCCTTTACAAAAAGCTGTGTAATATTAGAGTTATATGACTAGAACTTATCTGTTGGAATGGTTTAAAGGGTAGATTTAATATTCTAAAAATAGTGACTTTTTAGTGGTAACCATTTTTTATAGGTGACTTCAATGCAGGAGAATCCAGTTACCATAAGGCAAGTCAATCTGATACAGACCATTTATGATTAGCAGAGGGAAATTTGAATACAATAGAAGAGACCAAAAATACTTGGTAAATGCTATAAAGTATTTTTATATAATATTACCACTGTGCAGTCCTTTCTCATGTATAATGGTGTTACATAAAACAAGCATAATTTGTCTTTACTGTGATAGCCATAAAAATATGTCTTGAAGGAGCTGGCATATGGCATAATGCTTAAGAAACCCTTTGGGATGCTCATATTGCATCTCAGGGTATCCAGGTTAAAGCCCCAGACCCATTTCCAATTCCAGCTTTCTGTTAATACATAACTTGGGAGTCAAGAGGTAGTATCTCAGGGACTGCACTCCTTGCCACCCATGTGGAACACTCACATCAAATTCAGCATGACTGAGTTCGGTTTGGACCAGCTCCAGTGATCATAGGTATGTAGAGTGCAGAAGCAAATGGAATATCTTTCTCAACTCTTTCTTTCAAATAAATAAAAATACATAAAGGAAATAAAACATACCTATAACATGCTTCCTTTATATGTCTTCTCCATCAAGATAAATATTGTTGACTTCTCCATCCTTTGCTCATTTGAATAACTAACTCGTGTGTGCAAAGAGAATAGTAATCTTTCAAAACCTCCTGAGTCTTTGAAAAAAACCACAAATATCCCAATTCTTTTATTATAGAAACTATGACAGTGGTGGAATTTTGAAAAATTTTCAAAGAGGGAAAACACGATAGAAACTGAAACAAACAAATTAAGAGAAGTTGCTATTTTAGTTGCTCACTACAGTATTTCTTCATCTTCATCACAGGTAATTTTTATGCTAAGAACCTCATCACTAATTCTGAAAGCAGTAATATAGGGTTAGCCTTTAATAAATTAGTATTTTATTAAATTTTGCCTAAATATTGCTCTCAGAACAGTCAGATGTGTACCGATAATGAGATGTCTTCATTACGGCTGGTTTCGAGACTGTGTTGATTTTGGCAATGTGAACCATGAAAACATAAAACTTAAAATCTGCAGAAGAAAACTAAAGGCCAAGAGTAACCAATAGCCGATAAAAAGGAGTCTTGAGGATTCACATGGGGAGGGATGGTGACTAACATGGGAAGATTGGTGCATGTGACTGGAGTGTATAGAACCAGACACAGAGAGGACATCTTAGCAGACTCTGGTGTGGTTGAGAAACACATGAGATCACTTGCCCATTGTCATTTAAGATTTCGTCACATTCCACATTTATGAAGTAGCCATCTCCCTCAGAATTCCTCTCCATCTACATCTGTTTAACTATCCCCTCCCCAATACCACCTCTGCCCACTATATATAAACATAGACCACTTAACCCTCAAATGTTGCTGGGCTGATTCTGAATGAATTCCATTGACTTTTCGTTTGTTTTATGACACCAATTAATTGGCACTGGGATCTCCCTTCTCCCTCTCCAAATTCCCTCCACTCCCCACAGTTCTCCCCTCTGGTCTTACAATGGGTGTCTTTCATGAGTTTTCACAAGTCCACTGTGAAAACTGAGGTGTCTCCGAACAATGTAAGAGATTATTAGCCGGGCTCGGCAGCGTGGCCTAGTGACTAAGGTCCTTGCCTTGATCCCATATGGCCGCTGGTTCTAATCCCGGCAGCTCCACTTCCTCTCTATCTCTCCTCCTCTCAGTATATCTGACTGTGTAATAAAAATGAAATAAATCTTTAAAAAAAAGATTATTAGCCGTATCGCTGTGGGTCCATCCTTGTACTGCATTCATGGGAACATACTTCTGTTTCACCTATGAACATACTCATTTCTGCTATATTTCCATTATGTATCGTATAGTTCACCATGGAGAGAAAAAACAAAACAAAAAAATGCTGCACCTTCATCTACATGAAGTTGATGAACATATAACAAAGGTATTGATGGGACACTAAGGTGGTGTAAAAGTGTCCAGCATCTTCATGTAGGAATGAATGCAGCTTGTGTCCTGTGTGGCACTAATGGAAGTACAGTAAGGGCTAAATATTCATTACTTATGGGCAGTAGCAATAACAATGATAAGAGGGACATTGACAATCTCAGGTGATTACAAGCAGTTTCTTATGAATGACTGATTGATAGCTTACATCACAGATCTTACTATAAAAGGTACAAATAAGCAGGAAGTGCAATAAGGTAGAATTCACATGTAAAATCCCTAGATTTGACATCGTATTATCTTATATTTGGAAAAACATATGATGTCTGACTTTTCGGGATTGGTTCATTTCCCTTACCATAATGGTCTCCAGTTCAGCTCATTTGGCTACAAACAACTGGACTTCTTTTTTTAAATAGCTGAGTGTTTAATAGAGTAGATGAACCAGTTTCTTTGTCCAGTCCTCTGTTAATGGGTATTTAGATTGCTTCCATGCTTTTGCAATTATTGATTGTGCTGCAGTGAACATAGGGGTACATATTGCTTTCTTATGTAACAACTTTTGACTATATTCCTAGAAGTGATAATGCTGGGCCATATGGTATGTGGATTTTCAGTTGCCTAAGTAGCTTCCAAACTGACCTGTGGTTGCACCAGCCTGAAAATCCACCAGCAGTGGAGTAGGGTTCCATTTTCGCTGCAACCTCACCAGCAGGTTATGCTGGTAGTTTTCAATAGGCGGGCCATTCTTACTGGATTTACGTGTTCTATTGACACTTGCGGAATATTCATATAAGCATGTACTCACTATGCAGAACATGAAATAGCTGTTACTTGAAGAAGGTACAATGTAAGAAGTCCCAGTAACTTAGACAGGAGTAACCAGCAGTATACATTCACCTTCCTCTCACTTTGTTTTAAATTAAAAGGTGTCATAGGGTGTGAGAGAGATTACACCAGACAAGTTTAAGATGCACTAAGGAGTCTTCCTTAACCAAGCTTGGTGATGACAGTGCCCCCTAGTTAACTAATGAAAAGTCACCATGGCAATCTAGTCTGATCAAAATTCCTGAGAGGAACAAATGGTCGTTACTGTGAAATCCATCCATTAGACTGAAAACCTACATTTCAGCTTCCTGAGCAATATAAATTACCCTGAGAGACAGCCTGTACACACTTACAAAGCTGCGAACATTCACCACCTTTTCCTGGCTTCTCTGCCCACATTCTATTACTACTATACTTTCTCTCTCTGGAACTCTCAAAAGTACACAAATTAGAAATACTAAACAGTTTAGTGTTCACATCTTCACTGACTCATGCAAGCAAAGGGTGAGGAATACAGACATACGTGGGTCATGTTCAGGGGCTGCCTGTCCTCAGTCTGTCCGTGGGAAGCAGAGATCAGGCAGGTACTGGGGAGACCTAGAGTCAGAGTTGTGAGGATGATGGAAGCACACAACCTGGAGACCAAACTCTTCCCTGCTGTGAGCCTTTATGGGGACTGGAGAGACTACTGGTTACCCAACAGTGCAATACTGCCCCACACCCTAGTCCACCAGGCTCCAGGTGAGGATAGATGAGCATTATTTGACTCACAGGTGGGCAGAAAAGATGACATAGGTGGTGGAGCTGTGGGTTCCAAACTAGCAGCCTAAGACCATCCCAAGGCTGCTAGGTTTTATTTGACTAGCACCAGCTTTGAGCTTCGTAGTATGAGTGCATGATCCCTTTTCCTCCACAGCTTTAATCAGTTTCAGTTACCCATAACCATTCTCAGGCGAAGTCTTTCTCTCTCCAATGGCATCCCATCTAAGACACAGATCAACACTTGTCCAGCTACCTGCTACTCACTCAATAGCTGTGTCTGTTCTCAGATTACCTGACACTGTCTCACTACTCTTCTGTTTGAGGTAACCATTTATTTTGTGTCTGATTGACACCAGAGGTCAAGGATTGTGATGCTGGGTGATTTATTAGAGAACATTTTTGTAGTTATGCTTTCTTAAAAAAAAATCTATTCTTAATCTCCTTGGTGCCAAATTTGCAAAGTAAATGCTCTTTTTCTATAACGATTTGTTACTTGAAAGGAATATTTTTAGAGTGTGGAAAGAAGTCTTCCTTCTGCTGGTTTACTCCCCCCAAATGGCTGCAACTGCTAGAGCTGAACTGATCCAAACTGGGAACCCAGAGATTCTTCCAGATCTCCCATGTGGGTGTTGGGGCCCGAGGATTTGAGCCATCCTCTGCTGCTTTCCCAGGCCATAAGCAGAGATCTAGAATGGAAGTGTAACAGTCAGGACATGGACTGCCTACATGGGATGCTGACACTTGCAGATGGACACTTTAGCCTGAGAAGACTCTTAGCCTGTATCAGCCCATAAACTAAATATTTTTACTGGTATACATGCTTAGGAAAGAAAAAGTATGATTTGAATTTGGTGTTGTCTGTGACTTCAGGCATCTACTAGTGTTTTGGAACATACACCTCGTGGCTAAGGAGTACTACAGTAATGTATTGAATGAGAGCATGATTTGTCTTAGTCAAATAGCCAAGAGCATAATTCTTCCCTGAGACACATTATCTAGCTGATTAACTTCCTACTGATTCGTTCTAGTTTTTAGAGCTTCAGCTTCCTTATTCTAAATCTTGAATAGTGATACATTCCAGATTTTTGGGTAAAAATGAAATACAATTAAATAGAGTATAATTAGTACCTAATATAATGTTTTGACTAAAGGAAAATCTCAAATGTCTTATCAGCATCATATAATTGTCATGATTAACATAATTTATTTTTCTATTTAGATGGAGAGTTTAAAAGTCATGTTTGTATTTATGTCCTTGCTGACCCGCTTCCCAAAGGAAAAAAAAAGTCATGTTTGTAGATGCTTCTCTCAAAGCAGGCAGAATCATTTAAGGAGGAAGGCAATTTGAGTTAGACTGTTTTTAGACTGGTGGCTAGTGTTGTCAGGGCACGTACAATCACTGAAAGTGTGCAAAAGTCCAGGCTTTGCCCAAATGCTTCTATTTAGCAAGTCTCATAGCTGTAATATACTAGGTACAGAGAGTTTGGATT
Organism: Ochotona princeps; assembly: GCF_030435755.1. Classification (NCBI taxonomy): domain Eukaryota; kingdom Metazoa; phylum Chordata; class Mammalia; order Lagomorpha; family Ochotonidae; genus Ochotona; species Ochotona princeps. The sequence continues at coordinate 19,324,787 of NC_080839.1, read as the reverse complement.
GCTTACCACATTGCATTTTTTAAAAATTTATTTGAAAGATAGAAGAGAGAAAAAATTTCCATTGCTAGTCACTGCACAAATGGCTTCCATGGCTAGATCTGTGCTGGAGTTTTTACCAGATCTTTAACGTAGAGGCAGGGGACCAAGCATTTTCACCATCTCCCATTGCTTTCCCAGCTACTGTGGTAGGTAACTGGATTGAAAGTAGAGCAGTTGGGACTTAAATAGCTGCCCCATGAAATGCTGGTACCACTCGCAGTGGCTCTGCCTACTATACCACAGCATATGACCTTCCACCTGGTTTCTTCATACTTACTCATTCTTTTTTTTTAAAATTTGATTGGCAGATTTTTACAGAGAAAGGAGAGAGATATGTATAAGGTCTTCTATCTACTGGTTCACTCACAAGTGGCACCAATGGCCAGAGCTGAGCCCATCTGAAGCTAGGACACGGTACACCTCTTTTGGGTTTACTTCATGGGTGCAGGGTCCCAAGGACTTTAGCCAGTCTCCACGTCTTTCACAGGCTGTTGCAGGGCGTTGAATCAGAAGCATAGTAGCTCATGTAGAATGTCAGTGCGATGGGGTAGAGGCGTGCTGCACCACTGGGTTGGCACCTGTTTTCCTTAGATGAGAATGTTTTTCTAACTTTAAAATGTTTGGTACTTTAACACCCGCACACAATTCTAATATCATTTGACTCTACTATAGTTAAATTCCGTTGAGAACTGTACTCAAAGATTGCTATAGGCTGTTGCAGTATGCTGATGCTTCACGTGGTCCATGACACCATTCAGATCCGGTGCCTTGTTGCAGAATTGCCTTGCTTTCAGGATTCACAGTGTGCTACCTTTCAGCCCTTGGCTTTCTTGGATTCTGACTCTGCAAATATGTTCTTTGGAATGATTTATCCTTTCCAAGATTGGTTCCATTATATGCTTCCCAAGAATAAAAAACTATAGTAGATACAATTGACACACACTTTAAAAACTGAGTGGCAATATTTGATGTTGTCATATGCAGGCTGATGTTTTCTCAGTATACACAACAGTATCCAGGCAACAGATTGGATTGGCATACAGCATGATGTTTGAGCTAAGGTTTACTTTCTTCTGATATTTAAGGTTGAATTATAAATTTGTAGAAGAGTAACACATAAAGTGGAATAAAAGCCTGGTAACATTTTGTAGGGATGCTCTAGAAAATAATGTAGCAGTTCTCAAAATCATTGTGTTTAAAAAACAGCTTACTCATTATTTCCATTTGAAAATATGAAATTACAATTTTATCAAGTTACTTCAAAAATCATAGTAGGCATATCTAGACATTATTTCACATTATTTAAGTTACATAATTTAAGTTACTTATATCCTAAAACACTCAATTATTAGCATAAGTTAATGTTTTATTTTAACAAGTGAAGTGGTAGTACAAATAGCCAATCATATCTGTAATTTAGTGTGCCATAATCTAATTTTAGTTCAAAGCTGTTGTGTGTGAGTGAGTGAGAGAGAGAGAGAGGGAGACAGACAGAGTCAGAGAGGGAGTCAGAGAGACAGAGACAGAGAGACAGAAACAGACAGAGAGAGAGAGAGCAGGAGTGATCATGATGGGAAGCACTTTCAACCAAGCACAGAACCAGTATTCATTGTAATTTTGTTTACCAATTTTTTTAATCTTAAGTATATACGGCTACTTCCTAGCCAGAATTTTCTTCTGCTTTACACCCACTAAAGATGGTTGAGATATCTAAATTAAAATAAGATGTGGGTTATTATTGATATGTAATGAAACAGATATTAAGTAAAAACAAAAGTAGCCCAGTCTAGTTATGCCATGTATGTATCTCCCTGAAAACATCCCACAATTGGATGTTTACATGAGTTGAAAGAGCTGACCATGAACACAAAGCCTATATATATGTGTATTCTTTTGATCTGATATTCAGATTACTTTTTAGAACATTTGCTGAAGTGTGATAGTCTGGTCTAAAAAAAAAAAGCTACCTTCAAATGTAACAAATTCGCTACTATAGATCCTCTCCTTTCTAAGTTATTGATCTCAGTGGATTCCTTTATGGAACATGTCGTTCATTTAACCTCTCAAGACGTTGGTATTTGCATTTGGAAAGTGTGGTAAATGTGAAGGCTTAGCTCCAAGTTACAGAGAGCAAGTACAAAGAAGACAGAAGAGCAGGTAACCAGTCATCCAAAATGTTCCAATCATAAGCTAAATAAAGACACATGAGTCCTTCCCAGCATGCTTTCCCAGCAGCCTTATCTCTAAAATTTTCAAACATACTGAGAAGTTTAGGAGTGTTATAAAGAATATTCACCCACACTTGACCCACATTTTATCACCAATGTTTTGCCTCATTGACTTTTTTAGGTAGGAATATTGACTATTTTCATGGAACTACATGAAAATAAGTTACGGATTTTTACAACTTCAATATTAGCTTGCACATATGTATATAATTTCCACATGAAGTCAGTATGATCAACTGAAAAGCTGTGTGAAATAGAAGTGTATTATAAAAATGTGTTTATCACAGGGAAAATGGGACAACAGAGACAGAGACAACCTCAGTTCTTGATTCATGAATGAATTTTCATGTGGACAGATCAGCAAGCAAAGCAAAGTCAGAACTTCTGCCGCAGTGAGCAGGAGAGGGTTTTCATGTCCGTGAGGGTGGAAGTTTTTAAACACAATTTTGGGGAGAGAAAATGCAACAGCATCCGTCAGTCAGAGGGTACAGACAAAACTCATCAAAGAGCCAGAATTAGCAATCTCATCCAGTTTACCCAAAGCCATTCAATAAGTGTGATTGGTAACTTTTATTAAACTGGAAGCTCAGACACTGGTTCTTTGTTTAATCATGTTGAAACTGAAAACACAAACGAATGGTGATTGGCTCTTTAATCCAGCCAAAGGTAGCTTTTGGGGAGAAACAAGCAGGTTGCACTCTCTAAAAGGCAATTTCTTGATCCCTTGTTCCTCTGATAAAAGTAGAGACTCAAGGAAAGTGGGAGTCATATTCCAAAAATGTACTTTCAGTTGCTAGTCTCATGGTAAAAGAATCTGGGAGTGGAACTGCACTTTGATTTTGGTAAGTACATCTTTCAGGGAGAAGCAAGTATTCTCATCTTTCACACTCCTTCAGGGACCTGACCCAACCTGCCTGCTAGCCCATCTGGCTCCTTATAAGTTTAAAATTTTAAGAAGGCGATAGAGCTTTTTTTCATCATTAGTAGCTCTGTGATTAAGCTTGAGTCAAAGCTTAGTGAAAAGTAAATGCATATCAAGTAATTTCCAAATTGAGAACACATGTTTTTAAGAAGTATGCGTATTCACTGTCTGATTCAACCTTCATATCGTATTCAGAATTATTATGCACTATTACATTGTTACTTACTAAATACTAGGCAAAATTAAACACCAAAGGATAAAAATGGGTTTCTGGAAACTGTCTTTTAAAGTTAGCTCTGTAAATGACTTCCTCAATGCTTAAGTGAATGCAAGGAGACAGTCTTGTGAGGCACCATCCTGATAGTTGAGAATAATGGTTAATGTTTGTCAACTGGGCATCTCTGTAGGTGATATGGAGCAGAAGGCACCTTAGCTTTCCTTTCCTTTCATAAAGGTTATGGCTGACTCTTGTAACAATGAACAGGTTAGCAAGGAGACAACATGACAGGCTTCTTTAATCAAAATTTTACATGACATGAAAGCTTCAGAATGAAGACCCACAGAAAGCTGTTTTTATGCTTAAGTTTGAAAAAATGGACAGCTATTTAGAAAGGAGACTGGACTAAAGGTGTAATCTAAAGGTAACAGGCATGTTTCGAAGAGATGAGCATAGAAAAACCTGTGGGTTAGAATTTTCTTGACCACCTGTGGCTGCCATCCTTACTCAGGGTAAGGGGGCATAACCCTCTGGAATGAAAGGCAAGTGTATCCACTCTGTTTTATAGGAGAGTAATTTACATATGCATGACCTTGACTTCTTGAAGAATAGAAATTCTGGCTTCCAAGTATCACTTAGGGAAGAGGCAGGAGAGACAGGGAGTCCAGAGAAGAGAGAGAGAAAATTGACTTCAACACTTGATCTTAGCCAAAAGGCTGAGGAGCGATGAAAATTGACTTCCAAAGTCTTCCAGCCTTTGTTTATTTCGAAGTCTTCAGCATGCTGAAGTCTAATTTTGGGGGGTATTAATTCCTCTGCAGTAAAAGCAATCTTCCTCAGTTTGGAGCAAATGATCCACAAACTCAAACAGGTATACCAATAAGGGGAAAAAGTGGTAGAGATAGAAATGAAATATTCCTCTATAGTAGTTACATTGTTGCATTGAGACCACTTGGCATCTCAGTGGTGGTCTGTCTCCTTATAGGGGCCCATCCAATTCAACAAAAAAGTGAAAGCTTATTGTGTGCTCTTTTCCTCTGCGTACCAGGTGAAAATAATGAGTGGAAAGTAGCAAACAAAATGAGAAATTAACTATGCAAGAAACAGTATTTGTATACATAATAATGAGCATGTCATAGGCTAGTATCTGTAAAGTTTATTTAAAAGAATTAACTAATCAGAATAGAAAACATTTGCACTAAAACATGATTAATAAGAGAAAAGATAGGCATTCAATTTTAAGTTGTAAAATATGTATACTTGCTGTCTTACACAGTTCAATATAAAACTGGATTGGGTATACTGAGAATGTTACTTTGAGACAGCATGGATGTGAAATGGATAAAGCAACTTCAGAACACAGTGGCTTTTTTTTTTTGAAGTCTCTTCCATCTTTGTACTCTTCCATCCCTTTTCATAACATCTATAATTCTCTTGTTCTTCTTGTAACATTTAAAACGTGTCCTGGTAATGGTTTCACAGTTTCATATCCTTCACTTCATTACCCTAGGCATTTATTGAATTTATATTAAATCTCCGATTTGGAAAACTATCATGACTATATTACCAATAGAGCTGGTACATACAATCAAGTTGGTGGGATAATTATTGATTATTCCACCTCTTAAGTTACAATACCATTTATAATTATGAAGGACTAAATTGATAGATGATTCTATACAGAGAAAATAATTCCAGTTTTTAAATTTTTTTAAAGATTTATTTTATTTTTGTTGGAAAGGCAGATACACAGAGAGGAGAGACAGAGAGGAAGATCTTCCGTCCAATGATTCACTCCCCAAGCGGCCGCAATGGCTGGATCTGAGCCAATCCAAAGCCAGGAGCCAGGAGCTCTTCCGGGTCTCCCGCACGGGTGCAGGGTCCCAAGGCTTTGGGCCATGCTTGACTGCTTTCCCAGGCCACAAGCAGGGTGCTGGATGGGAAGTGGATTAGAACTGGCGTCCATATGGAATCCCAGTGCGTGCAGGGTGAGGACTTTAACCGCTATGCTATCGCGACACGTCCCAGTTTTTAGAATTGTATTCATTTATTTAATCTCACAACTACAGTGAAACTATATAAATATCGTAGGGACTCATAGCTCCTCCAGTTCTATTCCTGTATTCTCCTGTATGCTATTTTCCCTAACCCATCTTCAGAACTCTAATGAGCTGCTAGGTTCTCTTTCCATATACTCTAAAACTTTAGTTTTAGGTACGATCTAATTTACCTGCTATTTACCTCTTGGTGTGGATGCAATCATGGTAGTAATACTAAACTATCTTTAAAAATATTTCACCTAAAATGTACATCAACCTCTCCCTGAATTTTCAGAACATTAATACCAAATCTGTAGCAAAATTTTTCTCCATTAAATAAAGTCCTGACATCACTAAGTAAATCTGTGTGATGTCTTGTAGAGAATCTAGAATATTTCTGAAGTGGCCACCTACTCAATGTTGCTTGTTGTATGATATATAGTTCGGAAAGAACTGATATGAACCTGAAGTAAATTGTCTTCAATTATGTTCAACCAGTCTTTTGTTTAAGAAAATACCAGTACAGTCCCCATATATATCCTAGGTAATATGGAGAAAATAGTCATCTCTCATATTCTTTGAAACAATCATCTACCAACTGTTCTGGATTGCTTAAACACATCTGGCTGGTAAAGAAGGAAAGACTGTCTTTTAAAAATGATTTTAGTTGGAAAGTCAGAGAGGGAGAGCATGAGTTTCCATCCAGTGGTTCACTCCCCAAATGGCTGTAACAGCTAAAGCTGGGCGGGTCTGAAGCTAAAAGCATGAGCTGCTTCTAGGTCTCCCATATGTGTGCAAGGGCTGAAACACTTGAACAATCCTCTTCTACTTTCTCAGGAAATAAGCAAGGAACTGGATTGGGAAATGGAGCCAACAGGAACCATTACCCATATGGGACGCTGGTGCTGGCAGGCGAATGATTAGAAGGTTATGCCGCCTCACTAGACCTGGAAAGAAATCTGCTCTAAATTCTCATCTCAATTATTTGACCACTCGTGCAAGTATGCTTAATGATTTGGAATTATTTTAAAATTGATTAAATTTTCTCATCTTGACTTTGTAGTCAGTCTCAGTTTGAATCTTTTTGGAGAAAACTTGCAACTTTCACAGTACAGCAAAAGATGTAACCAGACCCATAAATGGAAAAGATAACAGGGATTTAATGTTGAAATATCTTATTAATATTATCATGTATTTTTAAATTAACTGTGCTCAGCACTTTTACAAATTTCTTAAACGAAAAATGTCACTCACTTGTAGCAAGCTGACATGTAGATAACAGATGGCTGTGGGTTTTTTTTAGAGTAAAAAGGCATTAAGAATGAGGCATATCATCTATTATTTTGCCTTGCCCTCTTTATCACTTTCAATCTAAACAGAAAAGTGATGTATTGCAGAAAAATAGTCCCCTTTGTGACATTTCTGATGTGACTATGCCATTTCAACACCAGGATGTTTCATGTTATGAAATGAATGAGACACATTTTTATGTTTCATGAATTCTATGTTTTGGAAATGAGCTGTGCAGAAATTCATTAAGCTCCTGCATAAATTCTAAATATCATAAATTATCCTATTTCAGGGATAAAATTATCCTGGGAAGCACCCTAAAATATGCAGTTGTGGATAAGGGCTGGAGCACGAAGAATTACTAGAGTATTCCTAATGCCTTGTTCCATGGACCTCTTACTCAGAGTTGATGGTGGTCTCTGGTAACATTTCAGAATGGTTAGGAAGATGCCTTTGCAAAAATCTCCTACCCAGACTGTTTCAAAATTTTTTAGTTTTTTTTTTCCAATATGAAATGATGATTTTGACTTTTCATTCATTGAATACCTGTCCAAGAAATAATTGCTTTCTTGGCCTCCTAACAATTATCTTCATTATAAAGTGAGGCACAGAGAGGTTAAGAAATTTGTTCCAAATAACATTCCATAAATTCCGTAGAACATTAGAATTCAGATCAATTCAAAAGCGACAAATGATTCCAATTTTTGCCATTTGGGATGCGAGATAAATGGTTAACTTAAGAGTCAGGTATTCTATATAGTGTTAAAGTTTCTGCTTGGGATAACTCACATTTCATGACTCAGTGCCTGGTTTGGTTTCTGGCTTCCTTGCTTCTGATCCAGTTTCCTGTGAATGAGCACTCCGGAAGACAGCAGATAATGACTCAAGTGTTAGTTTTCCTACCATCCACATGGGAGTCCTGGATTGAGATCTGTCATTTTTTTGTTTTGTTGCTGCTGGGACCAACCCTGGCTCATGCAATCATTTTGGGAGTGAATCAGCAGTTGGAAAGCCCCTGTCTCATTGTATGTCTTTAAAATAGAAAAAGAATTAATAAACTTATAAGCATTTTAAAATGTCACTTTTATAGCAGTACTTCTTATATTGCAGCATATGACTGAACTCAAGAGAATGACAATGATGACAACATATAAAGTAACATTTTTAAAATGTTCTTGCTAGAACATTATTAATATATAATATAAATAATGTCCATTATTTTCAAAAGAATTCACTTCTGCATTCATAAAGATAAACAACAATACATCACTGACTAGAATTTGGAAGTTCCCAGCACCTTCACTGGCCTGTGCCAGGAAAAAGATATGCTAAATCAGTGTTGAGTGTCTGTGTGAGAATTCTGTTTCCATGGTGCACACGCTGTGGACCCTCCACTCTCCTTCACCGGACTCCCTCTTTCCACTGTCTTCATTCTCTTCTGCCACTGACCACAACACCGTACCAGGCTGCTTCAGAAAGCTTTCTCTGGCCTGTTCTTTCAAGTGTGCCCTGTATCTGAGCATGATCGACATGGGGGCAATGCCCATGAATTCTGATCATTGTTCCCATGTGAAATTTCTAGCTCTTCCTACTGAATTATTTTGGATAGCTCACAGTCAAGAGAAATGTAAACTCACAGGTACTAAAATATTTGGGATCCTCCTTCCTTTAGGAAATCCAGACATTATTAGGAAGACAGGATTATGGAATGTCAGTAAGACTTGATAGTTTACTGTTTGTCACCTTCAGTGAGTAGGCTCCATTTTGTACATAAGTTAGATGGAAGTTTCTTCTGTCACCATAAAATGGGATTGAAGAAACCTAGCTACAAACTCCCAATCTCTTACCCCTAAGATAATTCCTAAAACACACAGAAAACACAGGTTATAAACTGGTAGTCTAATATATCAATTAGTTTTAAAATGTATTATATAACTTTGGCCAATCAATTAGTATTCCTAAGGGTCACACCTTGTAAAATCATATTATCAAATTCAGGACATAGAAAGATTCAGAATGCAGCTAATTAAATCATTTAAATCTGTAAGGGCCTAGCACAATAACCTAGTGGCCAGCGCCTTGCAAGTGCCGGGATCCCATATGGGCACCGGTTCCGGTCCAACAGCCTCACTTCCCATCCAGCTCCCTGCTTATGGCCAGGGAAAGCAGTTAAGGATGGCCCAAAGTCCTGGGACCTTGCACCCGCATGGGAAACATGGAGGGGGCTACTGATTCCTGGCTTCAGATTGGTACAGCTCCAGGCATTGCGGAAGCTTGGGGTGTGGATCATTGGATGGAAGATCTTCATCTCTGACCTCTCTGTATATCTTTGCAATAAAAATAAAATGTTTTAAAAATATTTTTAAAAATCTATAGCTAGTATATTTGGGAATTAATTTGCACCTGCATATTGAAAAGCAATGCCCATGTTATGAATAACAAATAACATTTTAATGATTGCAAAGATCTGATGAAATGGTATAAAATATTTCTACTTTTTCCCTAATTACATTGATACACTTGTATGGAGGCCATTTTAAAATTAGTAACTGTTATTTCAAAAAAGCATGTTAAAAACCAATTCACATTTCATAGTTGCACCAAAAAACCAGAAATGAATAACTTATGGCCCATTGCCAGGCAACCATGGGAGAGACGAATAGCTCTGCCATCTGGTATTCCAATGGGGTCTTCACAAATAGCACTGGACTGTCAGCTTTAAACAGACTTAACAGCACAGCGAAAACAGAAAAGCATGCTAGGGAAAGTGGCACAGGGGGAGAAAGGCTGACAAAGTGACTTTTCATTAAATTCTCAAGCAGAAACTAAGCACGTAAATCATCTGTGTTCTGAGAATAGAATTTAGTGTATTTAAGGAAAAAAAAAACAAGTCCTGATGGCCTCAGCCATGATGTGGATCACCCATGCAAAATGAAGAATGTGTATGTCTGTGTGACAGGAAGGGAGGGAGGGAGAGAGGGAGGGAGGGGAGAGGGAAGGGAGAAAGAGAGGGTGGGAGTTAGAATACTGTGCCAGAATAGCTGTACTGCTCTCTGATGAGAAACAAAAGCTCCTTTTCCTTAGAGATATTCCACTAACACTTTGCCTGCCCCAACTGCATTTCCTTTCTCCTATTTGTAACATGATTATGTGCTTATGCCTTATTAAAAGGTAGTACTGCTTAATGGGATAGAAAAAACTGCATTTATAAATTACCCTCATCTAGAAAGGATGGGCATTCAGCATCTCTCCTCCTTGTATAATTTTTCAGTTGAATGTGATATTGTGAAATCATCAGTCGAATAAAACAATCAGGTGAACAAGCACTTTGATTGTGAATCTAGGGAGGTTTAAATTTGGTTCAGCACCAGCAAGCTGTATTACTGAAAGGACCTTCTGGGTATGTCATATGCTCTAGGAATGATGATTCCTGAGGTAAGGGGTATAATTTAATGTTCAGGAGCTAATGTGCATCATAGAATCATTTATCATGCAAGTCTCTGTACTGGATATGAAGACGAAAAATGTATTCATGTGGAGAAGGAACACTCAGAGCCTGTCACTTTCAATTTAGCAAGTCAGCTTAGCTGTGGTTGTTAGCATTCGACCTGACCACATTTCCAGAAGGACTAAGGGTTCCAAAAGTCACGGGAATGAATCAATTTTGGAAGAATGATGAGAATCCTGTGGTTCAGGTGGGCTTGCAATCTCTTGAAAGCCCATGTAGTAAATTTCCCACTTTTGAATGTGTTTGAGAGAAAGTGAAACATAGGTCAGGTCTAAGATTGAGCAGCTTCATCAGGTAATAAACTTGGAAGAATCTTGAAATTGAGAGTTCTCTCTGTCTGCAAAGAATTCACTCTATAGAGATACTTTTCATTAGTTTCATTGTCTTACAGACATTTTCTCTTATCTGTTTCGCTTTTCTGAGCACACACCAACAAATACACATAATAAAATAGTCATTAACATTAACTGGGATATGTGTATCTGGATTTTAAGAGATTGTCATTAATCCCATGTGTTGGAAATGTTTATATGTATATGAAGATGCAATCAAGATAACAGACAAGGGTTTTTAATTCACACTTACAATAGGATTGTGTACTTGAATGCATCTTGGAATCCTTTCTGTACCTAATCCTAAAGGTGAGTCTTTCACTGAAATTGAGATTTAGAAAGCACAAATTTTTATTTACAAGCTTTTATTTTTTATCCCATTATACTATTTTTAGTATTATTGTGCTTGTTTAAAAATCTGTGCATATGTTAACTACAGCTTTGATTTTTACTTCATAATTTTAGGAAAATAATTTTACTATATTTTGAAACAAAAAGTGTTTGGATATACTTGGTTGGGAAGCAGTAATGCTGTCCTAACTTTTCCCTTACAGTTGAGAACCCCTAAGTTCAAGAAATCAGTGATTTGTTCCAAATAAAAAGGAGTTGTTAGGCCTCTTGACTCTGAGTTCAGCATCTTTATTGGTAAGCTGAGCTCTCTGGAAAAGGACATGTGAATTTTGCAATTTCATCAAGTTGTAAAAGAATGAAGTTTTGGACTATATATTTTGTTTTAGTAAGATCAACTTGATTGCTTTTATTCTTCATAGAACAACTATTCTACCTGTATTTCCTGCAAACATATTTATAAAGCACAATCTCAAAAATGTTTTCTGGGAACATTTCTTTTTTTTAATATTTTAGACAATATATTTTAGATACAGTTTTACATTATAGACATTATAGATTAAACACACACATAAGACTTACATGACGTACCTACTAATATTTCAAAAATGGATATTGCACATTATAAATAGTCACGTGGGCATTTCAAGGACACGCATATTATGGGAAAACTATACATGGATTTCAAACTTGTTCTTATACCCAAATAATCCCTTAATTCCATTTTCCCACATGCTTTTTCAAGTCTGGGTATGTCTTTTTTTTTAATTGTTTACATTTTATTATTATTATCATTTTATGATACAGTTCCATAGGCTCCTGGTATTTCCCTTATCCCCCCCAATTCCCTCTCCCCCACCTAGTTCCTCTATATCATTACTAAAGTATAGTTCTTCATACACAGTCATGTGTCCATCATGGTGGGCATGGACAATGGCAGAGAGTCCAGAATCCTATTGTCAAGATACAGTGAACAGTTTCATTTTAAATCCATCTTTGGAAGTAGAAATGCATAATACATTGTATCCTCACATCTGGATGTTAGTCTCCATTTCATAGCTACTGTACATCCCCTGGTTGCTGGTGGAGTTCCAGCTGCTGGTGCAGTTCAGATCGCTGTTAGCTGAATGCCGCTGGAGTATCAGCCACTGCAACACCACACCATTGTGTCTGCTGCTTTCCTGTGTCTCTCAGTCTCCAGGCACGCCTCTGCTGTTGTTCTGTTCTTTCCTATTTCCTGGAATGTGTCCTCTTTGCTTCATCCTGATTAAATGTTTTTCTGTCCGTTTAAACGTGTCCTTACCCTATTCTGCCATCTTGATTCTCCCTCTGGGAACATTTCGAAAAGGGAACTAAATATACACAATAATTCCATCTACCTGCATTGACTTTTACCATGCTTAATCTTACAAATTTACAAAGATGATTTGGTGATGGGCTTAAATTCAACTAATTTAAAAGATATTAACTTAATTCTTCTAAAAACAGACGATGCTATACAACTGGCATAAAAACTAAGCATTCAGTTTACCATTCAGTTTTTATTCACCAGATTTCCTCAAAAATAAATGACTTGGGCAAATACTACATTTTTTTCTTTTTTATTAACTCCATTTTTCAAAGTGAAAGATTTGTAACTTTAAAAATTCTTTAAAGCGGGCCCGGCGGCGTGGTCTAGCGGCTAAAGTCCTCGCCTTGAAAGCCCCGGGATCCCATATGGGCGCCGGTTCTAATCCCGGCAGCTCCACTTCCCATCCAGCTCCCTGCTTGTGGCCTGGGAAAGCAGTCGAGGACAGCCCAATGCTTTGGGACACTGCCCCCGCGTGGGAGACCCGGAAGAGGTTCCAGGTTCCCGGCATCGGATCGGCGCGCACCGGCCCGTTGCGGCTCACTTGGGGAGTGAATCATCGGACGGAAGATCTTCCTCTCTGTCTCTCCTCCTCTGTGTATATCTGGCTGTAATAAAATGAATAAATCTTTTAAAAAAAAAAATTCTTTAAAGCAATCATACAAACTTTGGTTTTTAAAATTTCATCTTACAATATATCCTTCTTTACTGAAGACATACTACCTGTATGACAAGATAAATACAAGTAATGGTTACTACAGGGAAAAAAATTTTGTTGTTTCAGTTATAAGCTTTTTCTCTGTGATTAGAAGAGACATAATCTTGCTTTTAAACAGAAGTCCAGAATACAGTATACTATTACCAGCTGTATGCCTCGTGCTGTAGAATAGTTTTAAATTTGTTCAGCCTGTTTGCTGCTTTGTATTTGCTGATCTGCATCTCCCTATTTCCTGTGCTGCTATCCATTACGTATCTCTGTCTCTCCTTTTCTCTGGGTGCGTATATAGTAATACATACAATATTTATTTAAATTCTTCTTATTGTTACTATTTACCATGACAGTTTTAAGGGATGTGGATACCAGCCTTTTCCTCCTCCTTTCCCTTTATTATCTTCCCACCACTTTCTTCGGTATAATTACAGTAGGATAGCCTTTTAGTAACAGTTACAAGCTTATTATGCTCTCTGAGGGCTTCATAGCATTGTAGCTGTAGACAAAGGTAGAGAAACTGGTATGCTGTTGTCAAGGTATGTTTAACTTTCACTGGAAGTCCTCATTACTCAGGACAACAGATACAATGAGTGTTCACTTCCCAGTATGCTGGTCTCCATTATATAATTTATCTATGAGAACACATGCTTACACTGTTCACATATATATGTATGTGTATATAGCATTTTGTATGAATGTTGACTTATATCAGAGAGAGCGCATGGTATTTATCCTTTAGGGATTGGGTTATTTCATTAAGCCTAATGGTCTCTGGTTGAGACCATTTTGTTGGAAATGGTGGAATTTCTTTTTAATGGTTGTGTAGTCTCTTATAGAGTAAATGTACCACATTTTCTTCATCCATTCTTCTTTGGGCATCTGGATTGTTTCCATGTCTTTGCTATTGTGGATTGTTTTGCTGTAAATCTATGGTTATTGGATGGTAAATTCTGAATATAAATATACTTCAAAAACTTTATGGAAAAGGGAATTAAGGGATACTTTTTTAGGTGAAAAAAATATTTTTGCAATGGGGGAATCTCAACTGAACTTGAGCTGTGGTTATGCAACAAGGTGGAGGACTCCACCATGGTGGGAGGGTCTGGGGAGGGGTGGGGAGAACCCAAGTACCTATGAAACTGTGTCACATAATACAATGTAATTAATGAATTAAAAATAATAAATAATAAAAAATATTTTTGAAGTAAACACATAAAAGGTCTTCAAAGAGTTAATGAATTTCACATTATGAAAATATCATTTGTGAGTTTCAAAAGCTACAAAATACATTTTTTTTAAAACTTTCTGTGAGCGTTTTGACATTTTCTTGCAATTATTGGGTGCATTTTATCTAACATACAGTTCAGTTTCAGTATTTCCTTTTGTTTAATGTTTGATTTTATAGGCCTTGTCAGCAGTACAACTTGATGAGCACTGGTCCTTTCACATTTACTTGCTGAACTCTATTTTAGTGTAGCATTAAGCTTGTAATTCTAAAGCAAATTAAAAATGTTATCACAGAAATTAAAAGTGAAGGGATAGAGAGAGTAAGAATGGGAAGATCAAGGAAAGTATATTATATCCTTAGAATTGTTGTTTCTGAAGTACTTCAACTGTTCTTTTTAAATCAATACGTAAAAATCATTGAAAAAAAGTGGTACAGTTAAGATATTGTTGCAGGGTGCGAGCGAGATCACACCAGATACGTCTAAGGTTTATTAAGGAGTCTTTATTAATCAAGCTTGAAGACAACAGAGCACAATAGCAAATTACAAGACCATACAGCAATCCACCTAATCATAAACCAACCAACCGTAATCCCAAAAGAAACAAATGGTCATCATCCTTAAGTCCATCCATTAAGCTGAAAACCTATGTCCCAGCTTCCCCAACAATATATGTTATCCTAAGAGACATGCAACAAATAACCTGGACACACTCACAAAGAACCTGGACACACTTACAAAGCTGCAGACATTCACCTTTCCCTGGCTTCTCTGCCACATTCTACTACTGCTTGGCCTCACCCCTCCTGGAACTCCAGATAGTACACAGACCAGAAACAACATTATTATAACCGTTGTCCCATCTAAGCAGCACACAGGGACCATGCTCAGGGGATTACCTGTCCTGGGTCAGCCAAGAGTCGAGGTGCCAGAGTAACGGAAGCACCTGGCCAGAAAGAGAGTGAGAGCCCCTGCTTCATGGGCCTTTTTAAAGGGGCTTGTGAGGGGAGTGGTTACACAACAATGCAATACCATCCCCTCTCAGTTGATAGGTGAGTCACAGGTGGGCTAAAGAGTTGATTAGTGCTCGTTAGGATGGACAGGAACTGGAACTGGGCTTGTAGCTAAAAACACCTAGACTAATTGGACTTCCAATATCCTGGCTCATTTAGGATGTG
Organism: Ochotona princeps; assembly: GCF_030435755.1. Taxonomy (NCBI): domain Eukaryota; kingdom Metazoa; phylum Chordata; class Mammalia; order Lagomorpha; family Ochotonidae; genus Ochotona; species Ochotona princeps. The sequence goes on along the minus strand of NC_080839.1, from coordinate 19,309,400 downwards.
GGGAAGTGGTTGAGGATGCAATTACTATTCCATTGCTGTAGGACCCACCTTCAGGACAGAGGTTGGGAGACACAGCCAAATTTCATTTGCCCACTGTCAATGGGTGCTGGCTATCACAGGCTGCACCCCATAACAATATCAGTTAAAACACTTCATAACCATTACTATTCACAGCAGTTATTCAGATGCTTCCAATCTTGTGCAACTATATATTCTCATTCCCTCTTTCCTTTTTGTCTCTCTTGATTTATCTTAAATTTGTGCTTAATTTTGTACAACATAAACATTGCCATGTCCAGCCTCTTTTGATATCAGTTGCATGGGCTGCATGCAATTGTGTCCTTCAGGCTGAGGTTGGTGTCTTCGATAATTCGCAGTTGAATGTTCCCTCTTTGAAAAAAATCCTTTCATGTACTTGGCATTTTATTATAAAAATGTAACCCATTGGGCCCGGCGGCATGGCCTAGCAGCTAAATTCCTCGCCTTGAAAGCCCCGGGATCCCATATGGGCGCCGATTCTAATCCCAGCAGCTCCACTTCCCATCCAGCTCCCTGCTTGTGGCCTGGGAAAGCAGTTGAGGATGGCCCAATGCATTGGGACACTGCACCCGCGTGGGAGACCTGGAAGAAGTTCCTGGTTCCGGGCTTCGGACCGGCGCGCACCGGCCCGTTGCGGCTCACTTGGGGAGTGAATCATCGGAGGGAAGATCTTCCTCTCTGTCTCTCCTCCTCTGTGTATATCTGGCTGTAATTAAAAAAATGAATAAATCTTAAAAAAAAAAAAATGTAACCCATTCACCTTCAGATAAGGAGTTACAACTGTTCTAGCAATGTCTTTTTGGATGTGTTGTAGTTTGTCCCGACCTGCAGGACACGACGCTCAAACCCTGAGGGTGGACTAGGAATGCCGGGCTGCTAACCCCGGGGCTTCTGGCCCAAGAAACACACGGACACACGTACTTGGTGGAAAAGAGTGCCTCTCTTGATTTTACTCCTCATGTATATACCTTCTTCTCTAGGGGAGGAGGGGAAGAAGAGGGGTTTCCTGGGAGTAATTATCTTCATTGAAGCAGGGAAGGAACTAATCATCTATATTGAAATAGGGGAGGAACTAATCATCTGAACAGGAACAAGGGTGGAGGTTCTATTCCGCTTGCTTTACACAGGATGTTGTGGCCTAATATCCTGCTTGCTGTGGCCCTGATTGCCCAAGGCAGGCTTTGCAATGCAACAGGCGGTCAGGTAGGCCAAGTCTAAGGCCAATAAGTCTGTGGCTCCTAACAGTAGTTGTTACATTTTTCCTCTATCGATATATGTCTGGATTCAATAATGTCTTATGCAATGTTTTCGTTCATTTTATTTGCCATTTACATTTCTGATGTTTCATTTTGTTGTTTTTTTTTTTAAGGGAGAGACAGAATCCCCCTATCTGTTGGTTTGCCTCCAAAGTGCCCCCATTCCCAGAGTGAACCATACAGGGCCAGTGCTGAGGTCAAGATTGATAGAGGCATGCCAGGTTGCCCACATGACGGGAACTCAATTACTTATTATAACTGTGTCCTCCCAGGTTCTGTCTACGAAGGAAACCAGACACATGAAAAAAATACAATAAATTGCATGTATATATTGCCTTGAATTTGTTTAACATGCTCCTTCGATACTAAATCTGCTAATATTTTATTTAAGAAGTGCTAATATTTTTATTGTCAGATGATTTCTCTAAGACTGAGATAATCATATTTTTATTCATCAGTTTGTGATATGTTTGTTGTTGAAGGATCTTTGCTTCCTCAGGATGGACCCTCCCTGGTCTGGGAGAATGATGTTTTGGTGTGCTCTTGGATTTGAATGGCTATAGTTGAAGATTTTTTATCTATGTTCAGCAGAGATATATTGGTCTGTACTTCCCTGTATCTGTTTCTGGTTTTAGAATAATTGAGATACTGGCATTGTAGATGAACTTTAGACAATTCTCATATTTTCAGTTGTTTCTGAACAGGGTAAGAGGAGCTGGGATTAGTTTTCCTTAAAATGTGTTCTAGGACTTGATCTATTTTAGAGGAAGTTTCATGCAGTGATTAAAACGACATAAAGCTGTAGGATGAAATGTTGTACAAGTATCAGTTACAGGGCCCAGTGCAATAGCCTACTGGCTAAACCTTACCTTGCATCTGCAGGGATCCCATATGGGTACCAGTTCTTACCTGGCTGCTCCACTTCCCTTTCAGCTTCGTGCTTATGTCTGTGGAAAGCAGTAGAGGGTAGCCCAAGCTTTGGGACCCTGTGCCCGCGTGGGAGACCCATAAAGATCTTCCAGCTTTGGATCAGCTCAGCTCTGGCTATTGCGGCCACTTGGGAAATGAACCAGCACATGGAAGAACTTTCTCTATCTCCTTCTCTCTGTAGATTTGCCTTTCCAATAAAATACTATGAGTTATATCCATTGGTCCATAATATACAGATTATTTGTTATTGCTTTGTTGCTTTTTGTCTGTTTGATCTGTCCGTTGTTGAAAATGGAGGTCTCAGGTCCCTCGCTGCTATTATATCAGAGCTGATGTCTCAGTTGAGATCAGTGAGCACTTATTTTAAATATCCAGGGACCCTAACACATGTTCATATACATTTTTAAAAGATTTACTTATTTTTATTACAAAGTCAGATGTACAGAGAGGAGAAGAGACAGAGAGGAAGATCTTCCATCCGATGATTCACTCCCCAAGTGAAAGAAATGACCAGAGCTGTGCTGATCCGAAGCCCGGAACCAGGAACCTCTTCCAGGTCTCCCACATGGGTGCAGGGTCCCAAGGCTTTGGGCCGTCCTCCACTGCTTTCCTAGGCCACAAGCAGGGAGCTGGATGGGAAGTGGAGCTGCTGGGATTAGAACCGGCGCCCATTTGGAATCCTGGGGCGTGTTCAAGGTGAGGACTCTAGCCGCTAGGCCACGCTGTCGGGCCCTCATACATTTTTATAGTGGCATCTTCCTATTTGATTAATCTCTCATTCATTACCTAATGCTATTCTTTTGGCAGTTTTTTTAAGTTTATTGTGTATAGAAAAATGGTTACTCCCTGTTTTTTGTTTTTGGTGGGTAGGATATAGATTTCTACCCTGTCACCTTCAGTGTTTCCTGTAGGCAGCGTACAGATGAGTCTTTTTAACAATCTATTTGGTGAGTCTGGATATTTTAATTTGAAAGTATAGTTGATTTATGTTCAATCATAATGATTGATTAGTAGTGATTTGGTCCTGCCATTTTTCCATAAATAATACTGCTTGTTTTTGATGTCTATCATAGTTTTATTAGGATGTTTTCTGACTTTGCTTTGTTTATTGCTGCTAGTTATTTTTTTCTATTTTTATGTTTAACACATCTTTAAGTATCTTTTGTTAGGCTGTCTGGGTGTTGACAAATTCTTTCCCTTTCTGTATATTTTTAAAGGACTATATTTCTTTTTCATATATAAATGAGAGCTTTACTGGATGTAGTATTTTTAGGACTTATACTGTATCTCCACTTTCTTATAGCTTACTGAGTTTTTTATGAGAAATACTGCAATCTAGTTGGAGCTGCTTTATCTGGGCCATATGAAAAGGAATGAGAATCACGCATAATCTTTCTACCAAATAGTTTTTAGAATGGTAAGACTAATTTGGTAAAGTTGCAAGTTACAAAATCCACATGCAAGAAACAGTAGCTTTTTTATACGGTAATGATGAAGTAAAGAGAAATTCAGAAAAAAGATTTCAAGCAGACCCAGCACGCCTTGTATGCACTGGCATCCCATATGGGTGCCAGTTCATAACCTGGCTGCTCCACTTTCAATCCAAGGTTTTAGGTTCATTTTTTTGAAATTTGTTTCATGGATTGGCATGTCCACATTACATCTAAGACTTGGGACTTTCAACAATTACTTCATCAAATAAGATCTATATTCCTCTTTATTTAATTTCTTTCCAGAACTCCTATTTTGCAAATGTTTGCTCCCTTTACAGTGTCTCATACTTCATGGGTTTTTTGTCATGCTTTTTAATTACTTTTGCTTCTGATTGGATAGTTTCAGAAGATCCAGATGTTTCCATATTTCTTTTAATTTGCTGTCATATTTTGTATTTAATTCATTAAGTTTACTAGCACAACATTAGATTTTATGATATGTCTTGAATTTCATATTCAGGAAATGAAATGTTTTGCTTATTTCTTTGAATAGTGTATATTCCCTTAAATCTTATGGGGTTTCTTAAAATCATTCTGAATTCCACTACATAAAATTGTTAAGTTTCATCTTGAGGAAGTGGAGAAATTAGCTTGTGTATCATTTTTTTATATTTTATGTTCATTGCGTTAATGAGTGTACATTTAGTAGAAATATTACTTCTACAATTTACAGAGTTGTTTGCATAGGAAATACCTTAACCTGCAAAGAGGAGTAGGTGTAAAGTTTGAAAAAGGTAGGGTGGCTCTTTTCTGGGTAGGTATAATGATACAGGTTTCCTGCATCTTCCTTAGTTGTAATTAATGCCACAGGTGATTGGGTCCCTCAATTGCTTGGCAATAGGATGCTGTAACAACAGTACATGAGAATATGTCAACTGGGGTCTTCAGAGGCTAGAGTTTGCGATTCTTGCTGCTTTATTTTGCTGAGCAATGTAGAGTCTTAGCTTGGGACTCCATTATTGGTATCAGATCTGACATGGTTCATGAGCAGGCACAATAGTGCTGGTTCCATGACACAGGTACTGAGAGTTGTAGAGTTGTGGTTTTGGCCTAAGTCTTTAAAGTCTATTATTATATTTGATTCTTGGGGCACTAATTCAACTTAATCAGAATTGGATTCACACTTGGAGGCACCTTCCAGGAGCTTGGCCTCAGGAAGCTGGGTAGTGGTCATAATGACCCTGGAAGCAAGTTCCAGCATTAGTTTATTTTCATAAAGTAAGCATGTTATGGAGGATTTCTTCTCATGGAGGACAAAACAAAGACATTTTTGGATCTGAAGCAAATAGGGCAAATAGCAATTCAGACCCTGGGACAGAAGGATAGTGACTCTGAATCTGGGAGTTATTATCATAATATCCTAGATTCTATGAGACCAGTGACAGTGAGGGCCCTGGATTGTGAAAGAGCAGCTTTTGAAGCCACGAGCATCAAAGTGATTGCTCTATTGGAAAGGAGTTGCTCAGCAGTTCATAGACCAGGAGATTAATCATATTCCATGGAAGTATGCTACCACAGTAGTTCTGCCTCTAGGATGGCAGACTTCAACTCAGCCAGTACTGTGATTTGCTGGCAGGAAGGAGTCTCAGGCCATGGAGGCAAGGTCATTTAAACATAACAGATTCTCCAGTGAACAATGTTCCATAGGGTTTAATAATGACTATAATGGGTAAGCGGAGCAGTTACAGAACTACTTGGAACCAAAGGTTTAGGTGTGCTGCTTAGAAGAGGTACGATTGTCTATCAAGTTTGAAGGGACCAATGTCAACCAAACTTCAGAAATGGAGTAGTGCCATGGCTACTTATTCCAGAATTCACTCCAGCAGTGTTTGTCGTTCTAATATAGCATGCTGGAGGAGTCTTTAAAGTCATGGGGTCATGAAACATTAGGGCACAATATCATCTTAGCCAGAGAGATCATGAGTATACAGAATTTAGGCATTTAGGTGTGATAAGTGTCTGAGAAAACACAAGTGTCCAATAGTGAGAACTATGGATTTACCAGGTGCAGGGGTCAGAGCTTTAGACCATCCTCTACTACTTTCTCAGTGGAGAAACAGGGAGCTGGATATTAAGTGGAGCAGCTAGGACACAAAGCTGTATCCATACAGAATCCCAGTGTTTGCAAGGGGGATTCATTAATTGAGTCATTGCCCTGGACCCCTAGTCTGTATTTTTCTCATCTCATCTTATGTTTTTTTTTTTCTGATATTCTAAATAGTCACAGGACCTGTGTCACTCATCTATATCAGAGGATTATTAGTTCCTCTCTATACAAATACAATATTGTATGTAATTAAAATGTTAACATGAAATCATACATTTCTTTCTTGGATTGGCCTGGTGATCTTCAGTGAGAAGTCTGTTTTTTTTTTTTTTTTTGAATAACACTTGATGTAATTTTACTATTCTGATTTATAAGCTAACTTGCAAACATTAGACCTCTTAGTAGTCCTGACTTTGCATTTCCTTTGGACATCCCCAGTTATAACATCCTAAACATGTGAACCATCATCTCTTACCTTCTAGATGAATTAGCAGAAATCTGGATCAGAAGTAGAACGTGGAGTCCATTTTGGAGTCTAATAAGTGATGCTGGTGTTAAGCTGTGCCTTAACCCCTTCTGCCACAATGTACAATGCCCATCTCTATAGAGAGCCATCCTTTATTCTTTGGTTCAGGTCCCATAGTATGCAACAACACTTGATTGAATATGCGGAGAACAGAATCCTAAAACTCAGTCTGTATCTTCCATCTGGGTAATGGAGTCACAAGTACTTAAGCTAATACCTGCTGTCTCCCATGGTATGTGTCAGGAGGGAGTTGATTAGAGGCTAGGTAGTTGGGACTCCAGCAATATCATACAATCTGATATGATAGGTGGTTGTTCCAACAGGCAATTTAGCTGCTGCGCAAAATCAGTTACCCTTCATATTTCTTACTCAAAAAATTAGCTGTTTTGTCTTATCTTTTAGTATGTTGAATATGTGATTTTTTAGCATCACATTTTTCTAGCAGTGCTATATAAGTCTTTTTAGACTTTCAGTCCTTTTGTCTGTGTCTGTAGTTTTGTCATGTCAAGAATGTTATGTAAGGGTAATCATAAAAAATGTTACTTTTTGAGATATGCTTTTCAGCATTTACATAATGTTTTAGAAACTAGATCTGCATTTTATTGATTTAAAGTATTTGATAAATGGATATACCACAATTTCCTTAAGCATTCATTCAGAGAAGTACATCTGATTTGTCTCCAGTTCCTGGATATAGCAAATGAATATAGGATAAACATTCCAGGTATAGATTTTCATCTTAGCAAAAACTTTTTTTCTGTGCCGATATAAAATCAAAATAAAATTTCTGGCCTGTGTGTTTCTTAAAATAGTTGTAACATAATTTTATATGGAGGCTGTGCTAGCTCATACTTTTCTAGCAATGAATGTGTGACCCAATTTCTCTATCTTTGTGAAAATATGGTAGTGTCATATTACTAAAATCACTTTATTTTCAATTTGTATCTGCCAAATGATTTGACCAGCTTTTTATATGCTTATGTGGCATTTGCACATCATCTTCATTGAGATCTCTCCTCATGTCTATGCCTATAATTGTTTTGCTTGATTTTTCTTTTTTTAGTTGTCAGTTTTGGTTATTGTCTTAGCTTTAGTTGATTTAACACAATGTAATAGATTGGATGGAATAAACTACATTTCCATTGAGTTCAGTAAATGCACTTTATTTCTCTGCAGATTTTCTTTTACTCATATACTATGTACTAGTGTGTCATTTTGTTTCCAAATGCCTGAAGAATTTTCTGTAATCTTTTACTACTGATATATAATTCATTTCATTATGATCAAAAAACATTGTTTCATAGCTCAGTAATCTGTCAAAGGCCACTTGAAGTTTATTCTCCACTTGAATGTGGTGTTCAGTATTGGTTGATGTTCAAACAAAATTATGGTCAGCCCACTATATCCATGTATTCTGCAAGTACAAACTCAACCTATTACTGACGTAAACGTATGAAAAAATATTTCACAGATATTGAGTATTTAATATTCTTTTCCTGTCATTTTGTGAATTATGCAGTATAAATACAAATGGTATTGCATTGTATTAGTTATTATAAATATTATAGAGATGAACACGTATATTGAAATGGGGACCAGCATGGTAGCAGGGAGAGGTAAGATGAAGCCTGTGACACTAGCATTCCATATAATCACCAGTTTGAGTCCTGATAGCTCCACTTTCCATTCACCCCCTTCCTAATGCACTTTAGAAAGCAGCCCAAGTCCCTGAGCCACTACACCCATGTTTGAGACCCAGACAAAACTTGTACCCATTGCCTGGTCCAGCCTCAGGTATTAAAACCATTTGGTTAGTGAACTGAAAGAAGGAAAATGTCTATCTCTTCCTGTCTTTCCATTTCTATAACTCTGCCTTTCAAATTAAAAATAAATCCAAACAAACATTATATGGAAGGATATGTGTAGATTATGTATAAATACTATGCCATTTTAAGGGGCTTCAGAGTTTTAGCATTTTAGTATCTGGTGGAGTGGTGTCTTTCCTGGGATCAGTTCCCTGTGTATTCTGGGGGATAGTTGTATTGATATAGCAGGCTTGATTTCCTGAAACTATACATGTTTCTAAAAATGGACTGTAATCAGGACTGGCTTTGGCTCCCAAGAATATGCTGTGAGCTCCTAAGATAGTTTCTCATAAGAGTGATTTTGTATTTCTTTGTACCCTGAGTTATGAGATATCCTTTTGATCAAATGCTTTATGATAAAAATTTTAGTTTATACTAAATGTCTGTTTTGTACTAGGTGACCCTTCCACCCATAAAAACCTTGGATGTGTAACTCTCTTGAGTTTCCCTGGTCATAACACTTTGCCAGTTTTCTCTGATATTCTGGATGAAAGATTAAGCAAAAATATGTGATTCCTTGGCAGATATATTTGGAAACATTCAATTTTTACTGGTTTCCTTCTGTCTATCTTTCCCTTTGGCTTCTTTTTAAAGTAACAAAATGCAAACCCTTTCAAATTACATCAATCACAATATCTTCTATCACACTAATTAGAACATTTACCTTTTCAACGTAAAGAAAAGTTGCACAATCAAGAAACTAAAAAACATAAATGTTTCAATGTAAGAGTTTCCCTTAGTGATGGATATGAAAGTTAACAAAACTAAGAGTTAAAACAAAAGCATAAATTAATATACAGAAACAATTTAAGCTAGTAGCACAACAGAATTTCATGAAGTTTTTTTTTTCCCTCAGAAGATTAATTACTGAATCGATCAGTATGAAATTCATTCTCTCTCTCTCTCTCTCTCTCTGTCTCTTTCTCTCTCTCTTTCTCTTTCTCTTTTCAACACAGGGTTTCCTGCCAGGTGTACTAAGCTACTGTACCAACCTCCTGGAAGACAGTATAATTAAAAATGTCCATTACCTGGCATAGCACGGTATCCTAATGGCTAAAGTCCTCACCTTATATGTACTGAAATCCCATATTGGCACTGGTTCATGTCCCGGCCGTCCTGCTTCCATCCAGCTCCCTGCTTGTGGCCTGGATGGCCCAAAGGCTTGAGACCCTGCACCAGCATGAGAGACCTGGAAGAAGTCCTGGCTCCTGGCTTCTGATTGGCTTCGCTATGGTGGTTGCAGCCACTTGGGAAGTGAATCAGTGAAGCAAAGATCTTCCTCTGTCTCTCCTCTCTACATATCTGACTTTCCAATAAAAAATAAATCTTAAATAAAAGTCAGTTAGCTGAGGTGATCTACAGATTCAAAACCATCTTTTTCAAAATATAAATAATATTTTAATAGTAAAGACAATCTAAATTTAATATGAAAGCTTTGAGGGTGCCAGTTAGTCAAATAATCTTTGTAAATTGAGAATTAGTATGGCGACAAGATGGTTCTTGTTATCAGTATCTACTCTAGAGCAACCTAAATAAAAATGGCATAGCATTCACATAAAAATGTATGCAGGACAAATGTGATAAGATAGATAGGCTAAGAACTACTTCATGACCACACAGTCAATAATATTAAAAATGAGGGCCAATACTGAAGATAGGATGGATGTTTTAAAAAATAATTTTGGGGAAACAATCTACTTATGAAGGAATGAAGCCACACCCTTAATTTACTTTTTCATGAAAATAAACTGAAAATGGATTAAAGACTTAAATTCAAGGTCTGAGAGTTCAGGTTTTGTAGGAGACAACAGAGTAGAAAACATTCAAGACATTGTTCTTAGCAATAATTTATGACAGCAAAAGAAAAACCAAACAATACATAATAAATTTCATTAAAGGACTATTTTCTTAAATTCTAGGAATTCATACATTAGATACCAAAAAAAAGAAAAATTCACAATTAATTCTGTAATTGCCTGATTTTTAAAATGAGCTAAAAATTTCAATACTAGCTTGTCCAAACAAAACACCAAAAGCATATAAAATTATTACGTGTCACTTATCAGCAAACACAAATCAAAGTCACAATAAGGCATCACTTAATATCTGTTAGGAAACCTGTTAAAAAATGTGAATATGAATTTTAGTGAAAATGTGGAAATTAATCTGGTGACTGGCACAGTCACTGCAGAAAGTCATGAAATTTAGGAAAAAATATTAAAACAGATTTCATATGTACAGTATATGATTTGGTATATTTATTATATATTAAAATCATTAAACTATTAGATATTGAACTCCTCAGTGTGATAACTTCTCTGTTGAAGGTAAATCTGCACTAATTAAGATGGAGAAATAATCCCTTGGCGGTTAAATCTGGACCATGTCATGGCAAGTTACCCTTAGTAGACTGGCAGGATTTCTAAATCTGGTGACTGCTACAATGTGAGAAAAACAAGTTTTCTCTGGAGAATTCTCACTCTTTAATGGCCCTGTTGTGGCTTTCCATATCATTGCTTGCTTTCAAATCTTTGTTCTCTCAATTATTTTAAGGTGATACTGGAGTGTCCCATTATTTTTTGTGAGAACTTTATCTTTTAGCACCATCACTGTTGCTTTGAATTTTTGTAACTCTTGTTAGAAACACAAATTGGTCCGATAATGTTTGTAGTGAAGTATTTTGTCTAATGAGACACCTGAAAAAATTAGTAACTTATACATAATATTTTTACCTATTTATGAGATAGTGTTTTATCTCAATACATGTATGCAATGTGTAATGATCAAAATAGGATAATTAGAGTGTTCATCTCAGTTATTTCTTTGTGAAAGTTCGAAATCCTTGATTCTAGCTATTATAATCTCTAATGTTTACTTTTCGTTGTACTATATGGAAACTAAGGTTTTATTTTAAACAGTTACTATTTGATTACATTTGGTATACTTTCACCTTTTCATTATCATTATATTGACATGAATTTCATTTAGGTATCATGTATTAGTTCCCTGTACCTGCTGTAACATGGTCAATGTGGAAGATAATGAGCACAAATTTATTATGTTTTGGCTCATGGGGTCAGATGTCTACAAGGAGCTAATAAGTCCATGCTCTGTCAGGAGTTCCTAGGACAGAATATCTTTTCATTTTCAGTTCTTAGAAGTTTCATACATTCTTGGTTTTGTAGGTCTTTTGTTTCAAAGCATGTATGTAACATATTCAGATTCTCTCCCCCTCTGAATATTCCATAGTAGATCTTTTTTTTCAAGATTTATTTATTTTTATTGGAAAGGCGGATATACAGAGGGAGAGACAGAGCGGAAGATCTTCCGTTCAGTGGTTCACTCCCAAGTGACCGCAACAGATGAAGCTGAGCCAATCTGAAGCCAGGAGCCAGGAGCTCTTACGGGTCTCCCACATGGGTGCAGGGTCCCAAAACTTTGGGCCGTCCTCAACTGCCTTCCCAGGCCACAAGCAGGGAGCTGGATGGGAAGCAGGGATGCCGGGATTAGAACTGGTGCTCATATGGGATCCCAGTGCGTGCAAGGTGAGGACCTTAACCACTATGCTATTGTGCTGGGCCCCATAGTAGATCTTTGATTCTGTACTCCCCTTTTTAATTAAGAAATCAGGCACACACACATATGTAGATACATAATTTTTCCTACTACTGGAAAATACATTTTTTATTTCCCTCTATCCCAATATTTGTAAAATGAAAGCAATATGGTATATGCATGACTATGGAAATAATGTGATACATGCATAACTGCGAATGCAATGTGATATGTATATAACTATTTGGTTAGAAGTATTGTTTAAGTTTAAATCTATAATATGCACCTTGGCACAGAAACACATAAGAATAAGAAGAATGTATCTTTGTGTATCTTTGAATTACTTATCAAGAACTTTAAAACTGTTCAATCTCTTAATACCATAATGTTATGTGAATATGTAAACCTTAAGTAATCATAGTTTTGCAACCCTCTATATCCATCATTATCTGAGTTAACAATATCAACAAAAATGTACAATTGAGTGACATCTTCCAGCCTACTACACACATCTATACCTACCTCTTTATCTAGTTATATCACACCTATACTACAGAATTGAATAGACTGGAAGAGTTTACATAGAATAATGAAGTCTGCATATTGTCTCATGCACTCACTGAGAAAAGATTGGCAAATATTGACAAGAACGGCACTGAGAAAAAAGCAGATGAATTATAAATATCTATTTACTGAACACTAAAACCTAAGAGTTGGGTTCATTGAAAGTTTCAATCAAAAACGAAAAATCCTAATAAAATTATTTTTAAAATATATGAAACTATTCATACTTATATAAGTTATAAGTATGTTATAGAATATCAGTATTAATAGTAAATAAAACAGCTTCCATTTATATTGATATTTTCAAGTTTTTGACTATAGTGAAAAACAGTATATACTAAAATAGTGAAAAGACCATTTTCTTTACCAGATAGCCTCAGTCACATAATTTGAAATGGATCATTTTACATTACAATTTAAAAAAAATGTTTACACTTAATTTTTAAAGTGAATGAACAGAATCAGTTTTTAGTTCTATGAAGCACACATATAGTTTTGTTTCTATCTTATTTTGTATCTGTGTTAAAGCAACAGCCTGACAATTTTTCCTAGTGAGTGGGATTTTTTTGTAAAACTTTGTGACATGAGAAAAGAATAAGTATTATGCTTTTAGAGCTTTACAAAGTAAATAATAATATTCAGGATATTTTAAAAATATTTCTTAGTTATATTTTAGGTTTTGATACCCTGTTCTTGACATATTCGGTGAATATGGTAAATAAAAACACTGTAGTCTTATTTGTAACACAGGTAAGACAGTTGGACCACATTTGGCTACAGAAACTTACCTGAGTACATGAAATTAACCAGTCTCTTTTAAAGATGATCAACCATGTAGATAAATTTCTAGCAATATTTTTGAAATTCTGTTTTGTATATAGGGAAAAGGAATTTTTATTTCATGGGGGATAACTCAAATCAGAATTGTATATACAACATCATCCTATCACCAAATACTTCAGTAAGTATTTTCTTTCTTTTTCCTACACAAAGTGAAAGCATTTACAATTCAGATTTAGGACCATAGTGATAGCTTCCATGCTACCCTACCTCCTGCTGGCTTCTCCACTCAGGTCTGACTCCTGCTCCGTTTTTTCTTTTCCTTTTCTTCTTTTTCTGTTTTCTGTTTTCTCCTCCTCCTCTTTCTCCTCCTCCTCCTCCCCCATCTTCCCCCTCCCCCTCCCCCTCCCCCTGCTTCCCTCTAATTTTTACCGTGACATACTTTGATTTCATGTTGTAATCACAGGAATAATACTCTACTAGGCAAAAATATCAACATACAGAAAGTAAGATTTTTCAAAAAAAGTTTTTCAAATTCTTCATGAGTGTAGACAAAACTATAAACTAAAACCAAATCCAGGGATATCATTCTTGCTCCTATAAATTATATTTTTTGTACTCTACATTAGTTACCACAAATGAGGGAACATGTCAGGTATTTGCCTTTTGGAGACTGGCTTATTTTACTAAGCGCAAGGGTTGACCAGTTGCACCCCTTTGGCTGCAAAAAGACAAGATTTTACTCTCTTATGACTGAATGTATTCCATGTGTATATATACCACATTTTCATTATGCATTCATCAGTTGATGGAAATCTGTATTGATTCCATATCTCAGCTATTGCTCCTGTAAACATGACATTACAGATAACTGTCCTAGTTGCTGATTACATTGCAATCAGATAAGTTCCCAGGAGTGGAATGGCTGGGTCAGAATCTCCATACTGCATTCCGTAATGGTTGCACTAGTTTCCATCACCCCTAAATGGATTAAGGTATCTTACTCCACATCCAGCAATGATTATTTTCTGTTGTACATAGTATAGCCATTCTCACTAAGGTCAATATGCATTATCATAAGTTATGTTGGTAATACATTTCCACCAATTCATCTGATTTCCACAATCTCAGAGGTTTTCTAATACAGTCTTCTGCATCCTGCATGCTGAGCATTCAGTCTTCTAACTGTAAGTCCAGATACCATTTCAGTAGAGTTCAGAACATTGAAGTTCAACTGTTATCAAGTTTTTAAAAAAATAGAAATGGAGTCTTTCATTACCATATTCATCATTTGAAGTCTGATCATTCACAACACAAATAATAAATGTTGTCATATTTAATTCTTCACTATCTGTCACTTGGGAGGACTGTATGCAGCTATTTAAAAAAAATGTATTTCTCTGTAGTCTATGTTCCGATTATACACTAATGCAAAGCACCTCTTAAATGGTATGAGATCAACTTCACACATTTTTCCCACAAGTTTCTTGTGGCAAAAGAGGTTACACAGATAATTACCTCTAATTTTTTCAGACAACCTTCGAAGAGAAAGATGGGTCTTCAGAACTTAAAAGGTTTCTTCCAACATTGTCATTTTGGCTTGGCTAGCTTCTTTGACACACAGCTTTCCTGTAGGACAAATTTCCACAGTTACCACTGGGACTTAGTGATTACAGTCTAGAATTCTTCAGTCCAAAAGGCAAAAACCTTGGTTAGATCCATTCAACATTTTGTCCTACTTATTTGGTGATTTATTTTAAATTACATATTACTTTGTTAATGAAAACTATAGTTATGGGATGGATGTACAGTAGTGCATGATTACTGGCATGGATACTGCAAGGATGTCTATATAATATAATTTAGGAATGCATGGGTTCATATATAAGATGGGATTCTTCGTAAATAAAAGTGAAATTTAGTTCCAAAATAAATCTGACTCAACTACTAAATATTTAGTTTGAAAACAGAATCAGTCTCAGAATGAACATCCCCAATAAATATACCATTCTTAAGACAATTTTTGAAAGATTTTATTTTTATTAAAGATCAGATTTATACAGAAAAGGAGAGATGGAGAAGGTTCTTCTGTCTGCTGGTTTGCTTCCCAAAGTGGTCACACAGCCAGAGTTGAGCTGAGTGGAAGCTAGAAACTCATTCTCGCTCTCCCATGTGAGTGCAGGGTCCCAAGGTGTTGGACCATCCTCTGCTGCTTTACCAGGCCATATATGGAGAGCTGGATGGGAAGTAGAGCAGCTGGGACAGGAACCAGCACAACCATATGGGAACCCGGCAATTGCAAAGTAAAGATTTAGGTGTTGAGTCATTGTGCCAGGTGTGAAAGATGTTTCTATAGATGAGATTAGGCTGCATGTTTATAACCCACTATAAGGTCCAGGGTCACAATAGGGGATTGTATGGTGAACAGCTATTAACTACATTCCTTAGACCTTGTAATCAGAAGCAATTGAAAATAATGTTATATGGTTTGTCTAATATCCTATGTTTTGAAAATTGCTTTTAGTTTTGAGACCAAGATTATACAAGTCAGACTATGGGATGTCCTAAGGGAATTACAGAAAGCTAGGTCTACAGACTAGTCTCTCAGGTTTAAGTTTTCTTCATTTTAACTTTATGATTAGACTGTTCACATTTATATTGTGTCCCTATGAATTTGAAACATTACTGTAAAGTTCAAATAACTGAAATGGATTCAAATACCTTTGAATACTTGTTAAATGCCTGTTCTGTGGCAGAAACTGATGCAAATTATGAGGTATGCATCAAATGGAGAAAATGTTCTCTTCTCTACAGCTTTGTAGTAAAGGAATTTGGAGACATAATTAAAAACGGATTAAAGTGAGGCAACTGCTAAGCTAAGACTAATAACCAATTTAGTGAAGGTTTTCTTTTGTCCCCTATTTTAAAATTTATTTCTTCTAGTGTTTACAAACCAATGAAAGATGCATAGATCTTATTTTCTATGACTTACATAAAATGAGACAGCTGTAAATTATAGAAACAATGAGCTGACACAGCCAGGGCTCACAGTTGGCACATGGAATCCTTTCAGATGCAATTCTGTTCAAATATGTCAGTTTTCTTAACCATGTTGGCTCTCCCTGAAGACACACTGAAAGTAGAAACTAGTTCAGCCTAAGGGAATCATTAAGATTTTACAAAGAAAGTAACATTACATTGTTTACTTAAAAAAGAAAGGTGGAGGTAACAGACCATATAACAAAAACTGAAAAGGCAAAAATGTATGGAAGCCTTAACACTACCAGTAAAACATCAGTTGAGTGTGTACTTAGCTCTTGAACGGGAGAGACAGGTTTCTGTTTATTTTCAAAGAATCTCTCAGGGCACAAGAGGGATTATGGATTTTATTAACAGATGAGAATGCAACAAGAGAGAAAAATCATCTGATTTGAGAAGTAGTACCATCTGATTTGGGGCTTCCAGAAAACCAAAGAACTATTTAAGCTAGAAAAGTAATTAATAATTGTATAAATCTGTAAGCTACTAGTGATGTTTTGACACATTAATACAATATAGATTAGTGAAGTCAAAATAGTGTATCTATTTTAGTTTTTTAAAATAAAATAATTTAAAACAATTTCTTATCGGAACCACAGAATTGGAAAGGGATACACAGAGAAAGAGTTGGGGGACAGATAGCTTCCATCCACTGCTCATTCTCTGAAAGTGGCCATGGCTGGAACTGGGCCTGGCCAAACCAGGAACCAGGAACTACATCTGGGTCTCCTATGTGGGTGGCAGAGCTCCAAGAACTTTAGATATCTCATTGTTTTTGCAGGGAGCTGGATCAGAGGAGAAGCAGCTAGGGTCCTGCACGCGTATTGGAAGTCAAGAATTGAGACAGCAAGTTAAGCTGCTACATTGCAATGACAACTCTAAAATACATTATTTCATATGCTTCATTTTGAGGTGGGAGAGGGAGAGAACACTTTAAATTTACTCTACTAGAAATTTATACATAGACAATAGCCTGTTCTGTGTAATACACTATTCACTACAATATCCAATAGTGCTGAACACACACACTCCTTCTAATTTAGTTTTGTGCCCTTTGACAATCATCATCCCATTTACTTCAGTTTCTTTAAATCCCACTCAACCCTCTTAAGATTTTGCTTTTAGGTTTCAGATTTTAACATCAACTGGAAGCACTTGTATCTCTGTGCTTGGTTAATCTTACTAAGCATTGTATCCAGTAGATTCAACCATGTTTTCACAAATGGATTTTACAGGATTCTCTTCAGTTTTAAGGTTTAATGATAATTTATTACATGGGTATATACCACATTTTTATTTTACATTCCTCTGTTGATGGGCACTTAGCTTGATGCCATAATTCGTCTGTTGTGAATAGTGCTTCAGTGAATATGTAGGCAAACATTCCTTTTTGACAAGTCAATCTCAAAACTTTTGGATAAATCCCGAGGAATATTATGGTTGCATCATTTGCATCGTATGATAATGACTTTATTTTTTGCATTCCTGCCAGTGATGTGTGATGATTTTGTTCTCTTCTCATGCTCACACAGTTATCCTGTGTTTTTGGTAATAGCTGCTCTGCATAGGTGAGAGTCCACCCTCAGCATGGTTTCAATTTGCATTTCCCTAATGGCTAGTGAGGCAGAGCAACTGTTGACATACTCATTTGTCATTTATTTATCTTCCATTTAAAAATGTTCCTTCTGTCTAAAAAATGCCAGACTTTCATTAGCTGGTATTACTTGTTTTATTTCTTTGAGATACGGGTGGTGGGGAAAGAAGAAAGATCAGCTTCCCCCATTATATGCCAAAGGTCTGCAACATGTCTTACTGTTTTACTGTACCAAAGCTTGGAGCAAGGAACTCAGTCCAGATCTCCAATGCGTGTAGCAGGGATCCAAATACTTAAACCACCCCCTACTGCCTCATAGGTAGTTAAGTTAGAAGCAGAGCTCAGACTTGCCATTATGAGTTGTAAGCACTGGGATCCCATACAGGTGCTGCGTTACTTCCCATCCAGCTTCCCACTTACAGCCTGAGAAAGTAGTAGAGAATGGCCCAAAGCCCTGAGATCCTGAACTAACATGGGTGATTAGAAGAAGCTCCTGGCTTCAGATCATCTAAGCTGTGGCTGTTGTGGCCACTTAGTGAGTGAACGAGTGGATGGAAGATCTTTCTTTCTGTCTCTCCATCTCTGTAAACCTGCCTTTCCAATTAAAATAAATGAATCGTTGGAAAAAAAAGCAAAAGACAGAGATTGTAATTGAATCCAGACATTTCACAGGGGATGTAGACACCTTGAGTGGTACCTGAATCCTTAGAAAATTGTCCATTCCTGCCTTGTTCTTTTTTCATTTGTGGTTTTTCTTGTAATGTTATTGACTTGTTTTTGGATCTTAACCCCCTTTTTTTGGTACATGACTTGCTAATATTTTTCTCCATTTGTAGATTTCTGTGAGCAGTGTTAATTTGTTTTCTCTACATAAGCCTTTCGATTTTGTGTCATCCCGTGTGTGTGTGTGTGTGTGTGTGTGTGTGTTTGGGTGCCTGAGTTTTTGTAGTAAAATTTAAAGATACTCATTTGTAACGGTGTTGTTTAGTTTCCCCTTATGTTTTCTACTGGTATTTCATAATTTGAGCTATTACATTTAAACATTTATTGTAATTTGAGTTAATTTCCATATCTAATTAGATATGAGGGTCTAATTTCTTTCTTTGGAACATGGATGTGCAGCACTCACTATACTTTTATTGAAAACCTTATTTTCCTATTTAAGGTTCTTGGCATTGTTGTAGAAAATTAGCCGATTGTGCATATGTGGTTTGCTTTCTGGGTTTTTTATTTGTTTCAGTGGTCAATGAGTCTACTTTCTTGACACAAACACACTTGTCATTACAACTTCATTTTTTGTAAGATCAGGTACTACGGTACTTAGCTTATTCCATTTCTTTTTAAGTTGTCTTGGCTATCTGGGTCATATTGTGGTTGCATATGAACATTATTTTTTCTACTTCATGAAAATTGATACTGAAAGCTAAGGAATGTATTCAAACTTTAGCTATCTTTGCACAATATTAACCATTTTAACTATACTCATGTAATATAGAATCTTTTTTTTTGTATTTGCTTCTAGTTTACATCAACATTTGATTTTGAAGTACAGGTTTTTACAGTATTGATTGCATTGATACATATATTCTATATGTGTTCTAAAGGAAATTATTTTTCATTCAGTTTCAGATTATTTATGCATATTTTGCTGACTTTATTTATGCTCTTTTCTGAAACATTATGCTGTTCAATAACTAGTTATAACAGTTTTGGTAGACCTTAACATTTTCAATAAATAATGTCATGATGGGAATGGGTATTTAGCATAGAATTTAAGGTGCCCAATTCTCACATTAGTGTGCTTGGATACACTACCCTGTTCTATATCCAACTTCTTGCAAAGTCAGCCCTGAGGAGGCAGCTTTGGTGGTTCGGGTAATTGAGTTCCTCACATCTATGTAAATGATGTGGACATAGTTCTCAATTATTCATTTCTGGTCCAGTTATTATCTGAGTCTGGGAAATGATACATTCCAAAACCTCATCTACCTGTTCCTCTCTTGCTATATAAAAATACATTTTTAAACAACACGTTAACAGAGATAACTACTCCTTTCCCAAATCATGAGTTTTGTTTATTTTGTCTAATTTCTCTGGTCAGGACTTTCAACACTGTTGAATGGGCATGGCAGAAGTGTGAACCCTTGCTTTATTCTAGATTTTAAATGCATTTGGTTATCCACAATTGAATATCATGCTTCCCATGAATTTCTCATATCTGACCTTTGTTATGTTGTGGTCCATTCCTTCTGTACAGAATTTTTGAAAGGATGTTGAATTTTTATGTGATTTTTTATGCATCTGATGAGATAATCATAGTTATCTCCTATTAAATTGATGTGTCACATTGATTTTCCGTATATGTTGAAGCATTTTATTATTACTGGAAGAGATACTCCTGTATGACAGATGGTTTCCTGTAGTGTGCTTTTAACTTTGGTTTGGTAGTATTGTGTTAAATTTTTATCTTCACTCATCAAAATTATTGGCCTGAAATATTCTCAACTTGTAATATCCAATCCGACTTCACCAAAAATGTTGGGATATAGTCTCTTGATTTTCTTAGAAGACTGTGGCAATGGTTGATACTAGTTCTCCTTTAAACGTTTAGTAGAATTCAGTTGTAAAAGCTGTAAATACATTAAGGTGTTTTTTTGTTTTTTGTTTTTTGTTTTTTTTGATGCACAGATTTTAATCACCAAAGCAATCTCCTTTCTATTGGTCTAAAATTTTTCTCTGCATTCATCATATAGTTTTAATAGGTTGCATTTTTAGAAGTTTGTCTTTTTACAGTATCTGTGGTGTTGGTGTAGATGAGACAAAGCTTAGTGAAAAGGAAAGTGAAAACTGTAGAAGATACAACACACACACAATGTCAATGTTGAGAGAAGTTTGTATCTAAACATATTCAGATATATGGAGCCTGACTCTGTATTTGGAATCCTGACATGCATGTTGTAGACCAGGAAGAAACTCCTGGCTTCAGCCTAGTCCAATATGACTGTTGTGGCTGCAGGAGTGAAATATTGGATGCGGGATTTCTCATCTGTTCCTTTCTCTGTGTAATACATCCTCCAATAAAGAAATGCATCTTTAAAAATGATACGAGCAGTCACTCGTGTGTGAGAAAGGGCATATGAGACTGTCAAGGTAATGATTCTCCAATGTACCTGTAACTTGATACTAAGGAATCTGCAAGTTTTAAAACTGCTGTTTTTCTTTTTTTTGTTTGTTTTAAAGTACTTTATTTTTTATCTTTATTATTATTATTATTATTATTATTATTATTATTATTATTTTATGATACAGTTCCATAGGCTCCTGGTCTTTTTCTTATCCCCTCCCTAATCCCCCCCCACTGAGTTCCTCTATACCATTACTATAGTTATTCATGCACAGTCATATGTCCATCATTGCGGGCATGGACAATGGCAGAGAGTCCAGGATCCTATTGTCAAGACATAGTAAACAGTTTCATCCTGAAATGTGTGCTCTCTGCTTCATCCTAATTAAATGTTTCTCCATATGTTTAAACGTGTCCTTATCCTATTCTGCCGTCTTCATTCCTGCTGTTTTAATTTCCTAAATTACATCATTTTATGATTCATATTTATCTAATTTATAATTTGAGCCATTGTGTTACACTTTTTTTTTCTACTGGGTCCAACACATTTTTTGCAAGATACATAAGAACATGTGTATTTTTTGTATCAGAATTCACTTTTATACTGGATATTCATCCTACTTAAGATGAAAAGGAGCAACGAAGCTAAAAATACCGAAAGTAATGATGACACTAAGAATACTAGAACCTGAAAATTATGTTCTTACATAATGAGATACGAAATGAAATAGAGTAGTTTTTTTTCTCACCTCAGGTGAGAACATATATTAGACAGAATTAATTACAAATTATCCCATTGTGACTATGCCTACAAATGATAGGGAAATATCAATTGCAAAGGAAAATCGGCAACTGTGGAATACATTAATAGTGAAGATCAGAGTTTGAATGAGGCCCCAAAATAGTGTCATCTTTTAATATTTAGTATTTCAGGATAATTTCTGTAGACCATTTATGAACTTTGACTCCATTTGCTGTAATGGATGTTTGATTTATCAAGTTATGTAGAAAAGTGACTTGGTAGAATAAAATTCAGGAAAGAAGAAAGTATATGAAAAAATCAGAAAACTAATCAAGCATCTTGATTATTATGTTTTGAAGATTAATTTTTATTGTAGAGGTAGATCAGATTTATGGAGAGGAGAGAAAGATCTTCTGTCTTCTGGTTTGTTCCCCAAATGGCTTCAATGGCTGGAGCCAAGCCAATCCAAAGCCAGGAGCCAGGAACTTCTTCCTTGTATCCTACATGGGTGCAGGGTCCCAAGGCTTTGGGCTGTCCTGTTCTACTTTCCTAGGCCACAAGCAGGGAGATGAATGGAAAGTGGGACCTCTGGGGCATGAACTGGCACTCATATGGAATCTTGTCACTTACAAGTTGAGGATTGGCCATTGAGCCATTCAGCCATTGTGCCAGGTCCACATCTTGATTATTAAACAGTAGTACAGTATCTTAAATTATGAGACTGACACTTCAAAATATGACTTGAAATCAATATAAAAAGAAAGTATTATAAAATTCCTGAGATTTTAGTTATTTTTCATTATATTTGGCCATTATCTCATCTGGTTAGCCATTGTCATCGGGATCCACTACTGCTTTTCATTTTCATAATTTTTTTACATCATTTCATAAGGTTGAATAAATGTCAAGCTATTTTGGTTATACTTCTCATTTTTGATCAAATATAATGGGGCTCAGTGATAACTATGCCCAGAATCATCTTGACGTTGACCCTAGGGTTTCCTATAAGCCTGATTTTTTTCTGTATACCGTTATGTGGTTATCTCTTCCAAGTTACACAAATTTGTGTTTGTTTTGCTAATCGTGAGAACTGTTCTTTACCAAGTGTTAAATCCTCTAACATGAATTGGTGTCTAATAATTGCAGCCGTATTACTCAGTGATAACAAAGGCCTCACACACATACTGCATTATATCTGATATTGCTAGCCCTCCCGTACTTGATTCTTCACTTTTATTTAGCCTGCTGTTAGAAAATCTTCATTATTTTACCTAGCACATTCAGTTCTTACTATTAAATACTGTTTGAATACTGCTATACCTGTTGAACACCAACGTCATACTGTTGAGTTAAATCTGTGTTTTCATCCCTAAATAGCCCCAACATGTCTCCCAGTGCCTCTCTTGAATTGTTTTAATTGAAACTAACTTTTGTCTCAATAAAAATCCTAAAATTAAAAAAAAAAATCCTGAGGTACAAATGAATCTTTGGAGTTCTGTATTATAGTTTCAAAAAACAAAAATACGTTCATGCTAAAACTTACAGTAATGAGACAAATTATTGTATAGCATATTATTTTGAGTTGTAAACCTTTCTGATTTCAACATAACTTTTCTCGGACATACCTTCTGCATTGCATATATTCTTCACATTTTCCTACCTCACTGTGCTATAGCTTGACCGTTTGTGATCTAAGATGCTCCTCAGAGTTTCTGATCATTTCGTGGCATGACTTTGGGATTAATGACTGAGCCATGTTTTGTAATTTTGCCTGATGAGCTATATGCTTCCATGTCTCATAGCTCTGCTGCATACTTCTCTTTGCCTCTTCAGCTATTTATTGCCACCCTTCCAGTTGTTTTACAAAACTACACTGCATTTATTTCCAGGCCCTCACTCCGAAGTGTTCGTATTTATCCAGATCATCAGAAATTTCCTAGTGACACTGCATCCATATTGATTCTTCAGAACCAGTACATGAAAGTAATACATTCATAAGACTGTGTATTCTAATTAGCACTCCTCATTTGCAGATCAATATTGTATTAATAAGACCAACTATCCACCATCTCTTTTATAGTTACATTGCTTTTTATTGTATTTTGCATTCTTACTCTCCCACCACTTACCTTACCTGTCACTGGCACTTCTCAGTAATCACAAGCAAATAATAAGTACTTGTCCAATAGATACATAGATAGCATTTTGCTGTTTTGAACTTTGCATATCAATTGATAAAAACACTGTTTTCAAAATGGCATGATGGCAAATAAAATTGCTGTTGAAAACTGGCACAATTTTTTTAAGTAATATTTGATGGTACTCACAGTGTTGTAACTTTGGACAGCCCATGGATAGTCCATGAGTCTGGAAGCATTCTTTCCAAATGACAAGACTAAGGTTATCTACGGGCACTATTGAGTGTAATCCTAAAATATGCAATCTGAAATGCCATGATCTTGAATGTTGAAATCTTGAAAGTTCAAAGTCTCTAGAATCTAAAATATTGAAAGTAGAAAATTGTCAAATCACAATTCCAAATGGTGAAGCACTCAAAGGGCATGCTTCTGGAAACTACCCATATCTACTTTTTTTTAAAAAATGACCTATAGAAGAGACCTAGAAAGACAAACTTCAGGGAACAGGTTACTAGTCTTTGAATCCGCATGGAATAGTTGCATTTAGTGGAACTGATACCTAGAATTTGGGTAAATCAAAATTATACAGTTGTCCTTGATTACTGTCCCTTTACTTCATACACAGGGTCATGTTTACTTTTGTAACTCTACTTGTCTTCAGAATAAAAAAAAAAAAAAACACTTCACAAGCTAAGGGACTTTCCAAACCATAGACACTTGTTATATAAGAATACATGTAGAAGTTCACATAAAAAGTATCATGAATGAAATACATACAAATTTACATTTTTTTTATCAGAATAAACTTTGTATTTAAGATACCAAAGAACCTTTTATATAAAAGTACTGCAGATTTCTCTGGGAGTCATGAGATACCTTTTTAAAGTATCAGTTGGTTAAAGCCTGACATTTGGGCTCTTTGGGTGACTGCTTATGTAGTGGTAGCCCAGGATGGACACTGGAGAACTTACATTTTATTGAGATCAGTCAGTGTTTCAGATATCATGGCCTGTCCGCTCAGAAAACTTAATTATGTGATGGCTACTCTGAGTGTTCAGACAGTAATAATATGCTATTATTGAGTGTGAAATGAAATTTTATTATGCTTTAAAATTTTCTTTAAAAAATGTCAGTGTCTTTTTAAAGAATCTTCATTTTATCAGAATTATATTTTTGGGATTTTGATATTTAGAGATTGTAGGCTGTCAAGCTTTTGGAGTTTTTTTTTTAAACTTTCACGAATATGCGAGTCAGGATTGTCTGAGGTTTATGATCCAGGCTTATTCAGAGGATAACAGAGACAAAAACAGTCCTAAGAAGTTGGGCTGGTGTTGTGTCCTAGCCGATGCAAGCTGCCACCGGCACTGCTGGCATCCCACGTGGACATGGTTTGATTCTTTTCTGTTCTACCTCCAATTTAGCTACCTGTCAAATGCACTCAGGAAAGCAGCAGAACACAGCCCAGGTGTATATGTCCCTGTGGGGTATTGAGAAGGAGCTCCTGCCTGAAGTCTGGCCCAGCCCTGGCCATTGTGGCCATTTGAGGAGTAAATGAGCAAAGGAAA
Organism: Ochotona princeps; assembly: GCF_030435755.1. NCBI lineage: Eukaryota > Metazoa > Chordata > Mammalia > Lagomorpha > Ochotonidae > Ochotona > Ochotona princeps. The sequence goes on along the minus strand of NC_080839.1, from coordinate 19,284,143 downwards.
GCTATTTCTGTGTCTCATTCTCTTTCTCTGTGTCCTTTAAATTAAATAACTCTTACAAAAGAATTTAGGGTAGAGAATGCCTAATGCACTGCATAGAAACTTACATGTGCTTTAAGAATCTCAGGAAACTATCATTAAATATTACTAGCTTTTACATACTAGAAAGCTTGTATATAAATAACTAAGAGAATGGTCACATGAATAAATTAGTCAATTTCTGATATCAAACACATTTTTTTCTAGATCCTAGATCAGAAAAACTGAAAAATTGTGCTGCCGATTAATCTTAAATTGCTATTCCCCAAAACCACCCCGAAAAATATCTGTTATGGTAGTTCATGCAGCGCGTACAAATAAATTCTAAGACAAGCAAGTATCTGATTTGTCCAAATTATAAGGTACCATTATGTTTTGCATATGGTAAGATTATAAAATCATATTAATAAATTAATATAAATGTCCCATAGATTTGTCATTAACATATTTTCTTACAGTTCACGTCTATTTCACAAACATATCCAACATTATGCTTACCAAGTACACAATATAACGTTATTGACTATAGTCATCATGTAATTGGACATTAGATCTCTAATTTACTCCTTTTATCTAACTGGAGCTAATAGACTCTTATTAATATTTCCTAACATTTACCCTACTAGCTCATGATTGCCACTATTTCTACTCTTTGACTCAATAGTTCAACATTTTCACATTCTACTTGTAGGTGAAATTTTGTGTTACTTGTCTTTGTATGTCCTATAAAACTTAACAAATGTCTTCCGGGGTCATATACATTGTTGCAAATGACAGGATGTCCTATACTCTTAGGGGTAAATGATAACTCATGGTGTATATGTGCCAAGTTTTCTCTATCTGTTCATAAACTGATGGGTATTTAAATGAACCCCATATTGTGGATTTTATCTGCATTTTTTAAAAAGGGGGATTTATTTATTTACTTGAAAAGCAGAAAAACACAACAAAATCTCCCATCCACTCAGTTATTTCACAAATACCATGACTGTGAGACTGGGTAACCTGAAGCCAGGAGCGCAGAGCTCCATCAGAAGGCATCACCTGCTGATTTCCCAGCTGCACTATCATGGAGCTAAAGAGAGTTGGAAGAGTTTGGATTTGAACTGCCATGCCCACTTGATGTCTGCATAGTGGAGGCTAAATTTACTGTACCACAACACTGACCTTATTATCATTCATTTTAATTAGTTCATATATCTCTGCACCACAATCTGTCTCTCCAGAAATACTGTTAACTAATAACATGTTAATGGATTACAGCTGTTAAATGTTCCAGATGTACACTTTAAAAGGTTCTTACAAGAATATTTTGAATAAGGCTTTATAGCATACTTAATATCTCACTATAGTTTCTTAAGAGTTTCTTTTATTTCCATGTATTGTACTGAAATCTGGTTGTCTGGATAAGCCATGCACAGTGATCTGTATTAAAATACATATCTTCGTGTTTAAATCCATTAGTTTCAAACTTTGCCTGCCAAAGTCACTGACTTTTGAAATTTTCTCATTCAATAAAGATGACCAAATTAAGTGTTAACAAAAATTAAAATCATTAGAAATGTGACAGATTTAGATCTTCATCTAAGTCCATTCAAATGTTTCTTGGCTCTTCTGCCACTGAAATGCTATTTTCTTTTTCTTTCCAAGAACATTTGAGTTCTGACAGGCTAAAAATATCTTTGGGTTTAAGTATATAAGAAATATCTTCTGGTCTTACATATAACTAACCAAAATTGTTTTTTTAATAAAAAATTCCAAACCTAATGATGTAAATTATACACTGACAACTTATTGTGAAACCATAGGAGTGTCCTCTCTTCTCTTCTCTCTCTCTCTCTTTCTCTTTCTTTTTTACCTTCATGTCTGAAAATAGACATACTTGAAATGGTTTACATTGCAAGTTTTCCCCCTTTTTTTTCCACTAAAAATCTCAATATTGTGGAAGCAATCCCTCCTCACAAGGCTCTTACACAGTTATGAGTGTTTATGTAACTAGCTAAACAAAAGCACCATTTTTCTAGGAAATTTCCTGAAAAGTGTTTAAATTTTTGTCACACACATACTTTGGGGTAATAATGATGAGTCATGAGACAATAAGGAATTGCTTCTAGTACTAATCTGATGGAAACCTGATCAATAATAGTTTCTGTTTGTAGAGAAATGGAACTGTTTTCTCTGAAATGCTGTATTACCTATTGCTGAGTATGTACTGTGAATCAAAAGTGGATAACAATCTTCAATATTAATTGTAAGTTTTATGCAAGAGAATGTTTTAAAAATGACTGTGATACATCTGATGTGAGTGCAGTGTAAATCTATAGCCATTGTGCTGGGCTGTTTGTCTTGACGTTGTACAGAGGATAGGTGAAGGCTCATTAAGGTAAATAGCTAACTTTTTATTTTGGTTCTGGAGGAGTCTTTTAACAGTTTCTCCAAGTGCATATTATTTTTGAATTTAATTTCCCATAAACTGTATTAAATACAATTTTCTTGATGACCCTAGACAGTATCCTAAGTTGATCTTCATGGCAGCAATACAACAAAATAAGCTGAGTCTGCAGAATGCTACTCACTGAAAATAACTTGTATTATTAAATCAGTTTGTATGCATTATATTAGTTCTTGGATCTTCAGCACATCTTTGTTCTGACTAAACAGATTTTGTGAAGATTCATAGAAGTATGGGGTAAAGTTGTTTGATATTACCTAGTGATTTCATGAACATTGCAAGTATATCTCAAAATCTTCTAAGATTATGAATATGAATTATTTATGAAGATCCTAGGAGATACTATGATACCAGAATGATATTGTTATGTAAAAAATATAAGAAAAATTTATATTCCAGATAATAGCAATTGCTGTTTAGTATGCAGAAAAATGAGAAGGCAAAATAGTGCAGTACTTTGGAAAAGAGTTTAACATTTCTTTGAATGTTGAGGTTACATTGCTTTAAATATAAAAATACATTTAATTTTTTTAATTTTAACTTATGTATATGTTGCACAACTTTCATGTATTTCACAATATAGATTTAGGTGCCTAGTGATACATCTAATCCATCACACACTCCTGGTTCCTTCTTACTTTTTTTGTTATAATGGCATTCTTGAGTTCACATTTACATGCTTAACACTGTTTTAGGTAAAATCACAAGAAGGCAAATCCTTACTGTGTCCTTTAAGTACAGACAAAGGTAGTAAACAATAATCAAATCTCAAAATATTGATTTTTTTTTTGCAGTTTGGGTATTGGTTACCACAGATCAGGGAAACATTGGTTTATTTGCTTCTGACTTATTTCAGTAAGCCTGATGATTTAGAGTTGCTTCTATGTAGCTGCAAAAGGCAAGATCTCATTTTTTATTATGGCAGAGTAGTATTCCATAGTGTCTGTATACCACATTTTCTTTACCTAGTCATCTCTTGATAGACATCTGGGATAAGGATAGATTTTATGAACAATACTAATGCCAGCATTTGCACTGTTTCTTTCCTTTGAATTGTAGTCATTCACACAACAGTAAATGCCAACATTGTCATTTCAGTATTGTTCACAGCAAGTCTGTGAAAAAAGGCAAAGTCCAATTCTTGTGGAAGGGAAATTAGTGTGACCACTGCAGAATATAGTATGCAGATTTCATAAAAAGAAAAAAAGCTTTACAACTCATGAAACCAAACTAGCTGGCTACCTACCCACCTTGTCCATATCACCTGCACCACTGTGTTTACAGCAGTGTTGTCAACAATAGCCAAAATATGGAATACATTTATCCATCAAATGAATGTATAAAAAGTATGTGTGCATAAAATGTCACTCAGCTATAAAAAATGAATTTCTATCATTTGTATCAAAACAAATGCAACTGGACACATCATGTTTAGTGAAATAAATCAGACCTAAAATGAAAAATACCATGTGTTCTCTTTTATATATGGAAGCTAAATTTGAAAAGAAAAAAAAAACAAAAAATGCCTATGTGTAATAATATTGATGGAAATTTTTTAAGAGATTGATTTATATGAAGTCAGAAGTCTTCCATGGCCTGAGTCATTCCTCAAGTTGTTTCCAGAGCCAGGGTTGAGTCAGGTCAAAGACAAGAACCTCAACCAAGCTTCCTGCAACGGTGGCAGGGGACCAAGTGCATGGGGAATCCAAGGCCACTAACCTGGAACAGGAGCAGATGTGGAGCAGCTGGGACACTAACTGTTGCCTATGTGGGCTGCTGGTGTAGCACAGGGTGCCTTTAGGCACTATGTCTAACTTTGCGAAAATGTTTGTATTTCTGGTAAAGGTTTGAGAATGATATAACTACGATAGCTTTAATGACCTGTGATTATGTTTAAATTGTATTCTATATGAATGAAATTACCATATTTACATCTGACTGTTCATAGCCTTTGCTTATATTCCTGCTTAACAATTGTCATTTTACTTATTGCATTGTTCATCTCTTTATCTACTGGAGCATTAAGCCTGTAAGTATAATGTAAGTAAAAAAATCTTATCCCAAAAATCAAAGGACAGGAATGAGGAAAGAAGGGAAGTATCACTAGGTCCCTGGAACTGTATCTGTGAACCATGTTAAATTTGTTTATATAATCAAATGAAAAAGTAAACAGCATTTCTAGAACAGATATGGCAGAGGGACATTAGTAACTGAAAAAATTCAATTGTTCATCAATTTTTGAATGTATATAAAGTAACAAGAACACATGTATGTAACAATCTATTGCTAAGTGATAAAAAATAAACTAATATTTGCAGTAGCATAGCTAAATCTCTGTTGTATTAAACTAAATGAAATAGAACCAGACTCCAAAGGCCTGTTTGTATGACATTATGAAAAGGCAGAACTTGTAGGTCCAGAAGGTGGATAACTGATTTCCAAGGTTTGGCAGAGAAACAGAATATTTGGGGTTGGAGTTTTTCTGGATCGTGATTATGATGATGAGTATATTACATCATCAAAATTCATACAATTGCACATTTTAAATATAAACACTAGTTTATTGTCTCATGCTTGTTAGGTATTTATATAAACTGCATATGTAGAAAGCTTATGATATAAACCAACTTTGATGAAAAGAAAAATATTAAGAATGAAACTTTTGGTGTACTTTGATTTTTTTCTGCAGTAAAGTTATAAATACCCACTTCTATGAGTTGGATCTGAAGAAAATATAAGCCTAGAAAAAAATTACCTGAAGTCATAAATTCAATGAAAAATAAGCAGGAGAAACACAATAGAACAAGGAAAAAGATACTGTGAAGACAGTGTAAAGAGATAGCAAAGCCAAGAATAGATTATTCAAAAATATCACTAAAACTGACAGTTAACTTCCATTTTTTCTCAATCATGATCAGTTATCTGTTGCTGAGCATAAAAGAAATAATACACATAATATATTAAAATATTAAAGTAGATTGAATTAATTTGTAGCACTTGAAGGTTTAAGCATAATAAATGCCTTTTCAAAAATAATAGTAATGCATGATTTGAATCATACACTAATATCTGTTATACTACAAGCACAGTTGTGCATGTGTTTTTTTATTTTTCATTTGTAATATTCTTCACACAGTTGATAGGGATGCATACTCTTGTTGGTCGCCAATAAGAATGAGGAAGATCACATTCCGTCTGCCTCTCATGCATGCCCGTAAGTGCTGCAGCTAGGCTTAGTGCCATTCCCACCCCCATATGCATCCACAAGCATGCCTATTGGTGCAGCTGCCTTGACCAGCCCGGTCCGCCCCTGGCCCTGGATCTCTGCTCACCAGTAAGAGCTGCAGCCAAACAGGGCAGTTCCCACATTCTCCTGCCAGGCTTGCTCCCATCCGCAGATCTTGCACCTGACAAGGTGATACTGAGGGCTAGACTGATGTGACTCACATCTCCCGGCACTTGCCAGCAGGTGCTACAGTCTAGCCTAGCCAGCCCATACTCATTCTGGCTCTCAGATGCCAGTGGGTGTGGCAGTTTGTACAACTTGTGCATAATTATCCAGTAGGTACAATGCAAAACTTTGTCCATACACTGGAATAACAGTCATAAGATGCAGCATTTCAGTCACATAAAACATTTGTCACTTCTTTGTGATGAAATGTTCAAAATTCTGTATTCTAATGTTTCTGAGATAGGCAACACTATCATAAAACTATAATGCACCAATTGTGTAATATACTCCCCAAAATTATGCTTCTCATGTAACTTTAATATTTATATTTTGTCCAGATTTCCAATTCTCCTAACCCTATGGTTACAATTTCTACTCTCTTCTAAGAGCTTAACATTTGCATATTCTACACCCAAGTGAGATCAGATGGTTCTTTTATTCCTTTTTCTATTTAACATAATATTCTCCAGGACCATCTATGTTGTCATAATTATTATTTTGGTGGTTGAGTAGTATTCCATTATACATTTTTGTAGTCATTGATCTCGATATATCATGGATATTTTAAGTAGTTTCAATGCTAATGCAGATGGCCTTCCACAAAAGAATTTAATTTCCTGTAGGTTTATACCCAGAAGCAGGAATACTGCATGATAGAATATTTACATGTTTGTTTTTTAGAGAATCTCTGCATATTTCCCTATAAAGATTGTACTTATATCCTTGCCAACAGCATAAAAGTGATCCATTTTCTCTAAGTCTTGTCTACCCATCTCATGTCTTATTTGTAGAATCATAACTATTCTAACTGGAGGGAAGTGTGATATCACTGTGACCTCAAAGCTGTCTCTGTATAAGATCATGTTGTCTGTAAAGAAGGACAATTAATCACACTGTTTTAAATTCTCTCTTGCTTATTTCTACTGGCAAAACCAACTAAGATTTCAGCAACATATTAAAAAAGAGTCTGAACATCCTTGTCTTATTGTAGAACTTAGGGGAAAATCATTCAACTTCTCCTTGTGTACTGTCACTTTGTTTTGGATTAGTCATATGTGTCCCTTATTGTGTTGAGTTATTACTGAAGTATATAAATAATATGCATGAAGGCTTTTGTTGTCATTAAAGAATGAAAATTCTATTACTTTCTGTGTGTGTAAAAATGATCATATGCAATTCGAGTTTTATTGTGTTAACATGAAATGCTATGCTTAGGGATTTGAACATTACAAACCATCCTTGCTTCCATGGATAAATCCCAGTTGATCATAGTTAATAAATGTGATGCACTGTTGAACTGTTAGGAAGTATTGTATTGGGGACTGACAAATGTATGTTCTTCATGGATATTGTACTATAGTTTTCTTTGTGTATATGAGTGGCTGCCGAGTAAAGCTGACTTTTTAGGATGAGTTTGATTCTTCATTTTGTTTTTTTCATGGGAAGAAAAAATAGTTTTTTTCCCTAAAATATTGCATAGAATTCAACAGTAAACTCATCAAGACCCAGGCATGTGTTTGATGATAGACTTATTAAAGAATCAATGTTCTCGTGATAGGTATTGATTTTCAGCTGCTTCATGATTTAATTTTGACTGTTTGTATAGGTGTTCAGAAATTTATTCATTTCCGTAGGTTTTCAAGTTTGCTGTCTTCTTCATAGCCACTTACACCACTTGTTTTTTCTGTGATGATAATTGTCACATCATGCTTTTACTTCTTTTTAAAGATTTATTTATTTTTATTGGAAAGCCAGATTTACAGAAAGAAGGACAGACAGAAAGATCTTCGATCTGTTGGTTCACTCCTCAAGTGACCACCATAGCCAGAGATGAGCTGATCTGAAGCCAGGAGCCAGGAGCTTCTTCTGGGTCTCCCACAAGGATGCAGGGTCCCAAGACTTTGGGCCATCCTCTGCTGTTTTCCCAGGGCACCGGCAGAGTTGAAAGGGAAATAGAACAGCTGGGATATGAACTAATGCCCATATGGGATTCTGGTGCATGCAAGGCAAGGACTTCAGCCATTAGGCTGCTTGTCAGGCCCACATCACGCTTTTCATATTTGATTTTATTTCTGTTCATGTGGCTGCTTATTTACCTGAAAGTATGTGAATATAGTTTAGGTTTCAAAAAATGAATTCATTCATTCTCTGGTCTCTTCCTTCCCTTTAGATTTTGTTTACTTGAAAGATAGTTACCCAGAGGTAGAAACAGAAAAAGAGAGATCATCTGTCCACTGATTTATTCCTCAAATGGCTGCAGTAGCTGAGCCTGGGACAAGTGGAAGCTCGGAGCCTGGAGCTTCTTGGCATCTAAATAGAAAGTGGTGCCTGCAGTCTTGGAGTCAGCAGCTTGTAGGTGTTGCAAGAGGCAGCTGAAGTCGCTATGCTGCAATACTAGCCAGAAAACTGAATTATTATTTTTGTTGTTTCCCTAGTGATTATAAAATTGGTGTCTGCTCTTTGTTCTTTTCTTCCTCTTATTTAGTTTGCGTTTCTTTACTGTTTTTCTACATCCTTGTGATACAGTGTTAATGGAAATCCTTTTAATTGCAGATGTTTAATACTCTAAATTTTCCTCTTAGGATTGCTTTGGATACATCTGATCGGTTTTCATTTCCTGTGCTTTCATTTGTATTTTGAGGAGCTATTTAATTTCCAATGTAATTTGTCCATGTATCCATTAATTGTTCAGTACTGTGTTACTTAGTTTAAATGTATTTTTAAGGTTTCTGAATTTGCTCCTATTATTGATCCCTAATTTTTGGCTCTTGTAGCTGGAAAACATACTTGGTGTGATTTTAATCTTTGTTTTGTGATCTAACTTGTCTCATATCTGGGAGAAAGATTGTATGTGCAAGAGTGGGTTTTCGGCACCTGTTGTATGGAATGCTATGTATGTGTTTTGTGCACATATACACAAATTTATTTCTGTCAGTTCCCCTTAGTAGTACAGCACAGTTTAGATCTCATCTTTTTTTGTTTTCTTAAAACAGTATTTTTCTGGGCCTGGCGCAATAGCCTAGTGGCTACAGTCCCTGCCTTGAATGTGCCCCGGGATCCCATATGGGCACCGGTTCCGGTCCAACAGCCTCACTTCCCATCCAGCTCCCTGCTTATGGCCAGGGAAAGCAGTCAAGGATGGCCCAAAGTCCTGGGACCTTGCACCCGCATGGGAAACATGGAGGGGGCTACTGATTCCTGGCTTCAGATCAGGGCAGCACTGGCCATTGCAGTCACTTGAGAGTGAATCATCGAACAGAAAATCTTCCTCTATGTCTCTCCTCCTCTCTGTATATCTGACTTTGCAATAAGAATAAATATATTTAAAAAAAAAAAACACAACAAAAGTAATTTTCTTTACGTTTTTCTTTTTGAGATGACATTTTTATTATGTGAATTTTCATTTATACTAAAAGGTTTATCAAATAAAAACAAAAATGTTGCAGTTCATCAGGATCACAGAAAAAGGCCATAAATAATAATTTGGAAGCAACGAATACACCCAATTTCCCCTAACCTTAATACTTCACACCCTGATCTACCATAAACAGTAATCAAATGAAAAGATGTCAACTTTATTATCACTATAATGAATTCAAGATAGTCACATAATAGCAAACAATGGTAATACAGAACAGTTAGCCTGACAGAAATTTAAAAGTTTGAGAAAAAAACACTGTTTACAGAAAAATTCTGTGCAAAAGTGTTTCTCTTTTTTACCTTACATATTCATGTTTATTTTGCTTTGAAGGATGGGGAGAAGGGGAACATCTTCTCCACTGTTGGATGGAAATATTAAGCTGGTGTAGCCACTATGAGAAACAGTATGGCACTCTTACAAAACTAGAAGTAGAATTGCCATTTGATGCAGCTATCACAGGCTACCAGGGAGAGAACAGACATGAACACATATTGTAACAGAAATGCCTTCGTCATGCTTGTAGCAGAACTGTTGACAGTCACCAACATATGGGTTAAATTAAAGTGGCTTATTAGATAAATATAGAGTTTCATGTGTATATATGTGTGTTCTGTTTTAAAATGAATATACATATGTACATATACATGCTCAGTAGTTATATTTTCAGCTATGAAAAAAGAAAATTCTAGCATCTATAGTCAAGTGGTTGCAACTGGAGGACTTAAGTAGAAAAGCGATACACAAAAACACATATGTTAAAAAACACACATGTTGTAGTTTTGTAAGAGTGCCATACTGTTTTTCATAGTGGCTACACCAGCTTAATATTTCCATCCAACAGTGGAGAAGATGTTCCCCTTTTCCCCATCCTTCAAAGCAGTTTTGGCTCCTTTTTTAACATTCTGACTTGGGTCAGGTGATGTTCTGCTGGGTTTGGATTTGCATTTTCCTGGTAGTTAGTAATATTGAGTATTTTTGCATATGTTTGGGCATTTTTATTTTTTAATTTCAGAACTGTTAAGTGAGCCTCTATGCCTATGCTTTGTTTTTCATTGTTCTGTTGATAGATACTGTGTTACTAAGCATATGTCAGGAAGCTTGATGTTTCTATTTTGTTGGATCTCTATTAGCTCCATTGTTTCCTTTGATGTGCAAAGCTTCTGATTTCATATGATCACAATTGTCTAGTTTTGCTTTTGTTTCCCTTGCTTTGTGGGTCTTATCCATGAAGTTTTATCAATGTCTTCAAGTGCTTCCCTTACATTATTTTTCCAGCTAATTCTTAGTCTAAGGTGTTAGAGATATTTGTTCCATCTCAAGTTGATTTTTGTATATTGTGAGACATCATTTTTTTTCTACATATCTGCATGCAATTGTATCAGCACAATGTATTGAAAAGATTTTTCTTTATCCAGTGTATAGTCTTTATTTTTTGCTCAAAAATAACTTTGCAGTAAGAGCATGGATTAATTTTAGTACTAACCTGTAGCATTAATCCTGTGGTCAGTTTATACCAGTGTCATGCTATCTTAATTACTTTAATTCTGAAGTGTGCTTTGAAGTCAGAAACTGTGAGGACTGCAAGTTTATTTTCTTTCTTACTCCATATTTACTCGTTATTTACTTGAGACAATTTGGATTTTAAGATTTTTTTTCCCTCTATGTAAGGAATCCTGTGGATATTTTAATAGGGATTTCATTGTGTGTATAATCGACTGCTATAGGCACTGTAAATATTTTAACTGTATTAATTCTTTTTTTTTAAAAGGTTTATTTTTATTACAAAGTCAGATATACAGAGAGGAGAGCCAGAGAGGAAGATCTTCCATCTTATGATTCACTCCCTAAGTGACCACAACAGCCAGAGCTGAGCTGATCCAAAGCCAGGAGCCAGGAGCTTCTTCCATTTGGGTGCAGGGTCCCAAAGCTTTGGGCCTTCCTCAACTGCTTTTGCAGGCCACAAGCAGGGAGTTGGATGGGAAGTGGGACTGCCAGGGTATGAATTGCACCCATATGGGATCCTGGCATGTGCAAGGCAAGAACCTTAACTGCTACTGTGCTGGGTCTGCTTGGGATCTTTCTTCTGAATTTCTCTACTTCATCATTTCTGTATGAAAAAGCTATTGTTTCTTGCATGTGGACTTTGTAACCTGCAGCTTTACTCAATTAGTCTTATCATTCTAACAACTATTTGGTAGAATACTTGGGTTTTTCATGTACAACGTCATCTTAATTTGATGCACTTTATTTTTTTCTCTTCACTAATTACTCTCATTAATATATTTAATACTATGTTGTTAGTGTGGTAATGGATATCTAATTGCATATCTGCAGTAAGATTCTTTCAGTTCATACCTATTCAGTATGGCTGTGAGTTTGTCAAATATAGCCTTTGTAATTTGGAGATATTTTCTTGTCACCACATTTTTCTTAATATTGAGATGACCATTATCTTTCTGTTTTTCATTCTGTTAATGTGACTTGTGATATTTATTTGCAAATGGTGAAACACCTTTGGAATATGTCCAACTTCATTGTTGGATTTTTTTTAATGGCAGTCAGTGTGCTGGTAAGTTGTTGAAAATTTACCATCCATCTTTATTAATGATATAGAGCTATAGATGTTTTTGTTGTATTTTTTTGGTTTTGGTATCAGAGTGTTAGTGGGCTTACAAAAGTATTTGGTTGAGTTTAATCCTGTCAAATATTTTGGAACAGTTTGAAAAGTATAACAATTCATCTTAATGTTTTGGCAAATCAGCACCAAAACCATTAGGTCCTACAAATTTCCATGAGGGGATAATTTTGGGGGTGCGGTGGGGAATATGTCTATCCATCTAAATATCTGTAGCTAACCAGAGTTAGAAGAAGTGTATGTTAAAACCACAGAGAGATCATCACCCGCTGGTTCTTTCCCAATGGCTTCAATGGCAGGATGAAGCCAGGGGCCAGGAAATCCACCTCTGTCTGCCACATAGGTGAACAAGACACAAGTACTCGGCCATTTTCTGCTGCTTTCCTAAGCAGAGAAGCGGGGAACTTAATTGGAGGTAGAGCAGCTGGATCTTGAACCGGCACCCATCTGGGAGACCAGCATTATAGGCAATGACTTAATTTGGTGAGACATGACACTATCCCTGATTGTTTGTATATGCTGCTTGAATATCATTGTTTGTTATCGGGCCTTCTTAGATTTTTCCATATTTTTAATATTTATTTTACTATTCCATGATACAATTCTATATGCTCCCGTTCCCTCCCCTAGTTTCTATCATGTCATTACAATAGTATAGTCTTTACAATCATTCATAAGTCCATCATTTTTCTGTTTAAGTGTATCCTTAAGTTGGTATGGACATTGGCAAAGAGTCCAGCGTACTGTTGTCAAGATACATTCAATGGTTTCATTGGCAGTCCATATTTAATATGTAAGTAGACATGCATGTATGTTGACATCTGTATGTGATAGTCTCTAGTAAAACAGTAACTATACATCCCCCAAAATGAAAAAGCCATAAAACAAAATCAACAACGGAGAGAAAATAGAAAATTTACAACATCATATTTCTTAACTTAGTTTTGGTATGTTATTTGTATCTGCGAGTTTACCCATTTCTTACAATTTCCCTATTTGTTAGTATGTAATTATTCATAGTAGTTTCATAGGATCTTTTGTATTTAAGTGTTGTTGATTTTAATATCCTTTTAATCCATATTTTTTTCTTTTTAGTTGGGTTTAAGGTGTATCTATTTTGCTTGTGATCTAAATAGATTTGGTGTTTGGCAAATTCTTGGGTTTCAGTTGCATTTATTTCTACTTTAATCCTTGCTATTTCTCACCTTCTACATAATGGGGTTTGATTTTTTCCTTTGTTTCAAGTTCTTGAGGTACCACATTATATCATTTGCTTGAAACTTTCCCATTTTTTAACATAAGCACTTTATTCTATAAACTTTTTAATAATGCTTTTTCTATAGCCTATGGCCTTTGTTATGCTGCATTTACATTTCAAGAAAATTTGTTTCTCTTTCTAATGTCAAGGACTTTTGGTTATTCAGTAACATTTTGTTTGATTTCCATGTATTTATGAATGTTTGATTTTTGTTGCATAAAGTTTGATTTTTCTCATGGAATAATATGCAAGGCATGATTTCTGTCTTTTACAAACTTTACTGAGATTTGCTTTGTGACCTGATGAATGGTGTTCTCAGGAGTCCAGTGGATTATTCATTGAGCAATAGAACCATTTCCATGGAATGTCTTAGAAAATGTTGCATGTGCTGATAAGAATTTATAATCTATAGTTGTTTGGTGAAATGTTGTATGTTTGGTCTTTGGTACAATAATAGCGGGTGATTTTGGTATATATTTGTTTCTGTCTAGCGGATCTGTCCAATAATGACAGCAGTGGTGTTGAAGTTCCCTCCTATTTTAGTACTGGAGTTAAACTCTCCCTTTGGGTTGTATAGTGTTTGTTGTGTATATCTGGATAGGCTTATAAATGTGTTACTTTTTGCTGCATTTATATGTTTATCAAAATATAACTGTCTTTTTTATTTTGTGAGATGAATATCAATACAACTGCTCATTTTTGTTTGATAGTATGTTTTTTTTGTTTTGATCATATGTCCTTTTAGTAATTTATATATAAATTTATATTATGTAATATAATATTATATATGATAGTATTTCCATACTTGCCATCCTTCTTTGCCTCCTACTCATATTTTCTTCTATCCTCCTCCTCATTTCTTTTAGTTTTTAGATTGATATACTATCAGTTCATTTTAAAGTCACAGGCTTAACTCTGTATTTGATACAGAATTAAATAAGTAGCACATAGGAAGAAAAACAATATTCTGAAAAATAATAGACAAAGGCTATAAACAATCATAACATCTCATAAGGTTACAGTTTTTAATTAGCCCTTCACTTTCTGGCTATGTGTATCTTTGTGTCTTCTTGAAAGCACAGAGTTATGTCTTGATTATTTATCAATTCAATTAACCTGAAATTTTTGACTAGGGAGTTTAATCTTTATATTGCAATTTAGATATAAAGATTTATGTCCATTTTTTATTGGTCACTGGTTGTGCCTTCTTTGTTAATTTGATTGTGTCATCTGTTTTGATGCTTGCTTCTAATATGACTCCCTTTGGAATTTGTTAAAGATTTTTTTATGTATTTGAATGCCAGAGATATTTTCCATCTGCTGGCTCACTGCCTACATGGACACAATCGTCAGGCTGAAGACATGCACAATGAGCTCCATCCAGAGTTGTTAGGAGTGGAGGTGGCCCAGAAATGTGGGGTACCCTTTGCTGTGTTTCCGAAGCTCTGAGCACGTAGCTGAATTTGAAGCAGAGGAGGAAAATATATGGGATATGAAACATGAGTGGCACCTTTATCATGATTACCATATTTTGTGCCATAATTCTAGCCCCCAGGATTTCTTATGCATGTTTGGTGGTGGTGAATTCTTTCAGTTCTTGATTATCTGGTAATTACCATGTTTCTCCTGCATTTCTAAAGGATAATATGGATACAATGTTTTGGTTGGAAGACTGTTTTGTTTTAAGATTTGGAATATAATCCCACTGGCATTTATGACACGGTTAGAAATTTGCTATTAATCCAAATCATTTTCCTTTTCATACAACTTGGCTCTTTTTTCTTACTGTCTTTATTTAGGATCTTCTATTTGTATCTAACTTTTGACAATTAGAATGCAGTATGCTTTGGAGAGAGTCTAATTTGGCTGTATCTGTTTAGGATCCTTGGAGCTGCCTATATCTTTAGCCCATGTCTCTTTCAAGAACTGGGGAACTTTCAACTGTTATTTCCTAAAGAAGATTCACTATATCTTACTCTGTCTTTTCCTCAGGCGTCCCTAGAATATAAATATTTGGTTGTTTAATGTGATCTCATATGTTATGTGATTTCATTCTTTTGAATGATCTTTATTTTTGCTTGATGGTGTCTTCAAAAATCCCATCCCCACCCCCCCAGTCAGAATTTCTCTTCTCCAGTTGGTTTATTCTGTGGAGAAAGCTTTCAATCATTTTTATTTCTCTGATTGAAGCTTTCATATTTAACTTTTTCATTAGTCTTTCTTAATTATTTCTATTTCTTTAGTGAATCTTCATCCATTTATTGTTCAAGCTATCTGTAGTATGTTATGCCACATTTTTCTCACAATGGTTCTTTTAAATTACGTTTCTGGAATTTCAAGTCTATTTTTCGAGATCTTTTCATCTTTTTGGGGGTGCCATGCTGATCCCTTCACATTTCCTGTGTCCCTATATAGCACATATTATAGCAGCTTCTTCTTTGTCATGGAGTCAGACTGCAGTTCCAGCATTAAGAGGCGTGAATTGAACCTGTCTCCAGTCTCCTAGGGTGACTTCAATGTGAAGGGTGGAGTGTTGGCCTTCCCTCCTCTCCTCACTGCTACAAAATACCTTTTTTCTGTTCTCTCTCTTCACCACTGACAATTATTCTGTTAGTCCCCTTCGAATGTAATTTGTTCTTCAATTTACTGGTATTTTTATCTACTGTCTTGCATATTTTCTATGACTTTGGAGATAACATTTTTCATTTATATTATACTCAAAGACTTAATATTGCACTAATTAAAAAGTTAAATGAAAAATAGAACAGTTCAGCTGAGAAATAAAAAAGGGAATAAAGAATAACATAAAAACATCTCAATTTCACTCGAATTTGAAATTGTTCCAAAGCATTACATTTATAGTAAGTTGTAATTCTTAACAATTTGAAAAGATTTAAAGCTTTGCAGAACATACTATCTAGGAAAACTGATACTTTTTTTTCCCTTTCTGCTTTCACTTTTTGATTTTGTCTAAAAAGATTGCTCCCAAATATAAGGAAGAACATAAAATACTTGTATCCATCTTCTAGTTGTAGCCGTTTAGCTGCAGATGGCAGGATTTCATTCTCCTGTATAGTTAACTAATATTGTGATTATGTATATGTGTGTATGGACAGCTAAATTGAATCCACAGTTTGGCAAATGTAAACAGTACTACAAACATGGTGAAGACATATTTTTGATACAATTTGTTCTTGTCTTTGGGTCTCTACCCTGTATAATAGTTGGATTACATGGCAAGTTTTTCCATTTATTCATTTTAGAAATTTCCATGTGTTTCACAGTGGCCGCATCAAATTACATTCACATCAACAGTGCAAAAGTTTCCCTTCTCCACATCCTCAGCAGCATTTATTGTTCCCTGTCTTTGGGTAATAGACATTTTGAGAAGGAAGAAGGGATTATCCCATTGTGGTTCCTGAGAGCTAGTAATACTGTGTTGTTCTATCTATGCTTTGGTAATTCAATTTCCTCTTTTGAGAACCATTCACTGAGATCCTTTGTCCATGTATTAACTGATGTTTTTTTATTGCTGAGTTTTGAATTATGGAAATATTCTGGATATTAATCTTTTTCCATGTAAGTTGCTTGCAAATATTGTAACTATTTTGTTAAATGTCTCTTAATTGTCGATTGTTTTATGTACAAAAGTTTCTAATTTGATACAAGCCCTTTTGCCTAATTTTGCTTCTGATGACTGTGCTTTTTGGAGAGATATCTAAGAAATCACCTACATCAATGTCCTGAAAAGTTTGCTTAAATTTTATTTTACCAACTTTATAGTCTCAGATCCATCCCTATTCAGTTTTTCTTGCTACAACAAAGTCTTTCTGTCCCCATTTTTGAAGGACGGATTTTAGGTGTACAATATTTTTGGTTGTTTTTTTTTTTTCTTAATTGAATTGCATATCATCAATTTCTTATTCCTTTCTGGCTTTTACATTGTTCCTTTGTTATTTTTTGATTTTTTAAATGACAAGCTTTTTCAAATCTCCGACTCTGAATTTGATTACCCCTGAATTCTCTTTAACAGCAACTTTCTTTCCCCAAGTTAGGGAAATTTTCAGCCATCTTTACGTTTTAAAAATTGGTATTCATTTGAAGGGCAGACACACATACAGAATCTGACATCTGCTGATTAATTCCCCAATGCCCTGAATACCAGAGAAGGGCTAGGCTGAAGCTAGGATTCAGATACTCGAATCAGGTCTCCCATGAAGGGCATGATGACCACATGACAGATTACCTGATGCCTCACCAGGAACAACAAGTAGAAGCTGGATTGAACAGAGTCAGGACTGAAACTCAGGCACTGTGATACAGAATGTTGGGATTCCAAGCAGCAGTCTATCCCTTTTGTAAATGCCCATGTCCTTCCTTTCTGTTTCATAAACATGCACCCTAACCGCCCCTTACCCCTGACTTCTGTGTGTGTTTCTGGCAAAACAATTTAGTAGAAGTTTTCTCAATGGTATCCCATAATTTCCACTCATGCTTCTTTTAGCTGACTGAATAGTTTTTATGTGCTTTGTCTTAGATTTACCTGTGCTCTGATGATAGGTTAAGAGATTCAGGTCTGGAAGACCCACAGGCCACATCTCCTTCAGAGTGATGGTTCTGGTCAGGTTCCTCTTCCTACAACTTCATTGTTCATAACACAGAGCAGTGAGAATATTCCCATGCCTCATTGGTTTCCAATTGAGCCTGCCTGATCCATCAGTACTGATACTCTGAATACAGGATCAAGACTGCTATGACTGATAGACTTCTCCTAACCTCCTCCCCTTTTATCTCATAAACTGTACATGCAAGAATTCTTTGAGTAACGCACGTAAAAGGGCTCTTCCCTTTAGTTGGTTCATAGTTTTTCTAGGTAGTGCAGATCAGAGGAGTTGCTTTGTTCCTTTCTCAGTTTCTGCAGATTTCAGGATGATATTCTTGCTAAGAAGAGCTGCTTGCTGGGCTTCTGTTAGAGCAGACTTGGAGACCTCCATTTCTTAATCTTCGTGATGTTGCTTCTTGATATGTTGCTGACTCTAAGTAACCATGAAAACTGATGCTTCATTATTTTCTTTTGCATGGTACAGTTCCATAGGCTCAGGATTTCCTCTTTAACCCTCCCAACTCCCTCTCCCACTTCAACTATTTTCCACCATTCTCACAATAGTATAGTCCTTCAGCAATAGTCACAACTCCAATGTTCTGCTGCTTAAGCGTATCATGACATTGTATTTACATTCACCAGTGTTTAGAAGGAATACCCCAGGACTGACTTTATCAAGCTAGAATATTCTATCCAACATTGTCAAAAATGAGAGAAAGGGGGGAAATATTTGCATGATCTTACTCAAACATAGCTGCATAAATCTTAAATATTTACAAATTAAGTAGTAGGTACTTAGGATAATATACTGTTTGAGGTTATCAGTGTGGGTGTTTGGCGTAGTGGCTAAGACACGTCTTGGGATGCCTACATCACATATTGGGGTACTGCTTCGGTTCAAGCTCTAGTTCTAACAATCCATTTTCCCAACACATGTAACCTACGAGTTTGCAATGTAAAGGCTGATGTAGTTGGGTCCCTGCCACCAATGGCCAAGACCAGATTAAGTTGTTGACTGTGGCCTGGCAAGTATCAGCTCTTGTTATTCAAGGAATAAATCATCAAACTGAATGGCTCCTTTTCTCTTTCTAATAGACACATACATTTAAATAGTTACAAATGGAGTTTACTCTAGTTTTATTCACCATTAAAAATCAATGTAATATATATGATACAAGCTATGTAGAAAGACCACTGCTGATAAAGTCAACAAAATTCTTTTTTTTTTTTAAGATTTATTCAGTTTATTACAAAGTCAGATATACAGAGAGGAGGAGAGACAGAGAGGAAGATCTTCCCTCCGATGATTCACTCCTCAAGTGAGCCGCAACGGGCCGATGCTGGGAACCAGGAACCTCTTCCGGGTCTCCCACACGGGTGCAGGGTCCCAAAGCCTTGGGCCATCCTCGACTGCTTTCCCAGGCCACAAGCAGGGAGCTGGATGGGAAGTGGAGCTGCCAGAATTAGAACCGGCGCCCATATGGGATCCCGGGGCTTTCAAGGCGAGGACTTCAGCCGCTAGGCCACACTGCCGGGCCCAAGTCAACAAAATTCTTAAGCTAAACAACAACAAAAATTATTTAAAACTTGGACTCAACTGAAGCATTTTTTTTTTATTTAAAAACAACTAAAACATTTTGCAAAGTTTTACAAAGCTGTCTGCAGCAATATATTTGGATATTGTTTTGTGTTTAAAATTTTTGCTCTGACGTAAACAACATGTGTTATTTGTCTTTCTAGGTCCTGCTTTTTAACTGGAAATGATGTCTGCCAGTTGAGCCCATATTGCTGCAAATGGTAAGATTTCGGGTTATTTTTGTTTGCTTTTGTTCGTTTGTTTATAGCTGAATGCTGTTCCATTGTATATAAATCCATTTTCTTTATCCATTCATCTGATGACAGACACATTGTTTGCAGATTTTGGCTATTTTTACCCATGTTGCTTGAAACACGGGGGCGGATATTTCTTGATTCATGTGTTCAAATCTTGGTGTGAATACATGCAGTAACAGGATTGTTAGATTGTGTGGCAAGAATATTTCTAGATTCTTGATAAATCGGCATAGCTTATTCCATAGTGACAGTGCTAGTTTACGTTCTTACCACAATGTAGGAATGTTCCCTGTCTCCATACCCTCTCCAGGATTTGTCATTCTGTGTTTTGGAAGTTAATCATTCTGATAGTAGTGATATTTTGTGATTTTAATTTGCATTTCTCTGATGACTAATGATGTTGGGCATTTTTTCATATTTGTTGGTATTTATTTCTTCCCTTTAGGAGTTTTGCAATTGAATTTGTTTTGTGTTGTTGAGTTGCTGATATATTTGAGATTGATATCTTTGCATAGATGGTTTGCAAGTATCTTCCAATATGTTTCTAAGTTTGATATAGTAATGTTTGTTTAGTATTTGTGTTTCTTTTGTTGCTGTGCTTACCCAAAAGGTATCCCCTACAGTTTGTATGAGAAGTTTCTTAATCTTAAGTTTTAAATGTAGACTTTAGAATGTTGATCCATCCTGAGATAATTTTTGAAGGTAAATTTAACTTCATTCTTCTGAATAAATCCAGTCAGTTTTGCCAGTACCATTTATTGAAGAGATTCTTTGTATGGTCTGAACATTTATCAAAAATGAGCTGGCAGTATGCATGTGAATACATTTCTGGGCTTCCTGCTGTGCTTTGATCTATGCCTCAGTTTTTACGCCAGCACAACAGATTTTTAGTTAGTATAATTTTGCAGTATTTAAAGTCAGGTATTAGTGATGCCTCTAGCCTGATCTATTGTTTAGGGTTTCTTTGGCTTTTCTGATTCTGGTATTTCCACATTAATGTTACGACTGCTTTTTCTAGTCTTGCAAAGAATGCTATTGATATTTTGATAGGAATTACATTGATTCTGTGGATTACTTCAGATAGTTTAGATGTTTAAATGATATTGATTCTTGCAAGTCATGAGCAAGAAAGATTTGTTTTTTTTTTTTTCCCCTGATGATTTCTTCTATCAATGTTTTGGTGCTTTTCAGTGTTGATATTCTTCGTTTCCTGAGTTAAATTTATGCCTCAGTTGTTCCTTTTTTGTGCCTATTGTGAATAAGATTTTTTTCTTGATATATAATTTGTCAGTTCATAATTAACATTCAAAACAGCTGCTGCTTTTGTAACTTGAAACTTTAGTGAATTTTACTGTTAGATTTTCCTATTTGCAATATTATGTGATCTGCAAACATAAATAATTTGACCATCTTTTACAACTTGGGTACTCTATATCTGTTTCTGCTCCCCATTTGCTCTTATTAAAGCTTCCAATATTATATGAATAAGAGTGCTGTATATGGACACCTTTGTCTTTTTCAGATCCAAGGGGAAATGCTCTCAACTTTTGCCCATTCAGTATGATATTGGCCATTCATTTGTGATGTACAGTCTTTTTAATTTTGAGGCATTTTACTTGTATAATTTGTGGAGGGCTTTTGATGAAAGGGTATTCAATCTTATCAATTGCTGTTTCTATATGCATGAGGATCATGGTTTTTGTTCTTTTATTGTGTGTGTGTGATTCCTGACATGTATTGGTACGTGAGAGCTGAACTACCCTTGATTTTTCTAGGCTAAGTCCCATGTGACTGAAGCATTTTTTGTGACAGAACAGTTTCATAGCAAACACATATTGAAAGACTCCAGTAACATTTAAAATATTTCTTATATAGATTATAGATGCTTTAGGTCAAGCAATATGATGATTAAGTAAGCAAATCTTAAAATATTTTGTAAAAGAACAAAATGACAGTTATAATTGGTATTGGTAAGGATGCGTTTATGAAATGGTCAATGTAAATGCAGAAGTCTCAAGATTATTAGGGAATGACAAATGAGCCAGTGCGTCTCTTCCTTTTCCTCCCATTCTTCATCTCATGTATTAACCAACTTATATCATTAGCAAAGCTAAGCAAGAGGTATACATCTATGTGCTAGAGTTTGGCATTGAGAATAGGAAATGGGTTGCTACAATGCCACAAGGTGAGCAGGATAAGAAAAAAAAATAACACATGTGAGTTGATGAAAGTATCATGTAGCGTGATCCCTATACCTGTGGGGATAGGAGAATATTCATATTGTAATGGACACCCATAGCCTAGCAAAGGATCCTGGAATTGATTAGGGGAGAAATGAGTTTCCATATGGGTGACAGGAGTAGCAGTCCTCTGTGCAGCATTAGAGTCTGAACTGATCATATACAAACACAGCTGGCAAATCCATTCAGAGAATTAAAGTGACTCATTGTTAGAGAAAAATGTTACACATAGGAAAATTTTAAAATCAGAATGAATCATGTTCTGTCATCCTAAATCATGATTCTCCATTTAATCATCATTTTAAGTTTGATCTAGTGAACATTCTGCCCACAATTTCTATCAGGGCATGAATCTCTTTAACTTGACCCTGCCAACTTACACACAGGCAAGGCTCAATAAATTTATAGCACTTTTTTAAAGTTGATCATTTCTTATGACCTCTGAATGAAGCTATTAAGCTCCCAAATGTCCTTTAGGAGGAAAAAAAATTCTTCCCATCACTGTACAGATGCGTGGAGATGTGAGAGTGTTTGCTTACACTCATTTCCTAATTCCTGTTATTAGGGACACTAGAAGTAGCAACAGTTAAGAGACACCATATACAAGTAGTTTAAATATTTGTATTTTCAAATAATATTCTCCATTAAAAGAAACTAATCTACCTTGGAGAAAAGGCAATTTTTAAACTGCAAAGCAATAGATCATCAGTTGTTTATGACAGAAAATAAAGAATTTCCCATCAATAATGGGAACATCTCAGACACGGATAACCAAGAAATAATTTGCAGAAATAGCATTTGTTGACCATTATAGTTGAAAATCAGCCCAGTCCAGAAACACCCAATACAGTCAGAAAGTAGTAGATCGAACCTTTGTGAAGAATAATTATCTGTACTGTTTCAAATTACTTCCTCACAAAATAGACTCATAAAAGGAAGAATTATTTTTATAAAAAAATCAACTAAGTGAAATCATCAGTTTTAACATCAGGCAATGACAAATCCAAATTACATTATATAGAATATGATGCAATTAGAGCATAGAAATAGTTTGTGGTATTTTAATTCAAAACTATCAGAATAATGATAAAATGTCAAAAATACACTGAGGCATATTCTATAAATATTCTGCCTGTTATCTTCAAAAGAATTAAGATCATAAGAATTAAATAACTTTAAATATCAGGCTTCTAAATAAAAATATCTTTCTAATTTTCAGGAAATTACTGATATATTAGATTTTTAGAGTCAAAGGAAATATGTAATTTTATTATAGCATCATTCTCATTCTTGGACTTCAATGTTAAAAAAACACAGAATCAATGCAGTTTATAAGTACAATTTGAAAAATATTAATTTTTGAGGCAACATTTTTAATTTACCTTATAGCTAGGGGCTTAAAGCTCTATTAAATGAAATGTTCAGCAAGATAATCGGTTAAAAAATCATTGTTCAAGATTATAGACAATGGTTATAAACAATGATCAAATGGAAAAAGTTAATTTCACTCCTATAAAGTAAATTTTAAAATGATCACAGATCATTTAATCTATAGTAGCTATCAGTATTAACCATTGGTTTGATAAGTGTATAAAGCCAATTGCAACCTGAATTTTGTCTGTTTACCTCATCAAATCAATGAGATAATTGGAAAAATTTGCATGGAATCTGCAGCTTATATGGCTGTAGTCAGCAAGTGTCATGTTACTCGTTTTGAATGGTTATTATATGGTTTTATGAAACCGCATCTTTGGGGATAAGGAAAAGAAGTTACTGTTAGTGTTTGGCTGTCATCTCAAGAACAAGTCTTTGCTGCAACGCTGAAGATGTATTTTGATTTTCTAAATGTATATAAAAATAGTATGCTGAATTTCCTGAAAAATTTGAAAGTATTGTAAATAAGATAAAAAATTGGAAAACATTTCCTTAGTATTTACATATGAAGGAGGAGAATAAGATAAAGGGTATGCAATTGGAAAAGATGAAGTCAAATTAGCTGTTTGCAGATGACATGATGTAAATGGGAAAATGTAAACAGTAAAATTCAGTAAATTTTCAAAGATAAGGAAACTCCTTTCTATGATATCCTAGCTGTTACAGTCAGAATCTGAGAAGATCCTAAATACCATTTGTCTTTGTTACTAACCCTATGATCATGTTCAATTTCAAGGCAAAAGGGTTCCCATAGGCATATCCAGGATTAATACTTGTTTTTCAGGCAGCAAGATTATCCAGTTTAACACTATGAAATTACATGGCCTTATTCTGAAGTTGGTGGCAGGAAGCCTGGGAAACCAAGAGCCATGGAAGGATTCAATGCAAGGGAGGAGCTTCGGGCAGGTTATGTCCTGAAGCTTCTCTATGCAGGCCCTCAGAAAAGCTCTAGGCTGAGAGCTGGGGAACAAATATTAAATACCTTTAAGGAAAATTAAATATGGCCCCGAAACAACCAAACAGGAACTCAGAAGCATCTTCAAACAACATTGTTTTGCATTGTTTTGGAGTAGTAGTCCAAATGAGTGAACATTTGATTTTGGCTTTGAGATGCCAGGCGGATGAGCTATACGAGCACATCCAGGCTGATGCCTGTACAGGTGTGGGATAAGAAATCAATGTTGCCTTATAGTTCCAAGTGTGTACTACTTTATTATGCAACAATAAAAACTAATGAATTAAATATTCTATCCCTATCAATTTCAAAGAGAAACTTCTGACTAGAAAGATAATTTTATCTTCCTATATGTGGCCATGTGGGAAAGTTCGTGGAAAACAGAAGTAAAATATGATTTTGGTGCAAAAGTTATGAAACCAGCTATGCTTTCCACAGTAAATTTTTGTATAAACTTCATGAAGACTTTTCTTAACTAGTTGCGTATATACAGTGTCAATTCGTCGTGAATGGTTTTATAAATGATTGATACTGGTTCTAGCAGCTAAACTTGGAAATTTTTTCATAGATAAGAATGTATTCATTCAATGGAATAGTTTTTCAATGAAAGTAGATGAAGGGCAACAGCAAAAATGTGAAAAATTTAAAGATATTAATGAGAAAAAGAAGAATGTATACAATATGAATCAATTTTTACAGAGCTTCAAGCATGCAGAGCTAAGTTACATTTTTAGAGGAGCTATGCAGGTATTTACCATTATAATTTAAAGAAATGATAAATTAAAATTCTTTATGGTAACCTTTATAGGGTATCATAAGCAATTCTTGTATTTGCAGATGAAATTAAAAACAATTTTAAATACAATAAAATGTTTTAAAAAATAAAATGTGATCATTAAAAAAGTATAATTACATTCAGTTTTTCTTGTGTTTAGGAAATTAAGCAGGCGTGGGTCTCTCAGTATTTGGACCTCACTTTAGATGTGTAATACTAGCAAGTGAAATCCTGTTTGCTTTTTTTCTTTTAGAGCTAGCCTCTTGTCCTTTTCATATTCTCAGAGAAAATGCCTCAAAGGAACAGGGATTCTTCTAAATATGGAGTAATGTATCAGAACTACTCCAGTGAGTTTTAACAGTTCAATTTCAAATGCTCCACACTTACTAGAGATTGAGATGAGACATTTGTGGCAAACTGGGACAGTTTTTATAGTTTTCACCAAGGCAAAGAGAATATTAAAAGGAGCCTTGAATACAGAAGGGAGGGTTTTTGTCCTATGCACTTCTGAATCTTCCTTTAAACCAATACATCTACAGAATTTGTGTTAGCATAGCTCTGATATTACCTCATGAAGCATTTTTGAAGTTTTTTTAAGTAGTACTTAAAAATGATGGTATGATTGCAGAGGTGATTGGGGTAGGTTCTTGTCTTTATGCAAGAGAGAATTCAGTCCCATGCAGAGGAAAATGGTAAGTATCACAACAAGGGTTTTAATAAGTGAAAGGGGTTAATTAGAACGCCATCAGAATGAATGGAAGCCTCTCCAGACAGAATGTGAGAAAATATGACCCTCTGACTTCAGTAAGCAAGGGTTCTCGGTTTAATGGAGAGCGTACAACCAGCAGCCCAGGTGGACAGCTCAGGGAAGACTTGAGAACACAACCTGTATGCAGGGAATGGGGCTCCCCTTTTAATTTTTTTTCTTTTAAATATTGCTTAATTGTGAGGGATTCAGCCCATGTGGGCCTGTGATTATAGTTGGAAGGGTGAAGGAAACTGGGTGAGATAAATGTTTCAGTTCTAAATTTTCTTCCCCCTGTATCAGCAAGAGGTTGCTACTTGCTGTCAAAGTACACTAGCATCCGAGAATCGGGGATGGTCCTTTGCTGATTCCTGAGAGACCCCAATGTGGGGAAGAGTCTTCCTTTTGAGAGTGTTACTACAGTGGTTTTGATAGTTCTGAGAAGTTGTTGGTTTTGTTGCTTCAGGGTTAAGAACATGTTGCAAAACTTGGTAAGAATTGTCCAACCTGCTGTAATTTCTATCCTTTTATGAGGCGGTTGACAACCCTGCTGGCCTAGATGAACTGGCTGTCAAATCTGTGTGCATGTGGGCATGCTGTCCACTGCATAGGCATCAGTATCCCAAGAGGCCCAGTCCCGATAGTTGCGCTCAAGGTAAGATCAGTTTCTGTGATTTTTTTCCCTGTGGACAAGGTATCAGTTCAATGATCCAATTGGGGAGCCTCCCTAGAAACCTCACATGGGGTAACGTCAGACTTGATCCATTCATGCCAGTTCAGTGCAATCTGTCAGTCAACACACGTAAGTGTGGATGCAACTGCTTGGTCACCTCTGGGCCAGCCCCATCTCTGATACAAACTAGGGGTGGGAGTTCTGTAACCTGGCCCAGCCAGCCCAGAACAGACCTGGTGCTCAGGCATAGCAGAAGGTGCAAGTGGAGACTATTAATGTTTAGTGAAATAAGCCAGATCCCCCCAAACAAATATTACATATTTTCTCTGACTAGTGGTAGATAATCTGGAGTATAAAATGTCATGTATTAATGAAATTGCTATTTTGAAAATGTATTCAGTGTTTAAATCTATATTCCTGAAGAAGAGTAGATTTCTACATTCTAATTTAGTAAATGAATGAGTTTTTCATTATTAAGAACATTCAAAGTGTATAGTCACAAGAATTAATAAGGAGGTAGGAGGGAGGCTGGGAGATATTAAAATTATTTCACCTGTGCAGCGTTATTGTGTTTCCATATAAACTTAGGCAATTTATTTTCTAAGTCTGGAAAATGTTTTTGGAATTTTGGTTAGAATCATACTGAATTTGCAAATCGCTGTTGGTTCTATACACATTTTTCATTATATTTATCATCCAATCTGTGAATGTTTTTTTTCCCATTACTTATGTCTTCAACTTCTTAAGTGTTTTTGTGATTTTTTCATTAGAGACGACAATCATCATTGGATAAAATTTATTCCAAGGTAGTTAAGTTTTCTGTAGCTATTGTAATTGGAATTCAGCTTCTGTGTTTCACAGCCTTGGAATCATTTATATACAAAGACTAGTAATGTATGGAGTGTTGATTTTATATACTACAACTTTACTGAACTCCCCATGCGTTAAAATAGGCTGTTTGTTCTCCTATGTAGAGATGTGTATCATCTGTAATGAAGCATGGCTTGCCTTCCTCCTCCCCAAGTTGGATCCCCTTGATTTCTGTTTCTTGTCAATAGCCCTAGCTAAGCTACAACGACGATATTGAATAGCAGTGGTAAGAGTGGACATCCTTGTCTGTTCCTACTTTTTCCCAATTATGTGATGCTGTCCACATGTTTTTCATATATTGCCTTGCTTGTATTGAATACTTCTATACCCAATTTACTTAGTTTTTATCAAGAATATCTGTTGTGGATTATCAAATGTTTCATCAGCATCTATTGATCTGCGCATGTTGAACCATCTTGCATGTTGAACCATCTCTGCATACTTGGGATAAATCCATCTTGGTCCAGGTAAATGAACATTCTGATGTTTGAATTTGATTATTTTAATTTTTATTTTTCATTATACAGATCCATAGGCTTAGGAATTTCCCCTTACACTATCCCCATATCCTCTCACCACCACTGTTTTTTCCCATATTATTACAACAGTGTATAATTTCAGCAACAGTCACAAGCCCGTCATTCTGCTATTTAAGTGTACCATGACATTGTAAGTATTGGCAATAGAAACATATTTTTTCAAGATATATTTAATACTTTCATTGGGAGTCTTTCCTTTACTTGAAAGTATTTAGTCGATGTTTCGTTGATAATTTTTTCTTTGTATGTTCAAGATGGGCATTGGTTTATAGTTTTCATTCTTCATTTTTTTTTCCTGGTTTTAGAGCTAGGTGATGATGATTTCCATTCTCTTGTAATCTGTAGGGATAATGACAAATCAGTTGTTAGTACGATTGGGGACCCTTAGCAGCTAAACTTGAGTTTTCTCATCCACGTTTTACATTCTTTCCTTTAAAGTTTACTGTTGCTAGCTTGATTATAATGTGCCATGATGAATGTTTCTCATGTGTATTATGACTTCTGTGTATTGGGAAGTACTTTGCCATATGTGAGAAGTTTTGGCTATTTCACTGAATAGGTCTTGTAATTCATTTTGTCTTGGCACACTTTCAGTAACTACTAGGACCCATAAATGTCAAGCATTATTTTCAGATCTTGTAATGTTTCTTTTTGAGATACTTGGTATCTTGACTATTCTTTGGCCTTACCATGTCTGTCTTGTGTCTCTGCTTTACAATTCTTTTTCTAATATTTCAGATTGATATGGATGAAAAATTTTGCCTAGAGAGAGACATATCATTAATGGATTTCATTATCTCATGAGAGCAATGTTACAATCATTCTTTGATTTTTCAGGCACTTCATTAATCTTAGTCCTGACATTTTAATATGTTTTGTTCCTTTTGGGAAGTTACATTATCCTCTTTGTTTGTCTTGTATTTCTTTTTTATCTTTAGGCATATGTGGGAACATTTTTTTTGTCCTCTGATTGCTTTTATCCTTAAATTATGCTTCTGTGTCTTCAGGGGATATTCAAAGATGTATGCTAGGTAGGCCCTAAAGTTTTGATCAATGCTACAGGGTAGTAAAGATCCTGGAATGATACCCAAGGTGGGCATGACATATCTCCTCTCTGGTCTGCAGGATGAGGAAGTTATAAGCACATCTGCTTACTTAATCTCTCACTACCTCCTCTCTTTAAAGATGGTGATGCCCAGGTTTAGCCCCTAGTCACTGCAGTCCCTAACCACACAGACACAAAAAGGACATACAAAGTTTTCTCTGTGAGAACAAAATCCTGAAACCCACCTCAGATGATCTGTGAATTCTGGGCCTCTCTCTTGAGGCTTAGTTATTGTTCAGAGACGCAGACACACCAAATAGCATATGGCACAGTCACAGAATCCCCCAGGCAAAATGCACAAGACTCCTATAATCACTGGGTGCATATAATCCACTCTCAGCCCATATCTGGTGTGCTTACTTAGAGAGTAGGAGTATTCACAGAGCCAGATGCAAATGTTTTGTCTTGGCAGTTTAAGCCAGGGAGTTTTGATAAAGTGATGAAATGTAGTGCCTCACAGTGCTAAGTGGTTGACCCTCCAAGTCAGACTCAAAGTCAGCGGCAAACAGACTTACCTCTCTTACAGTCCTTGCAGCCCCACCTCAGGTAATGCATGTGTAACCTCTGCAGCTTCTACTCAAGATAGCACTGTTTTCCATCTGGGATTATGGAAAAAGAAATGTACTCTTCCTTCTGGGGTTTTTCTGGGAACTTCACTCTGTGCTAGTGCTCAAGGCCAAACCCAAATTCAGTAGTGCGCACAAGGATTGTCCTCGGGCAATATCAACCATTACCATGGCTGCCACAGTCTTCTCTGGTTCCCTCAAAGACTGTATCTCTCGCAGATCCTGACTGTGAGAGTCATGGGTGGTTTGCCCTGTCACTATTGCATGTTCGTAGTGTCCGCACTGGTCGAGAGTGCCTCTTCTTTCTGCAGGATTTCCTCTGCACAAGTCTCTCCAGCTCTCCTTGAAGGATGCACTCCCTCCACTTTCCTTCTGTTACCCTCCTCCTTTCCTGGCGTATTTTTGTAGTGGAGTGAGTTCTTACTGTGGAGTAAGTCCTGAAAGTCCTGTGTGAAGTCAACCCATGGAAAAGACAGAACTTACTTTCCCTCAAATCGGCCTTAATAAGCAGAGATTCCAGGAAACTTTTTAGAAGGCGTAATAGGTGTCCCCCACAAAAGGACAGGCTACATGATTTCAGTATTAACAAAGAAAAGGGCAGTCCGCAGTTGTAAGGCTGGCTGAATTGGTGTGTGCAAGTAGGTTGTAAGATTATTTGGGGGGAAAGGTATGCCAGTTGCTTCCATTTTGCTTTTCTTTTGAAGGTATCTTAGCATTCTGAGACAGAGGAAGGTTTGAAATGCTGAAGGGTGACAGTGTGTTAACAATCAGAAGATTAGTGCTGTTCCTAAGTAGCTCTAGTTGGAAATGCTCAGAGACAGATCTTCAGAGCAGAAGCACCCAGAGAGACAGCTCCAATTTGTAGCAGTGACCAAGTCAGTTCAAGTCAGCAGAAACCACCCTCTTACAACTTGTTAAGTACTAGTATGAACAATGAAAATACAATTTCATGTCAGGTACCACCTGATACAACTCTGACTAGGGAGGATTTGGAGACACTTAAAATTTTACATAATGAATATTATAAATATTGATAAAGCTGTTCCTGAGATTCAAGCAACCAAAGGACGTATTACCTGAATAGGAAAGTTCTGTAACTTATAAAAATACATTAAATAAGTCAAACAACATTGTGAAGACTAAGTGTTATTATGGTATATATCTTGTAGGCAGTGATTTAACTTGGATCTCTGCATCAGGAGTCAATCAACTTCTCCTGTAAAGGGTCAGGTAATAAACACTTGAAAAGTCGGAGGCCAGGCAAAATTTAAGGCTATAATGTGTACAATTTTTTATGTTGGTGCACGAGTGAGGAGAATTAGATTAGGGGTAGCTAAAATTTCAGTTACTTGGCCTAAAAAGTAGCATTCATCATCAGAAACAAGAGTGCTCACTTACAAAATCCATTCTTTGCTCATGAACTCTATGTAGACAATTGATTAGCTTTCTCCAAGTGGCTGTGGTTAACCTAGCCTTGCTTTAGAGTTGTAGTTACTTCATCCTATTTGTAGGTATATATTTATAATTGCATGAAGTTTTCCATAGATAAAGGTATGAGGAAGGGTCAGCATGCTTTTCTATGATGCTCCTACAATGAGTAATCTCCAAGCAAGGGCACCTGATGATGCTGTCAGTTGACAAAGTGGCAGTAAATGAACTGTCCAAAGAGAAAGAAAAGGAGAGAGCTGCTCTTTCCATGCATGCAGGTCACTTGTTTCATAGATTGTCTCTTTACTCCTTAAAATAATTAGACATGTTAAATTGATGCCATTTGCAAGGATAGGCATAAATGAAAAACTTTGCTACACATTTGATTGATTGAAATCATGTTAATTTTTTTCTCTGAAATGGAGATGAAATTTACTTGGCAGAAAATACATTTCTCTAATGTGATCTATTCAGATCTAATACAGCTTAGCATTTTCAGTTTGTTTCTTTGGAGTGAAGTACTCAATATTAGGACATTAGAAACTCAACATTAGAAACTCCATGATTTAATAATGGAATCATTCAAAACTGTACCCTCTTAGGCAGTAGTTATTTCCTTGCAGAAAAGAAAATTTTGTTGTTTTCTGGTGTAGAAAATGAAGAAAATATATAGCATTGATATAACAGGGACTTCAGGAAATGCTGTCATGTTATTAAAAATAATTACATGAGGAATAAGCAAGACAGAGCTGTAAAATCTTCCCCAAACTCCTTCATTTCGGTTAAGATACTGCTTGCTTTGCTTTGATACATTCCTAATGTAGTGTGGAAAAAGGGATTATTGAATATAAAAAGAGAAGCAGCCAGCCACCTTTAAAAGAGAAAACTCCATGGGAATCACTTTAAAGACTTTGGGAAATACTTTCATGAAGCTAAATAGATAAACTCAAGTTAGAAGACAAGCTCTACCATGTCTGATGGTTTTCCAAACTTCCTTGATCCTTTCAAATAGGACATGCCACTTATTCCAGTAAATGTTAACTGAGCTGTGATCACATAGAAGTGATCACAGCTCCCACATCCCTTGGATGATCCTGCTTCTAGTCAGCTGTAAACCTTGTGTCAAATTACAGAAGGTTTGGAGAAACTTCTAAAATCTGAATTTACAAGCTTCTCAAGCAGGACACATAGTTTAAAAATAAACAAACAACAACAAAAACCCCAAAGATATAAAGAAAAAGAAATGTGATTTGGGACAAAGGATAGAAATTGCACAAATTGTAAGCCTCTGGTTACACTTCAGAAGAACCTAAAATGATGTTACTTGAAACAAATGTTTGCATTTAAATATTTCAAAAACTTGTGGCATGCTTGGTAACTATTGTCATTTCACCTTTTTCTTCAACTTTATACTTTTGATGATCAAAAAAAATTACTTTCTTTCATTATGACTTGCTGAAATTCCTTTGTTATGAAAATTGACCTCCAGAGACTTGGTAGCCACTGATGCAAACAAAGTAGTACTTATTACCCTGGAGGACTCCCAGCTTTGATATCTCCGAAGGAACTGATAGCCCCGTCATCCCCCTGTCTACAGCAGTTGAGTGAGCAGTTTCTTTAGCACTCTGAGGGGGGTTGGGGGAAGGAAGCAGGGATACAGCAGCAAGTACACAGGGTTAGCTTTTGGGCTGTTACAGCCAGCATTTCCTCATCTCTTGTCTTCACCTGCTCTTCCTGTGAATCCTGGTTTGCTGCTACATGAACACCGTGTCCTGCGCATGAACTTGGTTTTAACCCATATGCAGGCACATTTCCATCCCTCTTTACTTGGATTCCGTAACTTTCTTTACAGATAGTCATAAAGATTTAAAATCAAAAAGGAAGGAGAAACAAAAGTAGCTTGTTTTACAGGACCTGAAAAGAACTGTTAGCTTAGCATCTCTGACATTGGGTTCCCAGGAAGGGGCCACCAGATTCACAGGACACACTGCCTCCTCCCCCATTTTTAGGAAGTAGGAACAATCTCCTTAAATGGTAGGGGAACAGTTGCAAACCTTTATCACTTTTCTACTTTCTGAAGGCATAACTGACACTCTATTCACTGTGCAGAATTAGGTTTAGAGATTTACTCACCTGGAAATGCTTCTAAACTCACTTGTATACTCTTGGTCTCAGCATTCAACTCCTGTTCGATCACTCCTAGGGAGACTATTTACTAGAAGACAACTGAATAAATTAGAAATTAATTTATTATTGTCTCCAAATTTAGTATGTTGTTTCCATTTTTGTTATTTAAATTATCACAAGTCAAGACAATTACAATTTAAAGTTCTGGAGGTCTTAATTCCAAAACACAACTTTCTGGGCCCAAATCAAGAAATCAATAGGGCTCCTTTCCTTTGGCAATATTTAGGGGAGAATCCATTCCTTGGCATTTTCAAGATACTAGTGGTCATTTTAATTCCTTGGCTGATGGCCTTCTTCATCTGGCCACAAAGTCAACAGTCACGTATTCAAATCTCATCGTCACATCTTTAAAGGACTGTTGTATTGATTTGAATCCCCTGAAATTATTCAGAATAATCACCCTATCTCCAAATCTTTACCTAAACCACATCGACTAATTCCCTTTTCCAATAGTATGCAGTATAAGTACTCATGTTTATCTCCAATTTGCAAACATGTGTGATATATTCTGGACAATAATTGAAAAAAGTATTAGAAAAAGGAATTGATTTTATCGTTGTCAATAATGAAAGAAAGGTAAATCAGCCAAAAAGACTGCCGTACTCTCAAAATTAAAATGTATTTTAAGAGGATAATTGTAAATAGTAAGTCACATTGACTTACAAAATGATGGTAGGGATATTAATTGAAAAATAACTTGCTGGGATATAGTCTGGTAATATTTTCAAGAATCCCTTAAAATGCATGTGAATCTTGAAATTCATAATGATACTTCATAAAGCTACCAAGCAATATCATAATCAAATAATTAAAATTAGAAGATGCCTAATAGTTTAGGAATTGAATTTGAGTTAACAAATTGTAACAAAGATAAATTAATGTGATACTATACACAATCTTTACACAAATCTCTTTACTGTTTCAGGATAAGAACCTTTAGGACTTAACATAAAAGCAAAGAATTTATACATAAATAGGATTTTTCAATTTTATACTCTATTCATGATGTACATTTATAAATTATAACTATGCATAACAGTATTTAAAACACATGTAAATATGACATGTGAATATAATTTCTAATTAGAAAAAGTAAACTTATATAGCTTGATGCATGATTATAAAGAGAAGTTTTAAAATTACTGCTGTAGTCGTGAAAGGAACTTAGAAGCTTCTTAATCAAGTACTGTTCTCTGCTTGAATCTCACTTCTGAATATTGGGCTGTCCTATTTATTTTCAATCTTTGATTTTATTCTATGTGAGTATCTTTAGTAAGTCTTAAGAATAGTTTGCACTGTCAGTCTCTGTATATTTGCTTCTAACAAAATTAAAAAGGGAACATATGAACAATTTAATCAGAAGGGAAGTCGAAAAATATTATAAAATTCATCAGAACTATAGGAGAGATATCAGGGACTCATTAGTAGTTTGAATACCAATGAAGAAAATAAAGTCCACATGCAGAAATGTGACTAGAAATAGAATATGTGAGTTGCTCAATTTGAACTTCACTTTGTTCCTTCATATTACCCTTTTATGTTGCTCAGATGTATAAAACATGAACTAGTATTGGCCAGTAATTTCCCCATTAATACTTACAAAGCAAAGTATGGAGGGAAGGGAACTAGGGAAGGGATAAGGGAACTCCAGGGCCTATGGAACTGTATCATAAAATAATA
Organism: Ochotona princeps; assembly: GCF_030435755.1. Lineage (NCBI taxonomy): Eukaryota > Metazoa > Chordata > Mammalia > Lagomorpha > Ochotonidae > Ochotona > Ochotona princeps. The sequence continues at coordinate 19,249,257 of NC_080839.1, read as the reverse complement.
ATAAAAACAAGTAAATAAACAACCAGTGTATCCTAGAAATACAACATGAAACAAGGTATATGTACACAAAATTTGTCCAGAGTATTTTTATTACTCAAACTGCAAAATATGAAGTAAAAAAATTTTAAAGAAAAGCAAGAGAAACAGGGCTAAGACATTAGAGCATAAACCAGGGCAGCAAGAGCAAAGTGTTTCCTGGTTTACATGCAGAAGTCTAAAATGTTGCGAGAAAACTCAGTAGGATTCAGTATCAAGAGAAATTCATTTTTTAAAGATTTACATGTATCTGACTTTGCAGTAAAAATAGAGAGGAGGAGAGACAGGAAGATCTTCCATCCAATGATTCACTCCCCAAGTGACCGCAACAGCTGGTGCTGCACCAATCCAGAGCCGGGAACCAGAAACCTCTTCCAGGCCTCCCACGCAGGTGCAGGGTCCCAGAGCTTTGGGCCATCCTCGACTGCTTTCCCAGGCCACAAACAGGGAGCTGGATGGGAAGTGGGGCTGCCGGGATTAGAACTGGTGCCCATATGGGATTGCAGCGTGTTCAAGGCGAGGACTTCAGCCGCTAGGCCACGGCACCGGGCCCAAGAGAAATTATTCTTTAGAAGTGAGTAATTTATAACTTTTTCAGACAAAATAATACCGAAACAGTTTAACATCAGAAAACCTGTAAGAGTTCTTTTAAAAAGCATGAAAATTGTACAGATGAAAAACTCAACATGTAGGAAGGAACAGTAAGATGTTCATTAAAAATATACCTTACAAGGCAAGTAAAAGGCCGGGTGTAGTAGCCTAGTGGGTAAACTTGCCTTGCATGCTCCAGGATTGCACATGGGTGCTGGTTCGTATCCTGGCTGCTCCACTTCCCTTCCACCTCCCTGCTTGTGGTCTAGGAAAGCAGTAGAAGATGGCCTATGGCCTTGGGACCCTACACCTACGCAGGAAACCCTGAAAAAGCTGGCTTGAGATCAATTTAGCTCCACTGTTGCAGTCATGTGGTGAGTGAACCAGAAGAAGTAAAATTTTTTCTACCCGTAAATTAATCTAATAGACAATTATAGTATGATGAATCATGTTTCACAAGATTACAATGCATGAAGAATAGGAATTTGTGATAGAAAAACATTTAAACAAACATATAAAGACTTTTTTAGCATATGTGCTGCTAAAATGAGCACAAGAATCTTTATTTTAAAATAGGGCATTGTTAGTAGCTCCTAGTCGACTCCCATTATCTGGTTACCACCATTGACTGGTTGCACAATTAGTCTTCCTGTGAAAGAAGTTAGGATTAGGGTTAGGGATATTAATTATACTTTTGTCCTGTTAAAGTTCCTTTTAAATGAATAGAATACTTTTTTAAATAAAAAAGAAGACAGAAAAATTTCCTTTGCTGCTGTTTCCACAGGCAGAGCTGGGTAAGGACAGCTAGGAACCCAGAACATCGCCTAGTGGCAGGTGGCAGGTTCCCAGGCATCTGAGCGAGTGCCTGCTGAGCCCTTGAAAACACATGATGACATGGAAGCAGCCAAAATGCCCATCAGCAGAGGATTGGATAAGAAAGCTATGGTTCATCTACTCCATGGAATACTACTCAGCTATTAAAACAAACAAAATGCAGTTCTTTGTGGCCAAATGGGCCAAACTGGAAACCATAATGCTAAGGGAAATGAGCCAATCCCAAAAGGTTAAATACCACATGTTTGCCTTAATTTAAGATGACACGATGTTATGTATAACATGTTATGTTAGGTATGTTATGTTGTGTATAAACTAAAATTGAAATGTCAATGAGGTGGTCACAGAAGGTGGTTAAGAACTCGCATTTACTTTTAATATATTGGTTACTCATTACTATGTCAGTTAATCCCATAATGATGTAAATTTTTGCTGATGGTATGTTGAAGCTTTTAATTGATCGGGATGATACTCTGCTGGCTCTGTCTTCGGACCAGAGAGGGTATACCTAAGAAGCCGTTGAACTTGACTGAACAATAAGATGCTGGACTCTATGTTTGGTATATGCTTGCAATGGGGGAATCTCAACTGAACTTGAACTGTGGTTATACAACAAGGTGGAGGAATCCACCATGGTGGGAGGGTTTGGGGAGGGGTGGGGAGAATCCAAGCACCTATGAAACTGTCACATAATACAATGTAATTAATGAATTAAAAATAATAAATAAATTAAAAACAAAAACAAACAAAAAAAAGCCAAAACACATGATGAGCGATTTACAGTGAGAGCTGGAGCCAGGACTCAATCTCAGGTACCCTGATACTGCCCTCCTCTCATCTAATATACATAAAATATACATTTATTTTGGATTATTCAGATCCATATGAAGATTCATTTGTAGACTTGCTTTCTCCTTGGTATTGTCTTCATCCAGAATGTTTCCATAGGAAAAGATTTTTCCAAATCTCTGGGATAGCAAATTATCTGGTGTTGAGTGAGAAAAACCGAGATCACATGATTATAAGAAACTTTGTCTGGGAGAAGAGTATCATTTGACTATAGATTGAGTTGTTATATAGCAATGATCTATTATATGTTTTCTGAGACAACACAAGAGAGGAACTCCAAGGCTTATTCAAAAAGTAATGACAAAAAATGGGGAAGTTGTTACCAGGGAAGATTGATGGGTTCTTTCTTCAGCTTAGTAGAAACAAAAAGCCAGGGATCAGTTGCAGACAGTAGTTATATTTGCCAAGTGAAACTAAGAAAGAGGGAGAGCTCCCTGGGTGAGGGTTGGGAGATGGGGTGCCTCTTGAAGGAGAGGGACACCAAAAGTTTTTGGAAGGATTTTGATATTTCCATCATTCCCTGACCTCTCCTTGTCTGGGTGGGAACCTGCAGGGATGGTGTTCCCCATTGGAGGTCTCTCAACCAGAAAGAAAATGTCTAGGCAGTTCTTGTGCTACACCTTTGAAGGTGTGGCCAAGATTTTAGCAGGCTTGGATGGTCAAAAATGTTAATAACCCTATTTACGTATACTGAAATATCACACTGTAGGCCATAAATATGTGCAATTATTAAAATGTTTCATATTTTAAAAAGTAAAATCAGTTACAGACACAAATATGTTAAAGATATGGAAGCACTTTAACACTAATTAAGAGAGCTGGATTGGCTATAGTAGAACAAAGCAGACTAGTGCTTAGGGAAAATGCCGTGAAGTTCCTGGCTTCCATTTAGCTGAAAATTAAACTGGAGATGCTTGAGATGCCTGCTGATATGAGCTTTATTAAAATTGTACAACCACTGTATACACAGGCTTTCAGTTACTACACAATTATCTTGCTTATATCCAAATGAGCAGGAAAGTTGGTGCCATAAGATTTTGTTACGCTACTGAATTGCAATACCCATTAGGTATTCACTAATGTTAAGTGTTAGTTTTCATTTTCTGTTGTTTGTTCACCTGCTCAAAGAACATTTTAAGCATGGAGTGGGAGTATTGATGACATTGTTAGATTTACTTTTTAAGAGTATCAGAGATAAGGGAATAGGGCCGATAACTGACATTTAGATTTTTTTTAATATAAAAACCAGGTTGTTATTTAAATGCTATTAAGCCAAAGAGTTGTGCATTGAAATCTACTCTTTGGTTCTCTATTTCCTAGGATAGATATGAAGAAGAAGAAAAAATATATGGAGAGAAGGAAATTGCTGATGTAAAATATCCGGTATGCATACTGCATGCATTTTTAAAGGTTCTTTTCTTCCCTGTAATGAAGTGATTTTCTTTCCCCAAATTATGACTATTATTAGGTGCAGCAGTGCCCTCCAGGTAAATATGCAGCTGCCACATCCCAGCATCGTAGAGGTCAAGGGAGAACAAGTTATAGGTTTTGGATCCAAGAGATAAATACAGATTGATTATATCCTTTATCTCTCAAGACATTTGAATTTATCCCCATAGGGAACATTCTATATACAGGAAGCCTGCTTTTAAAGTAACTATAAAGTACATCTGTGCATAAAGAAGAACCAAAATGAGAATGATTGCAAGGATAAAGCTATTTAAACTACTTTGCTTACATATATTTATAAGTCTGTGTATGATATGTTATAAAATCACACAGAACTGAATCAAGTGCCTAAAAGTGAAATGATTTGATAGTCAATGACAAAGCCTAAAAGGAGAAAGAAATTTAAGTTACATTAAAGAAAGCCTCAAATTTTGCTATTTTCAACTGTAACTACACATACATAGATATCTATTGAGAATATTGACAAATGTGTTCTTTGTACGACTTTTCCCAGAACACATATTTTGTACTATTCCATGAATTCATTTTTTTCAGAAATCATCGTATCTCTTTTTTCTTTAATTCTATGTAGCTAGCTTTATTGGGACATTTCTTTTTTTCCTTTCTTTTGCCCGTTCTTATTCCTGTTACTTTAAATTTTCTGGAATATCCAAAATTAAAGGAAAGAAACACAATTAGATAATGAGGTGGTTAATTATTATGGAGGAGACAGAAGAGTGTAAAGAACATCCATGCAGAATTACTTGTGATTTTTACAAATAACCATACCAGGCAATAGGTGCAGAACTTGAAAAGTCAGACAGGGATCCAAGCTAGAACAGTAAGAACACAGAAGCACCATTGGTCATGGCGGGGGTGGGCAAGAAGTGTTGCTAGCAAATGGAACTGATTCAGAAACCTGGATCTCAACAACTTTGATCTTGAGTGGTCCAAACTCTGATTTCTGTGATCTTGCCTCCTAGAAGGAAACTGAGGCACAGCTGTAAGACCCTCTAAGACAACATCCATCAAATTGCAGTTTGTGAAATATCCTGGAAATTTGTGGACATCTACATTCTGACTCATTGTATGTGTATAGCAGGGCATGTGACTCTAAAAATCTAACAATTTTCCCCAGGCAAGTTCACATTAAGTGAACAAATTACTAAAACATGGATTTTCCGTTTAGCAGTTAAGTAAGTGGTTAAGAAATTTGAAAGTTAGTTCTCTAAATCACTTCTCAAAATTTTTAAAAATTTGATTTTAGTGTACTCAAGGAAAAGGAAAATTTTTATTTATAGAGAAAATAAATCACTGAGGACTATAAACCACATCATCTTTGTCACAGAACACAGTAACTACTTGGGTTTATTTTATTAATGAAATTACTAGAGATTCAATAGGTAAGATTCTGACGACAGACAAGCTAAAAGGCTGAATATCTACCAGAAAAAAATGTAACTGTTTCCTTTCATTTCTAGCACTTGGATGACATCTGTAAGCATTCCCTAGGATTAATCGTCTAGTGAGAACCTTTATAGCAGGTGGAAGGCTGCTAGGAGAGTCTGGAGTGAAACAATTTAACAATAACTTGCTTTTCATCTAACACTGTTAGGGAGCACTGTAATATTCCAGATTCCTATTCTGGGATGGAGATAAGAAAGTAAGTTGAATTTTGTGATTTTGTGTCATTATCACAAACCATGTTCAGGACATCAAGGCCTTTCATTACTAGTTTTCGGATGCCTGACACCCCTGTGCACTTACGCCATTGTTCACTGTGCTCTTTCTTGGTAACCTTATATACTATCACTTTGTCAGAACTCAGTCTTGTTTAGCTTCCTCAATGAAGCCTTCCATGGATTTCTATTCCAAATAATTTAATAGGCATTGTATAGTTCAGTCTTATGTGATGTGAGAGTTATATTTGGGATCTTGAGATTTACTAAATATACCAAATCATCTAAAACATTAAGAGCATTGGAATACATCCAACCATAATATGGAAATAACTGTAAGAACAGTGGGTACAAATACTTCATGATTCAGATGTATTCACACACAGTTGTTAGATGAATTAGAATGTTAATGAAATTAGTCTACCATAATTACTGAAAATGATTGAAAAGTTCATGTGAAAATTTTCGCTCCTGAAATTCACAAAATCTGTCATAGTTAGGGTACATTTTCTGAATGACAAGAGCCGACTAGAAATTTGTTTATGTATCACTTTAGACAGAGTACTTATAGATATATCCTTCAGTCACTAATATCCCTAACTAATTTTGAACTTGCAATTTCACATTTATTTTGCCTCTAAAGCCTTGTCGGCATCTGAATAAGTAAAAACTTTTTATGCAAAGGAGTGTGCTTAAGCATTGCTCCTAGACTCAAACTCATCCACAGCATTACATTCTGTCTTGATGATGAATTCATGGCATTAAGAGATGTAAATTTCTAAGAATTTTCCAGAGGCAAGGATTTGGAAACAGACACTGAGAAACCACCTAGTTGTGTTTGAGTCCATGTTCTACTTGCAGTTCTAGCTTTCTGCTAGTGGATACCCAGAAGGCAGCCCTAAAGCCACAAATATTCTGGGTAACCTATTCATACTGCAGGAACACATTGAATTCTGCATTCCTGGCATTCGTCTCAACTAGCCCAAGCTATTTTGGCCATTTAGGGAGTGAACCAGCAAATCGAAGATCTCTTTTGGTGTTTGTTTTTTTTAAGATTTATTTATTTTTATTACTAAGTCAGATATACAGAGAGGAAGATCTTCCATCCGATGATTCACTCCCCAAGTGAGCGCAATGGCCGGTGCTGTGCCAATCCGAAGCCAGGAACCAAGAACCTCTTCCAGGTCTCCCACACAGGTGCAGGGTCCCAAGGCTTTGGGCCGTGCTTGACTGCTTTCCCAGGCCACAAGCAGGGAGCTGGACGGGAAGTGGAGCTGCCAGGATTAGAACCGGCACCCACATGGGATCCCAGCGCGTTCAAGGTGAGGACTTTAGCCACTAGGCCACGCCGCTGGGCCCTCTTTTGGTGTTTTCAAATAATACAAGTGTTAAAGGTTAGGAATCCAAGGTGCATGTCATAATATCCTGCAAATGTTTTTTTCCAAATTAAGTAGCTAACTCTCATTGATGTATATGGGAAGAAGTAGATTTCTGCACATAGCAAATTAATTATTCTATGGTTTAGAGTGATTTGCTTTTAGGAAGTTTTATTTAAAAATATTGAATCCAATTAAGATAGTATGGGCTAGCTCTCATGTTACTGCACTATGGAGACTGTAGTACTCAGTGGGGCACTCTGTCCTGTTTTGGAAGGGAGGAATATGTGTTGATGAGGAAGAGGAAGAGGGGCATTGTTGACAGCTTAAATGCACTGTATCTGGGAAAGATTGAGGCAGTTACTCTGTTGTAAACACCTTGACTCAAAAGATTTTTTCCTTTACTGCATCTCCTTGATTTATTTGTTGCCATAGAAGGTTTATATAAGATACTGTTTGAAAAACACTAGGTGATGGATTATGATAATAGACAAAAAGAAGGGAAAATTAGGCAAAGAAACCTTTTTTGAAAATACTCCTTTCCTGCAGGCATGCGTAGGCACATGCCAAGATTTCAAGTTTTTGTGGTTTGATAAACTGACCAATAACAATTATAAAAATGAAGCAACTTTTGTAGAAGTTACATTGTAATTAAAAGTATTCATTACTTTTGCTACTTCTATTACCTATATTTATTTATTTTTTTAAACACCTTTATTTGCTTAAGAACATAAGACTTCTTGTACAATAAAGCATAAGCATGTTTCATCTACAAAGTCAGAATATCTTCCTCATGGAACACGCAGGAAGAAAGGAAAAACACACACATGGCAAAGTAGTCACGGATTACCTCTAAAATAATTAAGACTTTCGGCCATAAAATTAATCTTTTGAAAACAAAAGTATAATAACAACAAAAAGCCATATTTCACACCTGGTACTAACAGTAAACATTCATAGTACAAAATTATCTGTTAAAATCAAATTCCTATATATTGAAAGTATTAATATCATCAAAATACCCATCGTACTTAAAGCAATTTACAAGCTTATTGCAATCTCAAAATACCAAAGACATTTTTTCTCATATCTAGAACATTTTTAAACTATTTTTAATATATTTATATGCACAAAACATGAGGCAGGAGAGATTAAAATATTTACAATTTTTTTTTTGTCATTTAAGAGGCTGGATAGCATGTTTCTGGATTGCAAAGCTCTTTGGGATGGCTCTTATATAATGTGTCCTACGTAAGACGGACCCAGGTCCTCATCATTGACATTTATTCAATAATCATTTATTTTTCAACTTGTCTACCCTCTCTATTTCAGTGTTATCATTGTTGCGTCAGTTGTCCAAAGGCAGCAATCTGTCATTCACCAATGACAACTCAACCCTCTCCGCCCTTTATAGGGAATGGCCGTAACTCTCAAGAATGCAATTTGCAAAATGACATCCTGGGTCCTGAAATCCTTCATTCACTTCAGATTGTAAGTCATCTCTCTGCCAGTGGTTATGTCATTATTACATCTTGGCAGGAGACCAAGGACAGTACATTGCAGCTAGTTGAGGTTGCTTGGCAAGCCTGCTCACGATTCCTGGCCAGGGTGAGATTCATCCCAATGACCAAATAAGTTCTCATTTGAAAAAATACAGAATGTCAAGCCACCCTATTGGATAGAACTTTTTTAAGCAGCTAAATTTTCTCTAAATTATATAATATTTAATTTAATTTATATTGAATGCATAAGACATTAATTGAAATTTTATGTCCTAAATCAACCTGATACCATTATAATATTTGCTATTTTGCATTTGATATAAACAGATTTTAGTGAATCAATAATAAGATTTATCAGATTGAGAAAATGGAAGTACTTAGAAATAAACAGAATCGTTTTGTAAGACTACATGGCCTAGAATTTTAAACATACAATTATTTAGAAGATATGAGTTACAAACTGGACCATGATGGGGATGTTATAAGCTAGGCAATGTTTTGGGAGAGAGTATGACTATAATCTTATTACTACAGTTAAAAAGTGAGGGCTAAGAATAGGAAACCACTGGCCTAGCTACACATTCGATTTCACCTATTACAAGACATCAGTAATCTAAAGAAGCTGTTGTAGTTAAGTGGTAAGCCAAACACCCCTGGTTCATGGTCAAATTTCTACCTAAGACTACCAGTATTTGAGAAAGCTGCTTTACCTCCTGAGTTGTTGTTTTCCTTTGACTAAAACAGTGTCGAGTTGTGAGAATTAAAGATCATCTACGTTGGGCTCTATGCTCACAAATGATCCAAGCTGGAACTCAGAATCCTTCCCAGTTTCTGGCAGAGATATTTGTACTACTATTTAATTCTGAGACTGCAGTTACTACAAAACCTTCCAAAAGATTATTATTGCTTGTAAAAATCAGATATATAGAAAATGCTCAGTTGAATTCAACACAGGACTATTTTACATCCTTATACCTAATCTACTAAATTTAAAATTTATCTTCAAGGATCTGGCCTCTTATGTTGTATGTGTGAGAAAATAGAGGGAGAGGGAATATGGATTGATAATGAGAAAACACATCAGAACTTGGAAGGCAAAAGGAAAGCTCAATAATGCTGATGATGTCTGAACTTAAAATTTTTTAGGAGTTCAGATAATTGGTATTTTACAAGTATGTGTTAAATACCATTTATCTTGAATAGATTCTTTTGGAAGATTCTTAAATTATGTGTCAGAAGTAAATATCCTTACCCCTTTATCCTAGCATGGCCTTTTGGGATATTTTCTATGTGTAAATTCAAGACTGTGTCATTACATTATAAGCTTATTAGTGGGATTCATCAGTTTATTATATCGAATTTGAAACAAGGCTTGAGGTTAAAAAAAAATGAGAGTTCACAGGATCAAGGAGATAAGCTTTTGAAAATGCCGTCCCTCTACCGTCATTGCCTTGAAGTTGGCTCCTCTGAGTTATACCTTAAAGAAGTGCTCAAAGACTACTTCAAGGCAGGTGGCCTAAAGTTGATGTAACTAAAAACCTAAGCATTTCTCTTTGTTAGTATCTTTCCTGCTTTGTTTTTCTAATGATGAATTATGAATGTTGACAGCACACTAAGCATTACAACTCTTGTTTTTTCACCTTGTTTAATTATCTTAAAGGAGCTAATAGGAAGTGATTAATAACATTTTACACATGACCAATCTGAAGGACACAAATAGACTGACATGTAAAAAGCCTTTGCTTTGAATTCCTCAAAAAATGGAAGCGATTAAGGCACATTAGAGTTCAGCTTCTGAACACCAGTGAAGGAGATCTGTGATGCAAATTACAAAGAACTTAAAAAGAAGCAGCATAAAATACTCAAAATGTGAAAAATCCTTCTATATTCTTGGATTGGTAGAATTAATACATTGAAATGTCCATGCTACCACACATTACAGATTCCACTCAAAGTACTAGTGACCATCTCCTCAGACTTAGGGAAAATGGTACAATTTATGTGGAAACAAAAGACTGAATAGCTGAAGACATCTTAAACAGAAAAATCCAAAGTGGAGATATCACAATGTCAGACTTTAAGTGCCCCATAGTGTTCTTATAGTCAAATAGCCAGGCATTGCCACAAGATAGAAATGAAGGTCAATATGACCAAACAGAAACCCCAAAGAACAATCTACATGTTTACAGCCTACTAATTTCTGGCAAGTGGACTAAACTCAATCTAGGGAGAAAGGATATTCCCTGCAACAAATTGTACATGTAGAATATTCAATCTAGAATAGTCAATCTATGTGTAGAATTATTAGACAAGATGCCAGCATGTACCTTATATAGAAAGCAACTCACAATGGATCTGGGACATAGAGTTGATACCATCAAATCGTTTGAGGAAAACATTAGGGAAATTGGGAAAAGCTCCTTGGGAAGAACAAAGCACACACAAAGCAAAAAGAAAACAATGACATTACATTAAAGGAAGAAGTGTCTGTTCTTCTGTTCTGTAAAGGAGGTGAACAACCAACAGAAATATTTGCAAATTATGCAACTGATGGAGGACTAATCAAGGATCTATAAAGAGCTCAAACTCAACAGCAACTAAACATTTAAAAATTAGAAAAGGACATGAACTAGCTATTTTGAAAGGATGAAATATAAGTGATCACCAGACAAGTGAAAAATAGCCTGGGTTCACTAGCCATCTGGGAAATGCAAATAAAAGCCACAATGAGACATCACATCACTCCAACTAGAATAGTTATCATCAGAAAATACTAAGAAACAACAACAAATGCTGATGAGGATGTTGGGGGAAAAACATCAATCAACTATTGGTGGGAATGTAAACTTGTACCAACCATTGTGTAAGACATTATGGGAATTCCTCACAGGTATGAAAATAGATCTACTATATGACACAGTTATCCAACTCCTGGGAATTTACTCAAAGGAAGTGAAATCAGCATTCAGGAGGTATTATTTTTCCACCCATATTTCCTGTGCAGCTGTATTCACAATTGCTGAGATATGGAATCAACTTGGATATTTGCCAACAAATCACTGGATAAATATTTGTTTATATAACAGAGGTCTAAACCTGTGATTTTTTAAAGAAACTGAAAATATTATAAAAATTAAACATATATGCATATCCATATTGATATTGATATATCTAGAGATTGAAGGAGAATGGGTGGTGGGAGTTTGGACAACAGGGAAAAGTAGGAAAAACCACTGTGTATTGTGAAATATGATGTTGTAAATATAACAGTTGATAATTAAAAGTTAAAATAGAATGAGATTTCCATTTTCTTGCATGAAAGTTTTTCATCATTTGTACATTACCAGAAGCAGCATCCTTATGACTGTCACATAAATTAGAAAATGAACAGACCATAAACACCACACGCAGAAGAGCCAAAATATATGACCTGAAAATACAGATATGAAAGCAGAAGAGAAAAAATGGCCTGGCTTTGCAATAATTCTAGCAGTTTACATTAGTAGTTTGCAAGACAGAATATTGTGATTAATCCAGAAAAGAGATAAGGTATGAATCTGATTAAAATTTGGTAACCACTCTAAAAGCTAAACAATAAAACAATTATTAGATGTTAAATGGGCAAAAGAAAAAAAATTATGTGGGACTGGTAGATTTTCTGCATATACTGGCATGCAAAATTAAACCTAGAAAATCCCAGAACAATTGGAACAGCTCTGGAAAGCCCGGATGGTTGACTTCTGTAGAAGATCAGGTAATTCATAGAGATTAGCAACAACAATGACACAACTGAATGAAGAAATTAAACTGTGAATCTGCCAGATTTAAATATGAAAGTTAGGTAGTTCAGATGAGGTGGTGGGCTAAGTTCAGAAATGCGAGAATATGGAAGTAATGGAAAATTCGTATCTCTGTTAATTAGGTCAATTGAAGAGCTAACATAATTGTACTTCCTCACAGTGTTTCATGATAAATGAGAAATTCCCCAGCTGAGAAATACAACGTGTTTCTGGGATTCAAAGAGGACCGAGGCCAAGTAATGACAGTGAAATGATAGAGGGGATATTATAATTGTTATTTTAAATATGATTGGCTTGTCATTACAGATGCCTGGAAGACGGCAGAAAAAAGATGGGAGTTTAGAAGACATAGGGCACACAAGTTACATACCTCATCTGTCCTTCCAGGTGAGTGAGATTTGAAAGTGAATGAGTTGTAAGAGGCAGTACCAGAAGCCAACATGGGGAATGATCTATATCAAGTATGCATTTCAAGTGCATTAACCAAATGCCAGTACTGACTAGGTTAACAGATTTCAGTGATAGAATTCTATCACTAAATACAGAGTCCTGCAGAGCACAAATGTAGCTACAGGAAAATGAGAAAGGACACAACCTTAAGGAACTAGAGAAGATGTAAGAACTGGATAGTAAAAAAGTTAAAATCCAAATCTGTAGCAAACTTGCATAAACTCAGATTTTACAGATGGATTTCTGCAGGCTTGTCTAATCCTTAATCATATTGTCAACATGGACTCATGAAGATTGCAGCAACCTTCCAAGCCTCAGTTTCTCATCAACAAAACAAAAATAGTAACCAACTTAGAAGTCTGCAATAAATCATTAAATACCAAGAAGATATAAACTCCATAGTACAACATTCTGCACTGAGACTTTTGGTGAATGATGGCTGTAACTCTGTAGCTTAACAAAAAGTGGCAGCTAATTGCAAATAAAAGTAAGAAGTAATATTTCAAATATTTTCACTTTCATACAAAAGGTATTAGGATATTCTAAGATATAATTAAGTGACTTTAAATACTGTAATTGCCAATTCCAGCCTTTCAACTTAAATTCACCTACTTTTTTTGGAGGCTTAGTTGGAGGAGTGTTTCATTCATGTAGAATGAATGCAGGGATACATGTGTGCATAGGTGTGTATGTGGTATGTGTTCTACTTATTAATATATTAACATTTCTCTAGAGCTGAACTTCAGGATAAGGCATATATAATACACAAAAGAATTATGCTCTTAAGAAAGTGACAATAGTTTTCAACATGAAGCAGATGTCCTTATGTAGTATCTGACTGCTTAGTGTTTAGTATAAATTCAGGAGAATAAGGCAGGAGCATACTGCAGTATGGGTATTCACAGGAGATATGTGACACTGAGTAGTGAGATTTGTTTGATAGAATTCACAAGAATGAATCTGGAATAATTTTTGGAGTTCCCCAACCACTTCTTCACTTTATCTGTTATAAAACCCCCTGGAGTCTCTTCCTTTCTCAGATTCATGAGCTGATTCTGTTTTACTTCCTGAAAATCCTAATTATTGAATGTGCAGCTTAAGGTGTAAAGTGGGACCAACATTTTTCCATGAGCAGCCACCCAGCACGAAGTTGTAAAATTGTCTTGAATGATGGCAACTTAGAAGACCTAATGATCCAGACTAAATGGAAAATAATGCTAAATGTAAGACACAACCATTTCTAAGAAACTCTGGCATAAAATCTTGTTGATTCTTCATTCCCTGTTGCTCTTCTGAGTTATTAAAAGAAAAACAGACCAACTGATGACATGGTATACTTGCCTGGCATTCATGCAGCACACAGGAAGATTGAGAATATCAGTACTCACATTGGACTTTGCATGCTGCCTAGAGAATTCATGTCCATTTGCTGTGGGGATGTCGTGTATGTAATAACTCTTAGAAAGGAAGCATATGAGCACTATGGGGCATCATTAACAGTGATATTCTCTTAGCCATACAGCAATGCACTTCAGTTTGTGGAACTTAACTTGGCATTTACAGACCTTTTGGGATAGTACTGAACAAGGATTTAATCAAGTTAGATAGGTAAGTATCCGGGTTGGTAAATTTTGTATTTTATTCAGTTTCAACAAGTATTGGAAAAATGGTTCAGTCTGGGATATTCATGGTCTTGTACATACGTGCATTGCTACTGAAGAAAATGAAATCAGACAATAACGCTTTGTTAAACATGAGACTATTAAGAAAACCAAGTGGTTGGTTATGTATATACAAATCAATTGTTTTGTGGATTCAACTTTGTCTAATAAGACACAATTATGGTGATATTCATAAGACTACAGGCACTTATTGGCTTGGATAGCTCAAACAAGCACATTTATGATTCAATCATTTGGTGGTTAGTATCCCCTTCTCTCCCACTGTGGATGAAGCAGTTGCCATAGCAACACAGGTGCCTAGATACCTTATCATGCATATTGTTTTGTCTTTCCCTCTGCTTTGATCTGCTTTTCAATATGTGAGATTTCAAACACTTCTTTGGGAACACTGATCAAGAAAAGATTCTATGAAAAAGCTGTTTGATGCATTCTGAAGGGTGTGCTGATACCTCAGCCATCATCTTATCCCCCAGGCCAGAGACAAACCTCAGAGAGTGTACTTTGATATTTAATGCATATCTAATAGGACAATTGTCAAAAACTCGAGAAGGTTTGTGGACAAAGGATATTTTGATGTACACAAAATTATATAAGGTACCTGCCATTCTCAATTGCTAAGCCCTTTTCTCTAGCTAGCAGTTCTTTAATGTCAATTCTTTCTTAGCAAAACGGAAACAGTCCCTGTCTTCTCCTTAAGAAAGGATCTCTCCTCTCCATGAAGTATCTAGATGTGCTTCTGCTCTCAGGAGTCTCAGCACCGGTTGGTATTACCATTTAGGATGTGAGATCAATTCCCCACCAGGATAAAGGGAAGCAACAGTGTCTTTTAAGTGCCTTGTTCTTCCTCGTTTTTTCATCTAATTCTGTGGTGCTGTGGAGATACAGGTGTAGCTCTCACATCTGCAGAATTCAGAACCCTTGTTCACAAGGCCTGAGTCTGCTCTAGTAATGCCCATAGAGGAACAAACACTATTTCAACAAGTACCTGTTTCATATGCAGAAATCACTTTAATTCAACCGACTTGGTAGAGTCATGGCATGCTGCTGATGGACAAATTGTACTAGGAATTCAACCTGCAGTTTAGCTCTTGTCTGACACTCAGTTTTGGTATGAGAATGATCCGCATCATTACTGAAATTTTAAGATATTATGGAAATACCTTTATATTTCCTTTTTCTTCCCTACAAAGTGTTAATCTTACATCAATATAAGAAGCTCCCTGCTATTTGCCTTTCCTTTTCTCCTCCTCATTCAAATATATTCACACAACCTCAGGTCATTGTTTGTCTCACTGAAAAGAAATGATTTCATAAATTAAAAAAAATTTTTACATAACTACAGAAGCTGTACAAGTGGTAAGAGACCAGGTAAAGCATGAAAATTATTTCTGGATAAAATGAAAGCAACATTCCAGGGAAGGCAACTATTTTACCATGTTTTGAAAAGTCATGTGTTATGGTGTAGAAAAATTTAGTTTTGGCTAGTCTGTCTGTAATTCCTCAAAGGGTTAGTATTTGATATGTTGGTTAAAATGCTCTGTGACTATACCTGCCTTTACAATACAAATTATCTATACTTCTTACTAAATTTATTTTACAGTTTCCTTTTAATTAAAGAAATAATGAGAGATAACACAAGCAACTGTTAAATCAAATGTACTTTTACACACAAATAAAGTATATAGAATCTGGGCATTTATCATGGAAGAAGCTTTCGCTCTTCTGTTACTGGTTATCAATGGCATTGTTATATTACATTAAAGCATCAAAGAAAGCATAATCTACAGTAAGAATTGTGGACTGGCAGGCCTATATATGTTGCTGGTATTCAGAAAATTTTGTGATTTATTTTCTGGTTTCAAACCATACTTCTGTTTGTAGATATAAAATAATATTTTCTTTATAGATTAATACCACTACAAAAATTATGTGAACCTAAATAAAATGTTATTTCAACTCATACATGAAAATACCTGAACAAGTTGGGTGAATGGCCAACTCTATCTAGGCTACCCAATCAACAGCACACCATTATTCCATATTTTACTGTCACATGCCATGCCTAGCGTCTTGCCCTTGCTTCTATTGGCTGTGCTGCTTTTCTACCTACCCAAAATACTTTGCCTTTCTACACACATTCTATTTCCATCCTGCAAGAAACTAACTCATCTTGCATATAAGTGTCTGTGCTTCTTTTAGTTTTCAAAATTAAGCTGATTTTGTAAAAGGGCTTTAAGGGGCTGGTGTTACCATGGCTTAAGCTGCTGCCTGTGACACTGAAATCCAATACAGGTGTAAGTTGGTGCCCCATTTGCTCCAATTTCGATACATCTCTCTGCCGGTATGTCTGGAGAAGTGGCAGATGACGACCTAAATACTTGGGCTCTTGAACACATGTGGCAGATCGAGATGGGATTCTGGGCTCCAGCATAGCGCATGATCGAAGTTTGACCGTTGCAGCCATTTTGAAAGTGAGCTAGCAGATGAACAATTCATCTCTCTTTGCTTTCCTCTGTGCTTTTCAAATAAATATTTAAAAAGCAGCCTCTAGTTAGTATACTAGCTCTGTTCCTAGCTGGATACATGGCCATGGAAGAGAAACCTTACCTCACATGCATGTGTTTGAATGAGGATTCTAAGTATTGTACTTGGTCACAAAGTATGTCCATATATTCTACCAAATTCTCTCAGGCAAACCTTATTTGTTCACCTAATTTTTGTTTTCTGAATGTCTAATTTACAACTCCTTTAAAAGCATAACTTGTCCATAATAAAGGCCATTTAAAGTGTTGAGTTCAAATATATGGAAGAAAGGAGATATGAATATATCAACTTTTTCAGCTAATAGAATTACTATAATTAATATAAATTCAACTTTGCACTTTTGCCGAGCTAGGTGTAAGGGATATTTTGAAGGGTATAAGCAATTTAATGTGGATTTTCTGAATTTGACTAAATCTGATTCTCAAACTAAAAAAGCAATGGTTGGCCTATAATTCTGTCTTCCTAAAAATTTTCCAGTGGGATAGTCTGTCATATAAGCAGCATAGATTTTCATCAAATATGACTGAGACAGGTTACATGTTTTGGAAAAGATTCATCCAAGAGCTGGCCTTCTGGCACATTGTGTTCCAAGCACATTGCTGGCACCACCAGCAATGCCAACACTATATACAAGTGCTGGTTTTAGTTTTTTGTGACCTACTGCATTTGTAAGGATTTGTTATTCTGCCTTTCAAAAAAAATAGGGAGAAGCAGAGAGCAAGAGATCCTCCATCTGCTGATTCACTCTCCAGATGGCCTCAGCATTTGGGGAGTGTTGATCCCAATTTAGTAGCTGTGAGGTTCTTCTGGGATAACAATGTGAGATCAGATGCCCCAGGCATTGAACCAAAATCTGTTGCTTTTCCAGGTCATCATCAGGGAGCTGAATGAAAGGAGCAGCAAGGACACAAACCAGTGACCCTATGGCCTGGAAGCACCAGGTGCTTTAGCCTCCAATGACATGGCAACAGCCCTGTAGTGTTCTACTTCTATTCCAACTCTCAGATAACATGCCTGAGAAAGTAACTGAAGATAGCCCGAATGCTTAGGACCCAGCCAGCGCCATAAGATACCAGAATGGAGTTCCAGGCAGCTCCCTTTGGCTTGACAACCCTGATTATTGTAGCCATTTGGGGAGTGAACCAGTGTGGAGGTATTTCCTGTTCCTCAATGCTTCTTTCTTGGTACCTCTGTTTTTAGATGTTTAATTTAAAATCTAGGCAGTTTGTCTTTAAAGACATTTATAAAATTGTTCAAGTGGCCACTGATCTTATATATTATTTTTTAAGGATTTGTTTTATTCTTATTGGGAAGGCAGATATACAGAGAGGAGGAGAGGAGGAGAGACAGAGAGAAAGATCTTCTGTCCAAAGGTTTACCCCCCAAGCAGCTGCAATGGCTGGAGCTGAGCCAATCCAAAGCTAGGAGCCAGGAGCCTCTTCCAGGTTTCCCATGTAGGTGTGGGGTCCCAAGGCTTTGGGCCATCCTTGATGGCTTTCCCAGGCCACAAGCAATAAATGGGAAGCGAGGCTGCCAGGATTAGAACTGACACCCATAAGGGATCCTGGTGCTTTCAAGGCAAGGACTTTAGCTTCTAGGATATTGCGCTGGGCCCTGATTTTATACATTCATAAGTTCTAATGTATTCCTTATAAATTGATGGCCGTAGTATACACGAACTTCTCTATGACTAACAACTTATAAGATCAGTCCCTTGCGAAATAATGGCAAAGAAACTTAAACCTTTAAGTGAACCTATTCAAACACATGAAAAACCTCTATGAAGGTCTTTCTACAAATACTAGATAAATAGACGATCTCAAAAAATGAAATTTACCATGTTTGTGGATCAATATAATAACATCATCTAAATGTCTATTAAAGTATATATTCAGTGTGATCCCAATAAAAACGACATTCTTTGTAAAGCTGGTAAAAATGTCATAATTAATATGGAAACACAAGAGACCCTGAATTGCCCAAGCTATTTTTTTTAAAGATTTATTTGTTTATTGCAGCAGATATACACAGGAGGAGAGACAGAGAGGAAGATCTTCCGTCCGATATTTCACTCCCCAAGTGAGCCGCAATGGCCGGTGCTGCGCTGATCCGAAGCCGGGAACCAGAAACCTCTTCCAGGTGTCCCACGCAGGTGCAGGGTCCCAATGCATTGGGCCGTCCTCAACTGCTTTCCCAGGCCACAAGCAGGGAGCTGGATGGGAAGTGGAGCTGCCAGGATTAGAACCGGCGCCCATATGGGATCCCGGGGCTTTCAAGGCGAGGACTTCAGCCGCTAGGCCACGGCGCCAGGCCCGCCTAATCTATTTTTAAACAATAGAAACAAAGCTGGAGGACCATGCACAATCGCTCAATTGGCTAATCCTCCATATCAAATTGCCAGGATTACACATGGGCACTGGTACAGTCCTGGCTGCACCACTTCTCATCCAGCTACTACTTGTGGCCTTGGAGAACAGTAGAGCATGGTTCAAAGCCTTGTGACCCTGCACCCATGTAGGCGACTCAGAAGATGCTTCTGACTCCTAATTTTGGACTAATTCAACTGCAGCAATTACAGCCATTTAGGGAGTTAAATAAATGGATGGAAGATCTTTTTTTTTTAATTGAAATACAGATTTATCAAAGGAAAAAGTTGGAGAAATCACAAGTTACAGTACCAGGATTGAAGATGTAATATATAGCAGTGGTAATCAAAACTTCCTGATATTGACACAAAACTCAGTAGAAGCTCAGTAGAACAGAACAGACATCCCAGAAATGATCCCACACATCCACAGGTAACTAATTTTTAATCAGAAAACTGGGAAAACAAACAGGGAGAAAGGATAGTTTCTAACAAATAATGCTGGGAAAATTAAATATTCATTTGGGGAAGAAACAAGACCCCTGTCTTTCACCATAAACAAAAATCCACTCTAAATGGGTCAAGGATGTAAACCTATGGCCTAAAGGAAAACATAGGTATCACGCTATAAGGCATAGATATATACAGAGACTTCTTGGAAAAGTTGGGGAGAAGGCTGCACTGATCCACTGCTGGCGGGAATGTAAACTAGTACAACCACTATGGAAGGTATGTGATCCTGTCATCCTACTCCTGGGAATATATTCACATGAAACAAAATCTGTATTTGAGATAGTGACATTAATCCTGTGTTTATGGCAACATAATTTATAATAGCAAAGAAATGGAAACCACCCAGATCCTCACTGAAAAGAATGTAAAGAAGTTGTGACACATCTACTCTATCAAATATTATCCAATCTTAAAGAGAAATCCTCCTGTTTGCAACAAAATGGTCCCAGATAAAAATCATTCCATTATGCTTAGTGAAGTAATCCAGTCCCAAGCCAGTCTTTGATATGATAGCTAATATACAAAATACTATATGTATACACACATTATATATATGTGTGTGTATATATATATGTGTGTATATATATATAGTTCAAGGGCAGTTAGCATATTGGGAAGTAAAGGTACTATATGGTATGCAGCTCTACTCCTGAACAAAAACAGGGCTCCCCATGAAACTTAAAAAATATGCCTTTATATTACGATATAAGGTTTTCTAACTTTTTCTATATGTACCATGTCATGATATTTTAAAATATTATAAAGTTAACCTTGTAACTTGTTTTAAGTCACTATGCTACTGCAACAACAGGGGAGTGTGAGGAGAGGGCGAAGAGGGAAATGTTGAACCCTATTCTTATAAAACTGTAACATGTAGAATGAAAATCCAATGTGTTGACTTTTTTATATTGCTAAAAATGTCAAGCCTGAGTGTATAATGCAGTATTTAGAACTTAGCAATATATCATTCTCCAAACTAATTCTATTTAATATTTTATGGTTTGCAAAATGCTTTGGAAATAGTATATTATCACTTCTAGAAACACAATTGAGGTATGTTAGAACAAACTCTGAGCTTGAAGTGATTTGCACTCAACTCTGCCTAGCATAGGTTTATCATCATAGTTCAGCCTATTTCCAGTGGCTTATTCCTGAATGATCTCCCAACAATGCTTTACCAAATGGGCATTTCCAGCAGCAACTTTTCCTTTTAAATTTTTTAGTAATTGTTTATTTCTAAAGGGATACTGGTATAAACCATTATAAAACAGAAAACACTCAGAATGAAGTATTGTAGTCGACTAGTAGCCACTAGACAAAGTTAATCCTTTGAATTTTCTCATCAGAAGTTTTGTTGTTACAATTCCACAAACTCCAAAATCTTCTGAAAACTGAATTGATCCTTTCCTGTGGTGATACTTTGGCATGCGAAGCTGCATTCAGTTCAAATAATTTTCAGCCTGTTATAACTATCTTCTAGATGGGAGTTCTGAAGAATATACATCTCTCTAGGAAGCACTGGGCTCTAGCCATATGATACCAAAATAAGACTGATTTGTGACTATTGATCAAGAGTCTGCCCATGTGGATTTTAGTAGCTGTTAAACCCAGGACAATATTAATAGTGATTATATAGATAGAATACTTACTATAAAACAGCAGTTTTATCAAATGTTTGTAATAATTCTCAAGCACAAGGATCAACTTGATCTAAGTTTTCTCAGGGAAGGACCAGAGAGTGAAATTTAAGATATCATGTATACCCAATGTTTGAGTAGTTAGTTCACCAGTACATGAACTGAAACTATATGGAACCCACTGTGAAAGTCCATTAATTCTGAAGTAAGTATTAAGACAAGAAGGAAGAGAAATAGTTAATAGGAAAGGAATCAAGGGAAGTAGCTGGTAGTTTTGTTTTCCAAAAAAAAAAAAAAAAAAAAAAAAAAAAAAAAAAAAGCTCACCTGTTATTGTTTTCTTTAAAGATTTGTTTCTTTTGAAAGTTACGGAAAGAGAAGGAGGGAGAGAGATAAAGATCTTCCATCAACTAGATCATTCCCCGGATGGCTACAACAGCCAGTGCTAGGTAAAAGCCGCATGGTTGGCAGCGGCCCCCAAAGACTCAGCTATAGAAGGAAGTAGGCGTTATTAAAAATGGATAGAATGTATTATGAACATCATGGTCTGCACCTTTTCTCCTGCTGATACTTCTTCAATTATAAATATGCAAATTGCCTACAGATTCACTCTCAATACATCAAGTGTAGTCCATGCTCATAAAATAATTTGGAACCAAATGTGCTGACAAAGTTCTTTAAGAATATTTGTATTTTAACTGAGATGAACATGTCAAATGACATTAAAATAATGTAATGTTGAATTTTCTCACATTGCTCCTTGACATTTAAAATATCTTACGGGTCAATTGCACAAAGTAAAGCATACTTCAGGTTACTAATAGCAACACGTAGTTTAGTTTTAAACAGATTATCAAAGTTGAACAAGAAAATCCTGAGAATCCAATTTTTTAGCAAGAAATCTGAAAAGATGAAGAATAGCACATTGTCTTTTGAATGAATATGTAAGAGATCATTTATTTGGGGCTATTAAACAAAATAATGTGGGTTTCTAAAAGATGCATGTGTAAGAGATGCTCAAGAGGGGCTTCCAATGGCTATTGGTTCAAATGTTCAGTGAATCTGCCCTGGAAGCTTTGCTCATCAAATATCAGCCATACTCTCATTTATACTAAAAATGTGAGTAAGAATGTACTCAGGCAAACACGGCATCCCATATGGGCTCCACTTCCTAGTCCACTTTCTGTCAATGTGCTTGGAAAAAGCAGTGAAGAGTGATAAAACACTTGACCTCTGAACCCATGTGGGAGACACACAAGAAGCTCCAGGATGTACTCTGGCAGTTGGCTGTCTAGATTTGAAACTTCTCTCAGCCATATAAAATTATGTGTCTCCCTTTTTTATATTTTAAATTCTTTAACGCTGAGTCTTATTAGTCTACATATCTATAGGAAGAATTTACTCTATGTTCTTAAATATAGCACTCATTATATACATATTTATAGGAATGAGATACATTGATTAGAGTTTAAATTTTTGAAAAAAATAATTATGCTTATATCACAGGCCAATATAGCCATATTTTTTCAACACCGGTATAGAATTAGTGAGATGAGATAATCAAGTCTCCTATTAATGATGTGGAGAGTATTATTAAGAAACATACAACAATAAAGTGAATTAATTACAAAGACAAAAATGTACCTCTAATACCGTTGTGAATACAATTTGGATATATTAGAACACTCCTTTATAATCAATGTAATCCTGGCTGTTCATTCTCCATTTCTATCTTGTATATTCTAGTACCATTTACCTGGAGTCCACATCTCATTGCATTCATCTCTTAATGTATAGCCTATAGCTTCCCTGTAAGATTAATTTAAGGTGTTCCTGGACTTCCACTATTTTCAGAGAGAAGCTCCTTTTCTTAGCGTTCAGATCAAACTAGAAATCATATTCAAGAGTAGACATGGTGACCATAGACTTGCATAGCTGACTGGTCACCCTGATGATCAGTATTTGGTGGGTGTGTATGGCGGGGGAAACCTAGGATGCTTGACATTGGGAAATCAAGATTACCTACCGATACCATGAAAATGAAAGAAAAATATTCCTTGAGCAAAACCTTTTTATTCAAGGACACATGACGGTTCAGGGAAAATCACAGATATTTAAATGACATTAGCGTGTAAGAGTGAGATGTGAACATTTTTCTATAGAGATAGTGGGCCTTGAATTCTGTTGAAATAGGAGTGCTTAATGTAAAGTCACTCATTTTTTTGCAATTTGTATAATAAAAACTTCTGCATCTGCACCATGGAACTAGTAATACACAATAAATTTTTTTTCTGAAGATCCATGAAATATCAATTATTACCAGTATCTCCAAATAAGTAAAAATGTGCAGAGTATTAAATATTATTATGCTACTATAATGTATTACCATATCATTATTGTAACCTTGATTCTATGTAGGGTGTAGCTAATATACTACTTAGAAGAAGGCTTTATATGATGTGAAAAAGTAAAACCCTCTCCCCTTATAACCAATGCTAGAATAATACATTGTTTAAATTTTGTAAAGGAAAACTTCAGAAGAGAGGAAGTATCTGGCTTACAAAGTGCACACACACACCCACACACTTTGTTGTTTTGGTTAATGTATCTTGAGAGTCTTCAAAAAATAATAAAAATAAACACTGTCAAAAATCTATGCATAGAACTCAAAATCATTTTATGTAGCAAAGACATTTAATTCCATTTCTCCATGAATTCTTACACATAAAAATCTCATCTCTGTATGTCGAAGATAAATCTGTTTGGATGTATTAAAAACCCATCTATGTTAGGAGGCTGAAGGGAAATGCATTTTCTCCCTTGAGAAGTAAGCAAAAAAAAAAAAAAAAAGTCACTGCAATACAATGAAGTAAGTGCCCTAACATATGTAAATACAGTAGCAATAGAGAATGAAGTATCTAAAACCGTCAGGGAAAGTGAGAATGTTTTATGGGGAAGACAGCATTGTCTGTGCATAGTACTACTAAAGAGCTTGTTTGTCAGGCAGATAAAAGGAATCACTGGCCAAAGATAGGAGAAAGGGTACACTGTCTCCATACAGTTGAAAATTGCTTAATGTAACTAATCCACATTACATGGCTGAGTTCAAGGACATTGGCCTTAGCAGAGGCTAGAATTAATGCTCAGATTTATTACTAGAGAGCTTATATGGGAAGCTATCTGTTGTCAATTCTGCTAGAGGAAGGCAATCAAGGGACTGATGTGCTAAGAACTGAGAAGCTATTTCTGACATCAAAGTATTGTGGCAGGCAGGAGTATCCAGAGTAGCACAAGACAAACTCGAAGAGCAAAGAGGAAAAAGCACAGCTTCCACAAAAAGTAGAAGATCTATTATATTTTCAGCCTTAGGAATTATAATAGAAAGGTCATCTCTGCTTTTCAGTGATCTCACTTAAGTTCTTGTCTTCATCAATTCACCCTGAAACCCACTGCAATTCTTACTCTACATGTGAAGTAACTTAAGCATTTGTTGCACTGGGGTTGCACATTTGAGGTGCAGCTTTTTGGCTTCGTTTCTGCTGGGCTCCCATGCTGACAATCCACCTTCCTGCTCGTATGCACTATGGGGAAGCAGGGAATAATGGCTCCAGTATTCAGGTCTCCATCATCCATGTGGGAGATCTGGGTAGCAGTTTGGATTTCTGCCTTTGGCCTGAACCAACCCAGGTGGCTGAAGGCATTTTGTTTCCAGGAGAAATAGGATAACTATCATTCTCCCTTTCAGTGAAATATAGGAAACCCAGAACCATCACCCTCTAGCCTTAGTATTTGACCAGACATCCTACCTGATGCTTCTAGTGACTCAATACTACCCTACATGAGGACAAAAACTTCCAACTGCGTTTGAATTCTAATACAGATAGTTCATTCTAAACTGTATGTGTTTAGTTATGTCAACTAGCTTGTGATCTCATCTTTGTTATAACTAATAATCACATCTGAAATTATAATATAAATTCTAATGCTTAAGCAAGCAGATGCTTTCCAATACTTAACAATAATAGTGGTAGTTGATCAAACGGTAGAACTAGCCAGCATCAGCAAAATTTGTTTTACTTAAAAATGAGTACTTATGAAACTGTAGCAACATATAATGTGCCCGAAAAAGATTCATGAATAGTGTTGCAAGAAAAATG
This sequence comes from Ochotona princeps, assembly GCF_030435755.1. NCBI lineage: Eukaryota > Metazoa > Chordata > Mammalia > Lagomorpha > Ochotonidae > Ochotona > Ochotona princeps. The sequence continues at coordinate 19,223,795 of NC_080839.1, read as the reverse complement.
TGTATAGATTCCTAAATACTATGTATATATAAAATATTTATAAATAATGTAAAGATAAGTTTATTTTTAACTCTATTTTCCATGGAGGCTTTAAAAATTTCCCGTATTGGCACCCATAGTCCACTTGAATATTGAGGAAAGTAGAAAACTTCACCTTTTGTATATGTCTGAGACAACATTAAATCAGACAGCCTGGACTTAATTACTATAGTATTTTATTATCATTTCCTAGCCACAGCCTTCCAGTTGGTGAAATGGAGGAATACCACATTACTACATTGTAATGTCCTATTGAAGATAATCCCCACAGCATGTGACAGTCATTGACACAAATAACTCAAGGAATGGAGTCATGACAGAGAAACCAAAGCTGAAGATAAAGTGATTTGCTCCAAATACCAATGACTTAGCTATTAGAATTCCATAGCCACCAATGTGCTCTTCTGCTAAGAAATGCCGTGCACAATTGAAGAAAATTGTGCTCTGGTTTCAGAACTCAGATCCATTTGTTTGCCCTTCTTACATGACATGAACCTTTGCAATTCCATTTACTGTAGTGATCTTACATGCTGGTCAATGGATATATTTATTTCTAATCACTTTGAACAATGTGGAAGTTAATGTGCCGTGTTTCAGGTAATGCTCAGTGGCAGTCACAACACTGTTTACATTTTTAACATCTACTTAGAAATGCAAGGATGTATCCTTAACCGATTTGAAGCATTTTATAGAAGAATTTCATCAAACATGAATGGGGCCAGATAAAACTGTGGACTTACAATGCAGCATTTTAGTGCAAGTTCTACTCACCTCCCTAAATCACAGTTAGAAATCACCTTTTATTTTCTTTTCAAGACATCTTAAAGATAGCAATCCATGCAGCTACAGTTTGTTACTACATGAAGTTAATCTTGTATGCAGTGCAACTAATTCAGGACTTAAGTATAACCTACCAAGATTGTAACAGGTAACTTACAGCAGACTCGGATCTGCATTAGACATCAGCAAAAACTATAAAGACAGTGGGATTCAAGAGCAAACCTGACAGCCTCTTAACAGGAGGTCTATGCACAGTGCAGGGCGGGACCCCAGAGTGGAGTAGGTGGACAGGAGGAGGCTTGTATCCCAACCCTGGAGACTCCAGGATCCTCACCAAGGACTATCAGTATGGGTACCAAGGACTATATCCCAACTGCCAAGGAGACTACAGGGTTTTGGAGTGCCCTTGTAGGTCGAGAACTCTGAGGTCATCCATTCCCTATTGGATCTTCCACACGGGATGGAAGAAGCCCAGATCCTTCCTCACAGGATCTAATGTCATCGGAACAACAGCCAGGAGCCCTGAGTGGTCCGCAGAAACAGGAACAGTAAGCTTCCTTCAGGACTTGGGAAGGGAGCTTTCTCTGGTCCTTACTTAGTTCCAACTTTGGATTCCCACCCTCTCTTGCAATGACCATCAGGGTTGCTCTGGAGAGCCTCCCCCCCCCACAAAAAAATTAGAACTGATAGAGACCAATAAGGAAAGCTTAGAACAGACAGGAAACAGTCAGCTTGGACTCCCATAAACCTTACTAGATAGGACGCAAAGATTAGTTACTCCTCACTAGAGTATTGAAGATTCCTCTGCACACCCCTCCTAAAACTGTTCTGTTCCTCACTTGTTAATATATGGCATATTTGAGTTATAAGTCTGTTTGGACTATCCTAAAATTCGTGAATACTATAAGCTGCTAAATATAAAAATGAAAATACACAAGAGACAGTTTAACAGTACCCTGTAACTATTTTAATGTGTGTAAAAGCCGGTTGTGTATAAACTAAATTGAAATGTCAATGAAGTAGTCATAGGATGTTGTTAAGAATTTACATTTTCTAACATATTGGTTACTCAATACCATGTCAATTAACTTCATGATGTTGTGAATTGATGTTGAATTTGTATGGTGGCTTTTCATTGGAGGGGATGATACTCCCCCAGCTCTACTTTCAGATCAGGGATGGTCTCCCAATTAAACTGTTGAATTTATCTGGACAATAAGATGCTTGACTCTGCATGGTCCATGCCCGCAATGAAGGAATCATGACTGGTTATGAACTGTAGTACTGCAACAAAATAGAGGAATTCAATCTGTGGCTAGGGCTTTTTGGAGGGGATGGGAGAAATCCTAGAGCCTATGAAACTCAGGAAATGAAATTAAAAAAAAAAACAATTGGATGTATATTCACTGTGAATAAAAACAAAATACAATTAAAAAAAAGACTAGCATCATTACCAAAAAACCCAGAAACATAACAAAGCACAAAAAATTGCTGATAAATGGTAAGGAAGCAATTTTTTTTCTAATAAGCCCAAGTTAACAACTATTAAGGTCAGCAGAGGTTTACCTTTAAAGACAGCTATGAAGCACGGGCACAACCAGAAAGTATATCATATATACCCTAATTTGTATTTTATTCCACTAGAATAGGCTATCCTTGTAATTACGCATGTCTAGTGTCTGCAGTACTGAACTCAGCTTCAAATATTTGTTCTTCATTGAATGACATCAGTGAGAAGCTAAATGAATTGCTTGATATCATCTTCATGTGCAAATTGTTCAGTATCTTGAAAATCACACTGCCAGTCCTCATTTGTTTATTCTGTTTTCCAATTAGCTCATCTTGTCTCAAACTGACCTGTTCCAAGGCTGAGGCATGACACCATCAACCCCAAAAGAAGCAAGTGTTTACCCCAGACCAAATAAATATTGAAGTCATAAATTGATGGCATTTCTCAATGAGAGGTATTTTTTTTATATCATACAAATATAATGCCACAAAATCCAGGGCATATTAGATAATGGTAATATTAGATAATACGTTTGACCTAGAATAAAAGCTCTAGGAGAAAATTTGGAATGTGTGAAGAATTATCTGCTCCCGTTAAATCAGAGATTTAAGGGAAATGTAGGCACAGACAGACCAGTACACATTTGGTGACATATCTTATTTTTATCATGGTTGGTGGGAAAGGGAAAAGGGAGGTCCAGATATCTGTGGGATGTCTGAGAAGCAACAGAACTAACCCTACAGTATGGACCAGTTTGACCTGATATCCACAAAGTATTTTGCTTCACAGCTGCAGAATACACATTTTTTTCATAAGTTCATCCAACGTTTGCTAGGATAGACCATATTTGAAGCCACAAAGCGCATCTCAATCCAAAAAAAGAAAAAAAAATTACACCATGCATCTTTTCTGATCATAGGAGAGTAAAGCTGGAAATGAACAATTTAAGAAATGTGAGGATATGTGCAAACAAATTGGGAAACTAGGAGATTCCTAGAAAAAACTGTAGATGAAAGTACAACACACTGAAACATGGAATACAGCAAAAGGATTACTAAAAATCAGTATATAGAAATTATTGCCTACATCAAGAAACAGAAAAATCAAATAATTGAGATAAAAACACTTCAAGAACCTAGAAAAACACTAACATGTAAAGTTAGTAGACAAAAAGGTCAAAAAATAAAATTGAAATCAAATAATGATACAAAGTATTAATGAAATGAAGAGCTGATTTTTGGAAAAAAATCTTAAAAGTAATACAGTTATGCAGTATACTGAAAGAGAGAGAAAGACAACCAAAGCTGGTGGTAAGCCTGGTGGGAGTTGTGGAGGTCACCCCAACTAGGCTGCAGTTCCTGCTAGGGTATGTGAGGGCTGAGTGTGTTGTGGGCTGGGTTCGTCTGGGCTTGAGCATCCATTTGTTTGCATACAAGATGGGGCTGCAGGAAGAACCAAACCCAGAAATTGCAATTACCAGTATGTGCTTAGGCTGATGAGGGAAACAGACTGAACCAGACCACATACTGGTAACGACATACAGGAGCCAGGCCTGGGATTACCTCAGATGGTCTCTTTGGGGTTCTCCTCCAACTGAACCACTTGACTCAGAACTCCAATCATGTGAAAATTGCAGTATCAGTGGACTGACCATAAAGTGCAAGTGTCATTACTGGGCCTCAGGTATGAAAGATGTAGCAGTAGATGGCATGCCCAGATGCATATGGAGGATATAGCAGCCCACTGGGAACTGCAGAGGACATCTAGTATCATAGCAGAGTAAAGAGAGCAGAACAAATTGGACAATTACTACAGCCAAGTGATGACAGCAAATGTCTGGGCAAATGGAGACTCTAAGGTGGCCTATGTCAGCCAATGGACCATGGGAAATTTTCTCATCATGCAATTGGCAAGATCAACAGCATTTCAGAACTATCAAAACCAGTTAAGCAGAACCCTCCGAGCATGCTCCACATCGAGGACCCTGGGTTGACATTTGGTGGCCCTTCCGCATCCCCAAGTACTGGATTAGTTAGGAGGCTGGGTGTGGCTTTCCCATGTATCTTCCTTCTTCCCGCAGATACAGGAGGAAGAAAAAGAAAACTTGAAAATGTTGTCTTATCCACTTTTCCCTAACCCTTGATCCTTCCCACCCTGTTCAACTATGTAAACATCAACAAAAGTAAACATTAAAAAACCAAAAATATATAGATATGTTTTTAAAATGAAAAAAGAAAAAGACCTAGATCAGTAATCCAGACAGAAAATAACAGCCAATAGTTGAGAAGGCAAATAAAAGAAATTACTATAAAGAACTATATGCAAACATAAATGAAAAATATGTATACATATATGTATTCCTGGACACATACAATATAGAAACAGACTAACGTACAAAACATTGAATTAGTAATAAAGAGTCTCCCAACAAATGAAAGTCAGGACCACATAGTTTCATTGCTGAATTCTACCAAACTTTTTAATAAAAATTAATTACAATTCTCAAACTATTCAAAATATTTAAAAGGGAATTTTCCCAAACTTCTTCTCTGAAGCCAGCATCACTTTTACTTCCAAAACCAGAAAAAGATAAAACAAAGATTAAAAACTTTAGATAAAATCCCTGACACATATAGATGTAAAAATCTTTAATATTGAATCCAACAACATATAAGAAAAAAAAAATCCCCTAGAAAAAATGTGATTTCCTGATATGCAGGGATGGTTCAATATACATGAATTAGGGCCCGACATGGTGGCGCAGTGGGTAAGGTCCTCGCCTTGCATATTCCAGGATCCCATATGGGTGCCGGTTCTAATCCCGGCGGCCTGCTTCCCATCCAGCTCCCTGCTTGTGCCTGGGACAGCAGTTGAGGATGGCCCAAAGACTTGGGACCCTGCACCCAAGTGGAAGAGGCTCCTGGCTTCAGATTGGCTCAGCTCCAGCTATTGTGCTCACTTGGGGAGTGAACCATTGGAAGGAAGATCTTCCTCTCTGTTTCTCCTCCTCTATGTATATCTGCCTTTCCAATAAAAGTAAATAAATCTATAAATATATATATATATATACACGAATTAATGCATGTGGTGCACCGCATTAACTAATTTAAGAATAAAAACATTATTTAAACAAATGCATCCAAAGCATTTGGTTAAATGTAACAACATTTGATTAAAAAAACCTTGTTATGAAAGATAAATCAAAAGAATATCAATTGGGAAGGAGGAAGTTAAATTATTGTGCCATGGCAGATTACATCATTCCATAAAATATGCTAAAGAGACAATTGGAATTCAGACTTTGGTAAAGTTGCAGGATATACAATTGATACGCAAAACTCAATAGCCATTATATAAGCATATAATAACATGGCTGAGAAAGAATCTAAGTCCAGTTCCATTCACAAGAGCTACAAAAATTTAAATACCTTGCAGTACATTTAACCAAAGACGTAAAATAATTCTACAATGAAAACTACAAAACATTAAAGAACAAAACAGAGGCAGACAGAAAAAAATGTGAAGTTCATCTCTGCTCATGAAGTATTAAGGTTGAGTGCCATCATTTCAGGGCAGTGGTAACCAGCAAGGCTGGTGCTGGTGCAAGAACAGAAGATCAATGGAACAGACTAGAAACCTCAGAAGGCAGTCCCACACATGCACAGCCAACCAATGTTTGATACGAGAACTAAAATAACCCAGGGAACAATGCTGTTCGCTTCAACAAATGCTGTTGGGCAATTATATGTTTGCAGCAGCAGCAAGACTCAGATTTCACCTTTTACCAAATCAGCTGTAAATGGAACAAGGACCTAAATCTGCACCCAGAAAATATCAAAACTAGTAAATCATAAGGAGCACACTACAAGATACAGGTATAGGCAAGCTTTTCAGACTAAGAATCACCAAAAAGCAAAGACAGTCAAAGCAAGAAGAAACAAATGGGATTATATTGTACTAAGTCCATTAATATCTGCTTCTTAAAGGAGAAATGGATTCCAGTGCAGTAACAGTTGGGGACCTTAATGCCCCACTAATCAGTAAGGAAATAACAGAGCACACCCAGACATAGAACAAATGGACTCAATTGATAGCTACAAAACTTTATCCAGGATTGATCGCATTATAGGCCACAAAATGAGCCTCATTAAAGTTAGAAAAAAAATATCAAAATCAGGGCCTGGTGATTAAAGTCCTCACTTTGAGTCTGCCAGGATCCAAATGGGCGCTGGTTCTAATCCTGGCAACCCCACTTCCCACCCTGCTTGTGGCTTGAGAATGCAGTGGAGGACGTCCCAAAGCCTTGGGACCCTGCACCCACATGGGAGACCTGGAAGAAGCTCCTAGCTCCTGCCCCCTGGCTTTGGATTGGCTCAGCTCCAGCCTTTGCAGCCCGCTTGGGGAGTGAGTCACTGGATGAAAGATCTTTCTCTTTCTCTCCTCCTCTCTGTATATCTGTGATTCCAATAAAAACAAATAAATCTTTAAAAAAAATCAAAATCACACCATGCGTCTTCCCAGACCATCATGGAATGAAACAGAACAAGTCAAAGTATGCTACAAGATATGAAAATATTTAGAGGCTCAACAACATGATGTTAAATGGACAAAGGGTTACAGAAGAAACCAAAGAGGAAATTTAAAAAGTGATTATAATGAATGGAGATAGCTACATAGCATATCAAACCTATGGGATGAAGTTAAGGCAGTGTTAAGATTGAAGTTCATTTCAATTAATGCCTATGTCAAACTAGAAAAGCAGCAAGTGATGAATGAAAAGCTTGTATCACCTTCAAATTGAAATTCTGAGTATCATCTAAGATCCAGTAGAAAAGAAACAGGTCTGAAGGTCTGTGGCACTCTACGTCATGATAGATGAAGGTCTAATCATGTGATAGGTACAAAAAGCAGTAATGCAAATATTTTCCTAACCTGTTTGATAGTTTATGTAGATTTAATTTTTATGTATTAATAGTTTATTACATATTTTAAAGTATTGCTAAGTTATATAGATAGAAGAATCAGTTTATCCAAAAGCTCATAGTTTCATATTAGTCCACAGATCAGTTAGCTTAGAATCCCCTCCCTTTGAGTTCATTTTCCATGTAGCACTTGTCACGTGATTCACATATGTTTTGATCCTAAGTACTAGAGAGTACGGTCTGTTCCCTTTACATGCATGAACACGCAGGGTATATAAAAGCAGGAACAGCTTGCTTATGTGCACTTTCTTTTTTCAAAGGCTGAGTTCTAAAATTCAGTTTTTGAGTAAAACACGGCATTCATACTATAGCAACTAAAGCTCTCAAATTTTATTCATTACACACAAAATGTTTTTTAAGTTTCAATTATGCTGCCTATTCATAGTGAGTCAGTGAGGAAGAAAACCTCACAACAGTGTCATGAATTTAATTTTGCTCCTAGAGGCCATATATTGGAGTGTTAGTTTCAGTGTTGAGTTTGATGTTAGATGTGGGCTTTTAATGAAATGAAAACCATATAAAATGATCTAAATGAGTACCAATTCCTGAATAGCTAATGTTTCCACAAATAAGAAGAGATTAGGGCATGGACAGACATATGTAGAAGAGAAAGGGAGAGGAACCATTTTCAAACCCAGGAGAGTGGTATCCGCAGAGTGTTTCAAAGTCCTGGTCTCTGACTTCACTTCCATGTGTGCATCAAAGTAAATGCTTGTTGATGATAGACCTAACTGGTAATGTTATCATCCAGAGACAATGCTTAAAGGTGGATCCATCTGATGGCTTAAAACAACAACTTCAACCCCACATTCTTAAATCTCCTGGTCTGAAGTGGTACAACCCATTGACTCTTACATCCCATTGTGCAAAAAAGCCTTGAGGCCACAACTAACTTCCAAAAAGCTCACAAATCCTTTGCAATGCAAGAATCAAACTAGCTTGCCTATTTACAGTTTAGGCTACCCACAAATACTGTTTATACCATGGACTTGGCAATTGAAATACGTCATAAATTCTAGATGCATGTTCTCATTTCCCAGAAATAAACTAGCCTAAAAGGAGAGTGGAGTTGAGGATATTACTAGTAATGTAATGGACCTGCATGGTGCATCACCCTTCAAAACACAAGCTATAGAAGCTTGGTGATTTGTTAGCTATCCATGATATTGCAGACTCTCAAGCAAAAGTAGGTGTCTCACACTTCCCTAGCCTTCAAGCATTATTTATACACCAGGTACAAAATATTTGCTGACTAATAAGACAAGTTGTTTTCATTATGAAATGATCTGAGATCCTGATATAGCAATATACAGCAATGTACGTTAGTTCAGGCATTTAATAATTTAGTACTATCTATAAAAGATCTTATATTGGATTATTGTCTTTGCTCAACTCCTAACACAATAATCCTGAATTCTATGGAAATAACCTGATAAATGCAAAATTAGCATTTAATAGGATCATTGTAGTAGCAAGTTGGAAACAACACAAAATCAAGTGCTGGAGAGTAATTATATAAGGTATACTTGGAAATCACCAAAAATATTCAGACTATTGTATTATACAAGGAGGCACAAAGGTAAAAAGTTTTAACAGCCAACTACCAGTATTAAGCAGCTTTCACACCCTAAAAAGCGCAAAGAAAAGCTTTGCGCTCTGCCTCTGGCAGATTTCACCGCTTTTAAAAAAGCTTTATTTTTTTGGAAAGGCAGATGTACAGAGAGGAGGAGAGACAGAGAGGAAGATCTTCTGTCCTGTGATTCACTTCCCAAGTGACTGCAATTGGTGCTGTGCCGATCCGAAGCCAGGAGCCAGGAACTTCCTTCCAGGTTTCCCACACGGGTGCAGGGTCCCAAGCCTTTGGGCCTTCCTGGACTGCTTTCCCAGGCCACAAGCAGGGAGTTGGATGGGAAGTGGTGCTGCAGGGATTAGAACCGGCACCCATATGGGATCCTGGCACGTTCAAGGCGAGGACCTGAACCGCTATGCTATCATGCTGGGCCCAGTTTTAACTGCTTTTTACTTCAGCCTGGGAGCTGACTGGGATCTGAGCAATGTCTAGGCTTGAAGCAAGTAAGTCACCTTGTTTCCAGCCCATCCCCAGCTCCTACAGCATGCCATACTGAGCACTAACACGTCACAATTCCCCTCAGTTCCATCACCGTCAGTCTCAGTACCAGCATCAGGAGGAACATTGTCTCCTTGAAGAGAGATGAGGGAAGACTGTGGCAGACCTGCTCACTGATAGCATGGCCTGAGAGAGAACCTTGCAGAGCACATGAAATTTGCTTCTGACTCAGAGCGCTAGTGAGGGACAGGGTGCCAACCTAAACTCTAAAAACCTAGAACACAACGCCAACTTCCCAGCTGCTAAGAGGGTAGAAACATGATCTTAAGCTGAGTAGAGGGAACTGTGGCTCACCCAAGTGCAATTAGAGGATTGTATCTGAGGAATAATATGTGATTCTTACTCACTCCAAGTCTGGCCTGGAGAGCTGGCAGGTAATAGGGAATCTAGGCCTGCAAATTATACCTTCCACTTTGTATCACAGGTGCCTTTAATTAGTTTTTTATGTCAGAACAGCAAGAGGCATGTGGCTCTGGGAAGCCTTCAGCTCTTCTGTGAACAGAGTCGCCTTAGGAAGCTAACAGTAGATCTTCTTTGCACTATGTGGGAAGTCGTGGCTGAAAAACAAGGCATTACATGTAGCAGGGTCTCTGGACAACCACCACATCTGGTTTGAGAGGCTCAGAGATCCTCGATTTCCTCAGGTGGGTGACGGCACAGGGTTCTGTGCTCACATCAAGGACCTCACAAGTCCTTTGTGTGTTTTGGGGAAGGTGTGCTTGGCATGTGGAACCACTGTGTGAATCTCAGGAGCCCCTAAAGTTGTGAAAAAATAAACATATTCAGTAAAATTACTGAAAACTTCCCTAAGTTGCACAAAGAAAGGGACAACCAAGAAGAACATAGAACTCCTAACAGACCAGAAACAATACTGTACCCTGCAAAGCTCGTGTTTGTAAACAAAAGTGAAATAAAGATTGCCCAAATAAGCAGAAATTAAAGCAATTCGTCATCTCTAGCCCAGCTTTCAAACAATGCCTATGAATATGATACACAGAGGATGAGTCATCTTTATGAAAAATATGAAGCAAAAAAGTAAGAGTACAAAGAAAATCCAATGAAAATAGGGTACTTGTGGGAAAATGGCAGAGACATATTATTATCAATAATAACATTGAATGTAGGGCCCAGTGCAGTAGCCTAGTGGCTAAAGTCCTTGCCCTGCACGTGCTGGGATCTTATATGGGTGCTGGCTTGAGTCCTAGCTGCCCCGCATTCCATCCAGTTCCCCACTTGTGGCCTGGGAAGGCAGTTGAGGACAGCCCAAAGCCTTGGGACCCTGCAACCAAGTGGGAGACCTGGAAGAGGCTCCTGGCTTCAGATCAGCTCAGGCCATTACGGCCATTTGGGGATTTAATCAATGGATTGAAGATCTCCCTCTGTCTCTCCCCTTCTCTGTATATCTGACTTTCCAATAAAAGTAAATAGATCTACAAAAAATTGAATGTAAATGGTCTAAATTTTTCCAATTTAAAGATGCAGACTAGCACAATGGATTGATGAAAAAGAAGCAATTATTGACTGCCTAAAAATAAACACTAACCAATACAGATAGAATAGAAGTAAAAGGATGGGGAAGAAAAATATTCTGTCATAAAGAATGAGCAAAAAGGTGTTGTATCCATCCAAATACCAGACATAATAGGCTATCTCACTAGAATTGTAAAAATAAACAATGAAAGGTATTATGTAGTGATTAAGGGATCAATTCAACAGGAAGACATGACGAGTAAATACACACGCACCAAATGTTAGAGTACCCGAGTAGTTAAAATACTCTTAGTGGCTTTAAAGGGAGACAGACTCCAGCCTGATAGCAGTGAGGATTTCTGCACCCCATTTCCACCAATGGACATATCAACTACATAGAAAATCTGCAAAGGAATTAATATACAATATGGACCAACTGGACATAATTGATATTTACAGAACAATTTATGCCACAGCTATAAAATATGCATCCATTACATCAGTGCATGACACTTTCCTAGGCCAGACCATATGTTAGGTCGTAACGCAAGTCTCAGCCAATTAAAAAAATGTTGAAATAATAACATGTTTATGTTCTCAACACCAAGGAATGAAACTGGAAATGAACAACTTACAATCTCCAGAAAATAACCAAATGCACACTCCTGAATTAAACATGTGTTATAGATGATATAAAAAGGGAAATCCAAAGATTCTTGGTAAAGGAATGAAGATGACACAACCTATCAGAACATCTAAGTTACAGCAAAGTAGTGCTAAGACAGATGTTTATAGTAATCAGTGCTTACATCCAATACATTATCTAACAGTGCATCTCAAAGATCTGGACAAACAACTTACCAAACCCCAAATTAGGAGGAAATAATTAAAATTAAACCAAAAAATTCCATCAAAATCCAGAAGAGGACACCCGCTTTCACTACTGCTGTCTAACATAGTTCTGGAGTCATTAAGAAAAAGAAACCAAAGGGATGCAAAAGGAGGAAGCCACATTATCCCTGTTTAAGGGTATATGTGTATCTCATGTCCTTGTTTCTCTGACTTGACCTAAGCCCCTGATGGTGGTCTCATGAATGCAGCAGAAGGAAGTCCAAGTGTTTGGGTCTCCTACTCAGGTGGGAGACCTGGCCAAGCTCTTAGCTCCAGGCCCTGGCCTGGCCTAGTGCTGGTCATTAGATCACCAAGGCAGTATTCAGTGTTTGTCAGATCTCTCTCTCTTCTCTTGTCTCTTTCTGAAATTCTTTCAAGATAAATTAATAAATCATATATATGTTATCTATATATATGATATATATTAAAATGGTGCATAAATTTTGAAATGATCAGTTTTTTAATACCAACCCTTAGAGTTCATGATGTTAAGACAGCTTGATTACCAATATGTTCTCATTAGGGTTGGTATATTCAGTAATGCTGTACAATACATAGAACCTTATACTAAAAAATGTAGCTACATTTTAAGAAACACTTTGTAAAAAATATAAATAGTGTTATATCTTACCACAACAGGAATATCAAAGGCCAAGATTACCTATTACGTCCTAAACTAACAATGGAAAAGGAATTTCAAAAATATTTGGAAATTAACAGCACAGTGTCAAATAGTCTGAGTCAAATAAGAAATCAGAAGAGCAATTAGAATATGCTTCAAGATAAATGAAAATGAAAATACATTAACATAAACTCACTGGATTCAATAATAGTAAAATGTATACCTGTAAATTTATTTTTAAAAAGGGAAAGTCTCAGATGAATAGCCTTCTGTCATCTAAAATGAGAAAAGGAGCAAGCTGAAAGCAACCAGTTATAAATAAAGTGGAAAACAAACACATGTATAAAATCACTTTGATAAAAATCAGCAAGATAATTAAATTTAGACTGACAAATGGAAATTAAAATGAAATGCATTCTTAAGACAACAGAAATAAATGGTAATATCTAAATATTAGGCAACTTGAATAGATGAATTTTAAGAGATGCAAATTTTCAACATTAACTCAAAAGAAATAGGAAACTTTGATATAGCATTTTAATAATTAGAATTAAAAAATCGAGAAAAGCCCCTCAGAAAACTTCAAAACCAGATAGCTTTTCTGTTCAATTCTATTAATTCTCCTCCAGAGACTTAGCACCAATTCCTCACACTTTTCCAAAAGCCAGAAGTTTTCTTTTCCCAATTCATTCTAGAAGGCTAGTTTTACTTTCTAGCTATTATCAAGCAAAGATATTACAATTTCAGAAAATTATAGACTAATATTCCTTAGGAAAATTTACAATGAAATGTTTAAACAAAACAGTAGTTAGCTGAATTCAGCAGTACAGAAAAAGTTATACATGGTTATCAGTTGAAATTGATGTTAGGAGTGCAAGGTGGGTTAAACATAAGAATCTATTAGAACCGCCCCCATATAGGTTCTGGTGTGAGCAAAATGAGGATGTTAGCTGCTAGGCTACTGTCCTGGACCCCTAACAATGCCATTTTAAATTATGCATTCTAACAGAGGTTCCAGTCAGGGAAATTAAACAATAAAATGATATAAAAGGTATTCATTTTGGAAAGAAGTAAAATCATCTCTACTTAAAAATAGTATAGCTGGGGCCTGGCAGAATGGCCTATCGGCAAAATTCTCGATTTGCAACTGCCTGAATCCCATAATAAGCACCTTTTTTTTTTTTGTCCCAGTTGCTCTACTTCCCATCCTTCTCCCCGTTTGTGTTCTGGGAAAGCAGTAGAGGATAGTCCAAAGTCTTGGAACCCTGCAGCCATATGGGAGACCCAAGGGAAGTGTCTGGCTCCTGGCTTTGGATTAGCTCGTCTGTGGTGTTGCGACCACTTGGGGAGTGAACCAGGGGATGGAAAATCTTTATTACCTTCTCTCTATAAATCTCCATTTCCAATAAAAATAAATAATCTTGAAAAAGACAAATACTATAGTACACAAATAAAAACAGAAAAATACTGGTTGAAAAACATTAGTTCATCAAGGTTTCAAGATGTAAAACTCAGTGTATTTTTTGACAACATAATCCAAAAATGAAACATCAGAAATAATGAAGTACTGGCATATAATGAAATAAAAGCAATTTTGTATTGATTTCTACCACAATCATTTAAACACCTAAATTAATAGAAAGCATGTTACATTTATTTATTGAAAGTCTGCATTTTGAAGATGACGTATTACCTAAATTTATCTATACATTGACCAAATACCTGTTGATATTGTTGCTGCACTGTTAATAGAAATGTATAGGTTGATTCAAAAATACAAATATACTAATGGACTTGAAGAACCCAACGTGGGGAAGAACAAAATTGGAGGATTCACTCATCTTAATTTTAAGGGAGATCATAATTTAGGTGTATTAGCAATGAAAATATTATGCAGCCTGCTGCAGTAGCATCCTATATACATGCCAGTTTGAATTCTAGATGTTTTCCTTTTAATTAACACCCTGCTAATGTGCCTGGGAAAACCAGGACGATGGCCAAGTGCGTTGGCCCATGCTTTCATGTGGGAGACCCAGAAAAAAATCTTCTGGCTTTAGACAGTCTCAACTGCAGCCGTTGTGACAATTTTGTAAGTGACCAAGTGAAAGGGAGGAAGACCTTTCTACATCACATCCTCCACCCCTATACCCATCTTACTAACTCTACATCCAAGTAAGTAAAAATATTTTTTAAAAATATTGCGATAGTGACAAAGAAGTATAGACTGAAGGTCAATATGAAAATCCAGAAATGGATTTCGATATTTTTGATCAAGCATTTCCAGAAAAATTTCCAAATTAAGTTGTTGATAAAGTGTTTCTAACAAATGGTGTTGGAACAACTGGGTAACTAAATTAAGTATGTGTGCATGTGTATATAAATATATTCATTTATATACAATGTGTATATTCATTTATATACATGCTTGCCCAACAACTCAAAATAAATCAAGCACCTTTTTTGTGTACTAAAATTACAAATTTCTAGACAAACTTACATATCTTCATGAACTTGACATGTATCATTTTTTCCTGAATATCAAAAGGGAACAAATAGCCAAAAGAAAAAAGTGAATTGCACTGTTGTTCTACTAATGTCAGTATAGAAAAACCAGAGTTCCAAGATTGAGAACATTTTTGAAAATAAAATAATGAAAAAGTCTAATACCTGTAAAACATGAAAATCTTACTACTTGATAATGGAAAAACAAATGTATATAGATGTACATTTTCTCAAAGCAGTTATGAAGATGAGCAAGATGGTTATCAAAAGATGCTCAACATCATTTATCAGTGGTAAAATACACATCAGAGCCACAATATGGTGCCGTTTCACTCACAGTAGGATCATGTAATTCAAAGGCAAGCAATCACAAATGTTGGCAGAAATGGAAAGATACTAAACTTCATGTGAGTGGGAATAGAAAGCAATACATCCATTTTGGAAAAAGTTCCACCAAAATACAAAGGATTGCACAAAACTGCAATGAAGAACTACGTGCTTATAAACAGGAAAATCAAGAAGAAAATGGGTAATTTCTTGAATTTACACTATTTACCAAGATTTAATCTAGAAGATGCAAATAAATCAGATTCATTAACAGCAATAGCAGAAGCAGTGGTCAAATTTACCATCAAGTGGAAGTACAGAGCCTGCTAGCTTTACGACTGAACTCTACAAAACATTCAAAGATGAAGTCCTTCTACTACTTTTCAAACCATTTCAAGATATTGAAAACAATGAAATATTACCAAGCTCTTTATGCGGTTAGCATGACTTTAATATCAAGGGCATAATATGAAAGCAAAACTACAAACATGTATCCTTAACAAGCACAGTAATAAGATGTCTCAAAAGCAGGCGTGGCACGGTAGCCTAGTGGCTAAAGTCCTCACCTTGAATGCACCAGGATCCCTAATGGGAGCTGGTTCTAATCCCAACAGCCCCACTTCCTCATCCTGCTCCCTGTTTGTGGCAGTTGAGGATGGTTCAAACCTTGGGACCCTGTACCCATGTGCGAGACCTGGAAGAGACTCTGGGCTCCTGGTTTTGGATCAGCTGAGTTCCAGCTGTTGTGGTCACTTGGGGAGTGAATCAGCGGATGAAAGATTTTGCTTTCTGCTTCTCCTCCTCTTTCCAATAAAAATAAGTAAATCTTTTTAAAAAATAATCTCAAAAGCACACTAGCAAACCAAATCCAAAACCACATCAAAAAGATTACATTATTACAATCAAGTAGAATTTATCCCAGACATGCAAGGGTGGCTAAATATTCACAAACCAATAAATGCCATTAATCACATAAACAGAATGAGAGACAAAATCCACATGTTCATCCCAATAGAGAGAGGAATTTTAAAAATGAAGTTAGGGAAGCTATCTGGACTCTCAAGCGAACTTAACAACACAACTAAATAATTAATGGACAGGTTCTAATGGAAAAGTTTGGGCAGTCCTATAAAAAATGTTTCTCAGATGTTTCTGTTGTACAGTGATATGAAAATCACTTATAACACTAGTCTTCAAGAATAGAGGATATATGTTTTAGTGACAAGTTTCTTTTAGATACAATAAACAGCACTTTTACACAAGACCTAAAGCTCTTATCATTTACAATTTTATATTCACATGCATTGGTCCAGGATCAGACTTTACCAAGGATGTTGCTAAATGGATTATTTCTAAATTTTCACAAATTACTAAACAGGTGGCCAATTGTCCTAGTACTCTTGTCCAGTGACTCAAAACTTTTATAGATAAACTTGATTGCTTTGGCTTCTTCTTCAGCACTGTATCTGAGCATATGTACACCTTTTTCATGCTATTAGCTCCCATATTTAAATGCAAGGCATTTTATAGGAACCTGTCATTACCAGTGTAAAAACTAATTGCAAGTTGCATGCTACATTAAATTTTCCCATAAACAAACAACCAAGTAGTAAAACATATGCTAATAAAGAAATGATTATTTTACTCCTGTACGTGCCAAGGAAGGCTCCTCAAATCTAGAATTTTGATAAGCTGGGGAGCTTGTAATTCCAGATACTGTTTTCTAAGATCTTTGACAGATTCCATCAACTGTGGTCCCCTTTACATGTAGAGGTGCGATTTCATTATACTGGTGAGGTTTTATATTGAATAAACACCCATTGGTTCCAGTGGAAGTCGGGACTGAAAACAGAACCAACCCAGCAATTGCAACCACCAGCTGATCATGGCGATGGACTGTGCCGGGCCCTATGCTTGCTAGAACATACAAGAATCTGGTCTAGGAATACCTCAAAGTTTCTTTGGGGATCTCCCCAATCGAACTGCTGGACTCAGAACCCTAGCCAAGAAAAGACAGAAGAAACAACAAGTCAATCAACCACCTCAGCTATATGTTGGCAGTGAAATACTAGGCAAACGAAGACTATGATAGACTATGTCAACCAGTGAATTCTTCAATGACCTCATCATGCTTGGAGTGGCGAAACTGGCAGCGATTCATAACTGAGGAACTATTAAAACCACTTGAGCAAGTATCTCAGAGCATGTCCCACATCTGGGACTTGGGGTGGGTGGGAAACTGGGTGGGGCTTCTCCCTCAACATCCTCCTTTACCTCAGATACAAGAAGGAAACAATATGGACATAATAGTCTTACCCACTTCCCTATAGCACCTGAACCTTTTTTACCGTAATTAACTATGTAAAGACTGTCAAAAATATAATAAAAAAAATGTTAGGGAAAAAAAAGAGAACCTCATGGCAAAAAAAAATCATATAACCTATATGTGTAATATGACATTTTGAGATTTGATTACTGTTTACAGCCTTTGTCTATACTTTTGATGAATAATACTTTTTTCTTTTCATTTCTTTTGTTTAAATTTTTACAGATTTCAATTATAAAATGAAAGTATGCCATGATAAATATTAGAGGAAAAAAAGAGTAAGAAATGAAAGTAAGAGGGTACGGTAAGGAGTATGCTCCTAAATTTGTATTATGAAATACCTGAAATTAGCTCATTTTATAGAAACAAGTGATAAAAACATTAAAAGCTGTACATATGTAAGATATAGGAATTTTTTTCTTTACATAAAGTTTAAATGACAAAGATCATCCTCCAAAATGTATATTTAGGACATGAATTGCACAAGTAAGACATAACCCCAGGTCCACGGAGTAGCCTAGTGGCTAAAGTCCTTGCTTGCACAGGCCAGAATCCCATATGGACACTAGTTTCTGTTCTGGCTACCCCGCTTCCCATCCAGTTCCCTGCCTGTGACCTGGGAATGCAGTTTAGGATGGCCCAAAGCCTTGAGATTCTGTACCGGTAAGGGGGACCTGGAAGAGGCTCCAGGCTTGTGTCTTCGGATTGGCTTAGCTCCAGCCGTTGTGGCCGCTTGGGGAGTGAATCAGTCGACGGCAAATCTTCCTCTGTCTTTGCCTCCATGTATATCTGACTTTCCAGTGGAAAAAAATAAGTAGATCTTAAAAGAGAGAGAGAAAATCTTTCTATTATAATAATCTTATTCTAGCTAAGCCTTGTCTTGTATGTTGTAGATGATTCCACGTAGATGATATAACCTTGGCACAGGTTCTAAGACGAAGCTAGATCTCAAAAGCTTGATTTTTTTTAGAATATAAACAAATGAGCATGTCACTAAAGAAACACAATATTAATTTTATCATGACTTATGTTAGGTAAATATTAAGGCGGAATATTTTACCATAATAGAATTTTCAAATCATTACTACCTAAGACTATCTAATATGGGCAAATATTGGAGTGCAGGGTAGCAGATGGGGAAATAATTACTAAAGTGTGCAACTTTGACTTCATGAAAGTATGTTCAAATGAAATCCAATAATAGCTATAAACTAATGAACTATTTTTAAAATCTATATATAATAGATATATAAATATATATTCTAAATCTATATATAGATTTTTTAAAAATAGCTCATTAGTGTGTGTGTGTATATATATAGTCCATGAATCATTTTCTATCTTTCAGCTTTTGATGATACCTTCTTTGTATTTCTCACGTTCATTTATAATTGCATACACATTTAAATTTTTCTTCTCCAAGGCAGGGAAATAACAAATTTTCAATCTTTTCTAAGCAAATATTGCTCCACTTTCTGCAGAATTATAATAACTTCATACAAGAGGTCTGTGTCTTCACATACTCAGATTTTGATCTTTGCTGACTTGAGAATGGCAGACTCGAGGTAAATGTCCATAGTAACTTCATGATTTCAAAAACACAAGAGAAAATAATAAATTACATTCTATCATGTGGTTGAAAACTAAGCCTGCTTGACTGAATCCTGGGAAATTAAAAGGATTCTTCTGTCTTCCCCACATAAAATTGGATGGGATTCTCATGAAATCGGGCTAAGCATTAAAGCCTGAGAATCCTTCACTTTAACCCACATTCTGTTCCCCAGGAATAGCTCTCTTGACAAAATGGTGCTGCTTTGGGTTCCGCATCCAGATGGCATTGTAAAATAAGACTTGTCTGATCATCTCAGAGTCTTGTAAAATGTTTGTTTTGAGTACAAAGAAGTCAGTCTGTATGGCTGAACATGTGGCAAAGGAGAAGGAAGAGGGAGTTTTCTAAAGAGATTTTCACTTGCATAACATAAATCTGTCATGTGCTTTAAAAAAATCAATGGTTTTATGAAGCAAATATTTATCTTACTACAGAACGACTGCTCATTACCTTGTGGTCCTCAGTGTAGTCTGCACAAATTACTCTTCTTCTTTCAGATTTAGAAGCTATCAACACACAGACATGACACGCCAAAGTCAATTTTCTAAAACCCCTAAATGGATACAGCATTATCTCCTGGCTCTTGGTTCATTTAATCTTTTTTTTTCCCCTAGTATAGTACTAAATCTAGACTATCTTAAGAGAAATCATTAGGTTATGAAACAACAAATTACTGAATTTGTGTATATAGAAATGCTTTCTTGTGATCATGTAAATAGATTGGAAATCTGAATTACCAAAATGCCCCTGATGTTAATAAATACTCAAAGCTCAGTAAAAATCTATTACATCACTTACACTCCATTCTTTTTTTTTAAATGTATAAGATGAAATCATTTGAATATTAACATTGATATGGTAACAGCATGTTTCTGTTTTCAATACACTGGTATACAATTATGTGCAAGAGAAGGCAATTTTTTTTTCCTTTTGAGAGTAGTTAGACACAATGGTTGCTGGAATCTGTAATTTCATACTCAAAAAGTGCAGTAAAATATTAAAAGGGTAGACTTGTGGCTTTATTTTAGTAAGGTAATGACAAATCTTTGATTGAAGAAGAAGAAAACACAGAATAAAATCTGTCTATATTATTGGGGGCTGGGGTTGTGGAGTAGCACATTAAACCACTATTTAGTAGTTCAAGTCTGGTCTGCTCTGCTGCTATTCCAGCTCCATGTTAAACTGCCTGAGAAGGCAGTAGAAGATGAACCATGTACTTGGGACCATGTATTCTTCATGGGAGATCCAGATGAAGCTATAGGCTCCTGGCTTCAGCCTGTCCCAAATTCAGTGTTTACAATTATGCAGAGTAAAACAATAGAGGGAAGATCATCAATCTCACACATTATCCACCCACCCCCTTATTCTGCAATTCACATAAAGAAACTTGAAAGAGAAAAATGATTGGGCTAAAGTGACATGTGTATGCTAAATTAGAATATTGTATACATGTACTTCATATTTCACTCATGTGTGTATAATTATATACCAAGAAAGTATTTTTCTATAGTAAAGATTCATAATCATGCAGGATCATCTCTCATTTTCCCTCCTCCCTCCCTGTATCTGCCTCCAATCATTTGTTCCAAAGTAATTACAATGTCATAGTCATTCATTTCACTTTTACAAGCTTTACTTTCTGAGATATAAATGCATCATGGTATAGCGATGTACAAGAATCAAAGAATGAATAAAATTTGCGATCATTTGAAAAGAAAAACAAACCTATTAAGCAAATTAAATGAAAGCTTTAAAAAATCATTCACCACAATGAGGAAGGATTCCTGCCAAAGTCAGCAGGCTTTGTGTTGTAACAATGCAACAACCTAATCAGAAATTAAAATTAACTATTTGGCAATACAATGTAATTAATTTCAAACTTATTATAAAGGTATAGTGTAGAATTGCTGTAAGCATAAACAGATAACGCAACACAAAGTAAAGTCCAGAAATAGACTCATCCTGATAAGGATTTTCGCTTCTTAATAAAGACAGAAGGACGGTTCAGGTGAGGAAGGACAAATTTCAACATATGGTGTTGCAACCACTGATCTCTCTGACCCTATCAAGGAAATGCCATTCTAACCTCATAATGTATATAAAATTCAACTGAGCCATAGAATTAATTTTAAGCTTAAGCATATAAAACTGATAGGCAAGAACAGAGAATTTTTAAAAATGATTTTTATTTATTTTTATTGCAAAGGCAGATATACAGAGAGAAGGAAACACAGACAAATCCCTTGTCTACTGGTTCACTCTCCAAATGGCCATGGTGGCCAGAGTTGAGATGATCCCAAGACAGGAGCCAGGAGTTTCTTTCAGTTCCCCCACACAGGTGCAGTGTCCTAAGCCTTTAAGCCATCTCTACTGCCCTTCCAAGACACAAGCAGGGAGTTGGATTGCAAGTGGAGCAGCCTCAACACAAAGTGGCACTCTCATGGGACCCAGCCACTAGGCTACCAAGCCAGGCCTCAAACATAGAATTTTTTATGATACTGAGTTAAGACCGTTTTCTTAGGCATAATACAAAAAGAATAACTATCCAAAAAATGAATATGAGCTTTTATCAAAAATTCTATTTTTGTTTCTTTCTCCAAATGCACTATCAAGAGAATGGAATGGGATGGAAAATCAAAACCTAAAAAAGTATTTTTAAATTCTTCATGTGGGTCTGGCACGGTAGCTTAGTGGCTAAAGTCCTTGCCTTGAAAGCTCCGTGATCCCTTAAGGGCACCAGTTCTAATCCCGGAGGCCCCATTTCCCATCCAGCTCCCTGCTTATAACCTGGAAAAGCAGAGGACAGCCCAAAGCCTTGGAACCCTGCACCCACAGCGGAGACCTGGAAGAAGCCCCTGGCTCTTGGCTTTGGATCAGCTCAGCTCTGGCCATTTCTTTCACTTGGGGAGTGAATCGCTGGTTGGAAGATCTTCCTCTCTGTCTCTCTTCCTCTCTGCATGTCTGACTTTACACTAAAAATAAATCTTAAAAAAATTGTTCACGTGATGAATAGCTTGAACCCAAAAAATAAAAGACTCAGTTACAAGAAAACTGAGAAACAATGTTCTTTAGAACAGTACCCTCTCTCCCACTGTTGGTGTAAGTGTGGACTAGTGCAGCCACTAAGGAAGTCAGCATGGAGAACATTCAGGCGACTGATGCCTGATCTATGATACAGCTGTACCATTCCTGGAAATATATCCAAAGGATGTGAAACCTGGCTACAACAAACTGACCTTCAACCCCATATTTGTAGCAGCACAATCCACAAAAGCAAAGATACAGAGTCAACCCAGATGTCTGTCAAAAGAGGAATGGATAAAGAAACTGTGGTACCTCTACTCCATGGACTACCACACAGCCATTAAAAAGAAATGCAAATCCCATTTGATACAAATTGGTCCCAGCTTCACATTATTATGCTCAGTGAAATAAGCCAGTCCCCAAAGGACAAATATCATACTTTCTCTGATATACAGCAACCCTAATGCAAAGTGCAAAACAGATACATAGATAAATAAATATATACAAATACTATCATAGGTGAACTGTGAGAGCTTTTAATTATTGAGAATGTTGGCATCATCTCTTACTGTTTTCCCTTTTAGAGACTTAAAAATATTAATTAATTTTATTATTCTATGATATAGTTCTATAGTCTCTGGGCTTTCCCTGCCCCCTCCATAAATCACTCCCCCTGCCATCAGTTTCCCCCATGGCATTACAGTAGCATAATCCCTCATAATCAGTGATAAATCCATCTTTCTGCTATTTATTCCTAGGCTGACATTGCAGCCAAGAGTCCAGCATCCTATTGTCAAGATACATTTAACAGTTGCATTGGGAGTCCCTCTTTGATTTGGAAGTAGAGATGCACACTGCATTGTATTTCCACATCTGTATGTGATAGTCTCTACTACACCGTTACTTTACATCCCCAGAAGTGAAAATCCATAAAAGAAAATTAACACAGAGAAAAAATAATTTCCTGTTCTTTTTTGCTATTTTTAATTTTTGTTTTATCATACTTATATGGAATGGATTTCCAAACCACTCACCTCCAAAAATGAATTGATTCTAACAAATATGAATATAGAAACAGTTTGAATTTAAAAAGCTAAATCAAAAAATATAAAAGCTAAGGTTTTTTATTCCAGTTATATAAAATTCTATAAACTAAAAATTAACTTGTTTAACAAAGCATGCCGATTGGTGATTGGGAGAGTGCTACGAAGGGGAAAAGAGAGACCGTGAAAGAGCAATAGGAAACCACAGTAACTATGGCTATTATGAAGATTTTCAAAGGTTCACAGAAAAGGTACATTATGAAAAGCCCATGTACAAAATCAAAGCTTTTCATCAATGTAAACCATCCTTTAATTCTACATTTAAAATATCCTTATGTGGGCACATTCTTCATCAACTATATATATATATATATATATATATTTGCCTATATATATATATATATTTATATTTATAGAATATATAAATGTCATTCACTACTAAGTCAGTCTTTTTAAATGATAAATCTGCCCTAATCCAACAAAGTTAGTAAGAATGTGTTAATCCAGACACGACACCAAATTCTGTTTTTATGTTATAATCCTTTATACTTTACTGAATCACTGCCTTAAACCTGACACTTCATTGGAGATTGAAGTTTAATCATTTAGAGAAAAAAATAATTGCTTTAGTAGTATATATAGCAAATTGTGCGAAATCACGAAGTAGGCCTACATGGAGGAAAGCTAAATATTTGTGAGAGAAAATCCATGGAATCTGTCTGGCACTGTGAGTCAGAGAACATATGAGCTGATACAAATTCTTTGCCAACTTCATTACTCACTTGTGATATTTGACACTGACCATCAATGGACAAGTACTGAGATCTGGTAACTCATCCATTATGCAGGGATGACAGTTCAGATTTGTCATCTAAAAAGAACACTGATGTGGCAGATTCACATGGAACTCTCAGTTTGGAGGCCTGTCAATGAGCAAACACATCAAATAATGAATGATAACATCATGTATTTACAGAGAAAGTTTAATAGCCAATGATGTCTTCATTAAGTAAAAGTGATGTGTGTGACATAACAGGCTTCTGGCGATAACAAATGCTCTGGCTTAAATCCTGAATGGACTTAAAAGCAAACTGGTAGAGGAACAGAAAGTCAGATGACTGAAATTAGGAATAAGTCCTAAAAAAATACTCCATTCAGGCTAGATATTCGCCTTTTGTGATTAGAATGCTAGTTGTGTCCCTAGAGCCCATATTAGAATTTAGCATTTATGAATGGCTTTGCTCCCTTGTGATGTACATCCTGAGAAGCAGCTGCTGATAGCTCCGGGACTTGGGCTTTTGCTACTCAGATACTGGGACTGAGTTCACACTTGGGCCTGGCCCACTAGCGCTACTGGGGGCATTTGGTGAGTGACCAGCTGTAAAGGCTGTCTTTGTACCCAGTTCTGTCACCTCTTCTCTGCAATGAATATGGTGATAGGGAGAAGAATTTGCACCTCGACATTCTTTTTTGTAACAGAAATTTCATTTTATTTTAGAATTTAGAGCTTCTGTTAGAGTAACTGGTACATTGTGGAGATTAAGAAGCCTTGGATACTGATGAAGCTGGAATTCTCTGGAAATCTTTTCAGTACCTAAGTAACACCAGCATTCTCAATGATACTCCAACGGTGATTTGGTAAGATAAGTATTAGTTACCCCACTCTCTAACCACCTATTGTTCATGTCAGTGGAGAGCAACCAAGATAGGAAAGGATGCATTTTGATCCTAACTCCAGCTTACCCTATCTTTTTACTTTCTGACCTGCTGTTGAGCAACGCAAAGCTAACTGCAGTTGATGCTTCATAGAATGAATCTGAGAACGATGCAGAAATCATGTGAGGTGGTGTGATGTTAACAACCACATGTAACTTCAGATTTTAAACACACACACACACACACGGACCTTTAAAAATCAAAAAAAGAAATTAAATGCATATCTCACTGCAAAAATTCTAGATCTATACATACTGCCTTTATGACACACATTTCCATGAGCTTTTTGAAAGCTCCGCACGTTGTTCTGCATATACTTCTATTTGTGCTTTATATATGCACAATAATATAGC
The DNA here is from genome assembly GCF_030435755.1 of Ochotona princeps. Taxonomy (NCBI): domain Eukaryota; kingdom Metazoa; phylum Chordata; class Mammalia; order Lagomorpha; family Ochotonidae; genus Ochotona; species Ochotona princeps. The sequence continues at coordinate 19,198,473 of NC_080839.1, read as the reverse complement.
ACATGCTTATAGTAATTACAAATGTGCATATTAAGATAATATATACACTATATTATAAGTACATGTGTTATACAGAGTGATTTTTAACAATAGAAAATGGAATTGTAAAATGTGGTGCAAAAATTGTGAAATTCATGCATGCAAGGAGTATTCATAATGTTCTCCAAAAATGCATTACAAGAGCTATGCAGGGATTTAACTTTTGCTGCCTTGGAGCTTATCTCAGTTCATTTTTCTATGAACTTCTTAATGTATTCTAGTACATACAGATGTATGTATATTGACTTCTATATTTGTCTTCCACTGTATTTATCTCGCTACTATTTTACCTTGAGATCTTCTGACCTCTTATGCATTTTGTTCTATAGAACGTTTTTATTTTTATTATAAACTATTTATGGCAAATCAGTTGCATTTAAGCTGGTTGAATCTTCTCTGTTCTTTCCAGCTAAGATTTTAGGCAAAGATTTTAGCTTAAGTTGAGACTATTTTAGCTTTTACTCAAAACTTTTGCCATCAGTAGAAATACAAATAAGGTCAAATGGCCACTATTATCTCCTGGTATATAGGATTTGAACCCGAGCACTCGGATACGGGATGTGATGTAGCACCTTAAGCACTAAGCCAATGCTTATCCCCTTTAGTCAGTTTTAATTCAGCTGTCACAGGTAATGCTATTATATGGTAGGGGTCTCTTAATTCTACGTATATCATCTCAAAGATTTTATTTTTTCCCATGAATAGGTAATTGTCTCTAGGAAGAATCTGCTTGTGTATTTTTCATTCTAGTATGGTACTCTGCTTTTCAAATAAATCAATAAATCTTTAAAGTAAAAGCGTTTTCTGTTCCCCAGGAACTTAGTTTATAAGAGATAAAAAAATACAAGTAGTTGATTTGTATCATGTGATACATAAAAAGTGCTGTCAGTGAATAAAGTTGGAAAACCCAGGTCCAGCCTACAAATACATCACATTGCTCCTTCAAAAAACTGAATGAAAAAAGGATTCAGAAATTCATACAGATGGGGCTGGTGCAATGGAGTTTCAGGCTGATCTTCCACCTGCAGCACTGGCGCCCCATACTTTCACAAGTTCATTTCCTGTTGCTGCACTCCCCATACAGCTCCCTGTTTATGTCCTTGGACCCCTGCGTCTATATGGGAGGAATGGAGAAAGCTCCTGTCTTCAGATGTGACTCAGCTCCAGTCATGATGACCATTTCAAGAGTGTACCTGAAGATAGAACATCTCGCTTTATAAAACTCCCCTGCTTCTGTATATCTGTCCTCAAATAAAAATATACAAATAAATCTTTAAAAAATCATCACACACAAGAGACTTCCAAGAGTTTATAGTCTGTTCAAATATGCGATATAAACTCACGTGTCAGCAACAAGAGTCAAATTCTTAAGTGCAAAATATCATGAAAAACTAAAGAAGTGTATATAATCTCATAAAGGAAATCAGCCATATCTCAGGCAAGTGTTTGCTGTCATTGCAAAGTTTGATTTTTTTGTTTTGTTAAAATCATCCTCAAAAATCTAACAAAGTAGTATCATTCTCATTAAAAGTCTCAAAGGCAACAGATTGTCCCATAGTACAATGTCAATTTCTCTGCTTTCTCTCTCCTCCTCCTCTCCTCTCCCCACCTCCAACACTCTGCCTTTCAGATAGATAAATAAATCATGAAAATAACTGAACTAACTTCAGTTCACTTCTAAAAAAAAAGTTTTGTCAGGGCCCACGGGGAGTCTGTGATCTCCATCTGTGGATTAGAGGCAACCTGTTCTTCAGGAAAGAGAGGACACTGGTTCTGCTTCCTGTATTCATGCCTGGCAGCAACTAAGTGTGCCTGTGATAGGAACACAGTGGTAGACCAATGGGGTGGCAGCTGAGGCTATCAATTAACTATGCCTTCCTCAGCAGGTAAGCTGAATAGTGGATTTTCACTTCTGCCGTAGGGACCATGGGATTTAACCCCTTTAAAGTTAGTTTTGTACCTTGTAAAATAAAGAAGATGGCACTACCATGTATCTGTGACAGTAGTAATAATAAATGAGTTAAAGCCCATAAAATAAACATAATACCTATGGTATACAGATAATGAACAATATTCTCTAAAATGTTTTATGCCTTTTTAGAGATAATTTATCATTTTAGTAACTATGATATCTATCACAAAATGTAGTTATAAACCCGTACGTTTTCAATAAGCAAATAATTAAAGATAATGACCTTCTAATGATCATAAAGACTAGACCCATTTATACACCAAGCTGAGTTTGTTACCTGCTGAGAAAGCAGGAATGCATTCCTAGCACTGCTAGGATACTAAGGGATTTATTATTAGATGGTGTGTAGAGAAATTTGTGAAAATTTAATCATCTGCTAGGTTATCTGGAGAATAAACAAAGAAAGCTCTTGTTTCCTTTGGTTTGGCTGCTATCAGAGAGCAAGGGCCATTAGGTGATTTAGTGTCTCAACAATTTTTATCTAGAAATAGTAGGAGCAGCACATAGCTTAATCATTCTTGGGACTTACAGAATGTTTCAGTGTATCTGCTAATAAAGATAATGGATCATTCTGTTACCTGAGAACTGAAATTAAAGGGTACAGAGACAACCATACAGATTAAAAAAAGAAAAAAAAGCGAAAAAGCAATTGAAACAGATTGGAAAATGTCCAGATGCCTAAGTACAATCTAATGCAACAAGAAATTCAGTGTTTTCAAATTGCTTCGGTTTTGTAGATGGGAAGCATTCCTTTTGGGTCTACATCTTTTCATGGGTTGATACTACCATTTGAGTATCTGACTTGTCATACGACATACTTGTTCTTCAATATGTATGTAATCAAGGTCAGACTTTTCATCTTGTCAGTTTAACCCAGCTTTCTCATGGCATTGACTATGCCAAATTTTGGGAAACAGACAAATGTCTTGATGACAGTTAAAAATATCAGTTTTGCATTTTGTTACTTGGTTTACATCTGAGTAAAATCCTGACAACTGCTCTGGATACATAAATCACTTAAAAAAACTAGAGAATACCCTAATTCTTTCTAGAATAAATTAGTATATTATTCTACATTTGTTTAGCTCTGAAAGAATGAAAGATAAATTGTTTATGGTTCTTGATTTTATAACTATTTGGCAGTTAATTCAAAATGCAATTTGTGTCCATTATACTATTCTTTCTAAATCCATTCGCACCCTTCAAATTGTCACAACTAATCACACTGTATTTCTAGCCTTCAGAAAATAACAACTTTACACCAGCTCAATTTCTTCAGACACAGGGTTCTGAGCAGTGAAGCATTTCTTCAGCCTTTTGTTAAAGTCTTTGAAGATTTCCATGGCAAAATGAGAGAATAACCAAGGCAAAGAAAGTTCATCAGAAAAAGAAAAAAATAAAGTTTGTATGCAAATGAATTATCCTATTCTATGTTTTCTTTCAGCTTCACACCTTTTGGGGTGTTACTGTGCAGCCTTGTTTGATGATTTGCAATGGTGAGGCTTCACCTGCTGCACTAACCTACCCTGAAGGTTACCCAGTCTAGTGCGATGAAGTCAATCACCAGGGGAAATTGACAAATGACTTCAGTGGAGAAACCGTGCACAAATATCAGGCCCTATTACAAATGCGCTTTAAAGAAAAACATGAGCAACATCTGCAGTTGTCACATTTGAACTGTTTAAATCTTCTACGTGATCTTAGCTGATCACAAAAACATTGTGTATGTCTTAATCTGGAGTGAATACAAACCTAATTTATACAAAATGTAGTATTTCTAACTATTATGAATCTTGGTGAATTATTTAATTAGGTAAGTATAAGAAACTCTAACTTACAACCTTAAAGTTAACTTACAAGATCAATGTCTGTTTGATGTTCAATGTGTTCCCTCCCAGGATTGGAGCAACTTAACAATTATTCACCCTCTTGTATTTCCTACTCATTGAGTGTAACTTATTAAATATCCAGGTAATTAAAAACTTTATCTCAAATGTATCCCATTACTGAACATTTTTTCTTGATTATTTTTGTGTGTAGATGAGGAAGACAATAAAGAATAAGAAGATAGTCTTTGTGTACTCCAAAATGTCCCAACCAACAGGGAGATTAAAAATATATCCATGGCCCAGCATGGTAGCCTAGCAGCTAAAGTCCTCACCTTGGGCATGCCAGGATCCCATATGGGCGCCGGTTCTAATCCTGGCGGCCCTGCTTCCCATTCAGCTCCCTGCTTGTGGCCTGAGAAATCAGTCGAGGATGGCCCAAGGCCTTGGGATCCTGCACCCATGTGGGAGACCAGAAAGAGGCTACTGGGTTTGAATTGGTTCAGTTCTGGCCATTGTGGACACTTGGGGAATAAGTCATCAGAGGATCTTTCTCTCTGTTTCCTCCTCTTTGTATATGACTTTACATTAAAAAATAAATATTTAAAAACACATATAAACTACAGGACATTTTAAATACATAGACAATAACAAATTAGTATGTAGTTGGAAAGAAGAGAGTAGTCGCATTTGAGTAGAGGCATCAGAAAAGATTTTGGTGAAAAGCTTATTCTTGAAATGAACTTTCAAGGGTGGATAGAATTCTGATATGTAGACAAAAATGATAAAATTTCAGATGAAAGGGAGCCTGAGCGAAAAACTGAAGGTGGAAAATGTTAAACGCAGAGGTGAAATGTCTGTTTCCAAATCACTTGTACTGGAGAAGACAACATTCAACAGGAAAACAAATGCAGCTAGTAAGAGTTGGACAAGTGATTTAGGGAATATTATATTGTATTAGGTGGGAAATATTAGACCTAGGATGGATTTGTTGGAAGGGAAGCACATCTTAAAGAATTCTACAATGAATGATTACGCGTCTCACTTGTATTGTGATCAATGCAAGTCAACTAAATAAAGGAAAATCTGTTTTTTTCTCTGAAACTTTGACTTCAGTTCTTCCTTAATGACTAGCGGAAAAGTAATACTCTTAAGAGTTATTCAGTATGGGTAAAGAGTGCCAAGTATATCCTTCAATTTTAAAGCAAACATGTTGAGTGGTTTGGGCAGGACTGGATAAAAACATTCATATTAATACATTTCAATATAAAAGTTATAGTTGGGGGCTTGGCAGCGTGGCCTGGTGGCTAAGGTCCTCGCCTTGATCCCATATGGCCGCTGGTTCTAATCCCGGCAGCTCCACTTCCTCTCTATCTCTCCTCCTCTTAGTATATCTGACTTTGTAATAAAAATAAAATAAATCAAAACAAAAAAAAAAAGTTATAGTTGGGCCCGGCGGCGTGGCCTAGCGGCTAAAGTCCTCGCCCTGAACGCCCTGGGATCCCATATGGGCGCCGGTTCTAATCCCGGCAGCTCCACTTCCCATCCAGCTCCCTGCTTGTGGCCTGGGAAGGCAGTCAAGGACGGCCCAAAACTTTGGGACCCTGCACCCGCGTGGGAGACCTGCACAAGGTTCCTGGTTCCCGGCTTCGGTTTGGCGCAGCACCGGCCGTTGCGGCTCACTTGGGGAGTGAAACATTGGATGGAAGATCTTCCTCTCTGTCTCTCCTCCTCTCTGTATATCCGGCTTTCCAATAATAATAAAAAATCTTTTAAAAAAAACTTATAGTTATCATTCTCATTTGAATTAGGACTTACTGTCATACACAGTTGTGGGGATGTTGGTATTTGACTAAGCTGGCATTTTGCTAGCTTCTTTATTTATTACCAAGGGTCTTGCTAAGAGAACTGTCCTGCTATATTACATGTCTGAAACTGGAGATATAGTGGTGATTTGGGATCTTGTACATTTTTAAACATTCTCTAAGAAGTGCATTTAATTAAGTGAATAGAAATTGAGAAATTCATTTGAAAAGAACAGAGATTAAAGAGCAGGTAAATAGTGGAAACCAAATGTTTGAAGACAGGATTGGCAGGTACCTCTGGTAAACAAAGAATCTTCTCTACGTTTTAGATGGAAAAAGTCAATATAATAATAGATGGTAACATAGTGGTTATACCTTCATGAAACTTAAGTTCAGTATTTACAAATAAAATTTTACCAGCACAGTCACATTCACTATTTCATTCTCGGCCTTCTTTCACTTATGATAGATCTGAATACAAAGGACAAAGACAATGTGGCCTGCATAGACTAAAATACTCGTTTTTTTTTTATTTTAAAAAGCTCATCAACTATGAACTAACAAAGAAAAAATCAGCGACAGTGTTTTGTCTTTTTCCCCCAGGTTTTTTTCTTAGCTTCATTTATGATAGGAAATTGCTAAAAGTTTCAGAAGTGGTACATCATGAAGCACCTTGGTAAGGGATATGATTAACCTACCTGGGCTACCTTAACAAAATATCCAGAGTAGCTTAAATAACAGACATGCAGTTTTCTTACAGTTCCAGCTACCAATGTGCCATCAGGCTTGCTTTCCTGAAATCTTTCATTATTGATCTTCAATGGTCACCTTCTCACTGGATCCTAAAATGAACATTTGTGTGTGTGCGCACATGGGGAAGGCCAGTGTCCTAATATAACTTTCATTTATTAGAGCAGCACAATCCTCCTGGACTGGGATTCCATATTGATGACCTTATTTTATTGTAAACGCCTTGTTTAGACTCTATCCTCCAATATTCTCAATGTGACTATAGCTTTGGTACAGAATTCAGTACATAACTGGGAAGCAAGTGTGGCATGGCACAGGCAGGACTACTAACATTTTCTTTTTGAAGTCTGGAATAATTATAATTATTAATGAGATGTATTGTGTGCTTTCTGTTATGGGGTACTATTAGGTTTCCTTTACATAGGACATTGAGTTTTCCCACAACCCATAGTCCAGTTATGTTATGAAACCTGGAAGCAGATAAGCAGTTGCATTTACAATGACCTAATGTCCCAGGACAGCCTGTGGATGAACCCTAGTCTGTCTGGCTTTTCTGTTCTTCTTAGTATGGGTTTACTGTTTTGTCTGATTCTCACACCCAAGTAGGAAAACACTCATACTATGGTTTCTTACTAACAAGGAGGTTGTATTCAGATTGAGAACCACTGGACTAAGTAAGCTTTCCTGTATTTCTGGTTCTTGTGTCCTACTCTCCAAATTGGTTGACTGTATACTTCTTTCCAATCTACCACACTTCTGTTTACACAGCCTTTTTTTTGGATCACCCTTTTTCTAAATACAGGAATTAATCCTTCCTCTTTTGCAATCTCATCATGTGTCATACACTGACTACTTGGTCAGGTTCTTGGAGGCCCACTGGCTGGTTTCTAGCGTATGGAAGCAGCGAGTCTCTAAGAAATGAAAGCAAGCTGCACTTGAGGCAAGGGAATTGCTTGACCCTCTCTGCTCACCTTCTATGACTTTCCTATTCCCTGGGAGTCTCTTTCTTCCTTCTCTTTTCCTCCTCTAAGCACATTATCAGTATTTTTCCTTACTCTCAGTTGTTTCTTAATCCAAGGAAATAAATTATAAATTAAAAGCTAATTTCAAAAACCAACGAAATAATAAAGTTAATTATTTTGAAAACAGTAAGTATTTACTTCAATTAAGAACAATAGTCCAACAGTGAGAATTCAAGCATAAGTAAGGTCAGAGGGAAGATTTTCAGAGAGGGCTGACTTGAAATTCAGACACAAAAACATTATGACGACATTGTAGGTCAGATAATTATAAAGATTAGTTCTGGGATATTTGTTCTACTTTATTCAGACAAGATAGTTTTGTCAGCTTCAGTTCAAAATTCTTGCCCAAAGTATATATTTTAATTTTATGAGCTAAAGAATCAGGGGACATTTTAATCTTTCAGAAAAGCAAAAGGAAACAAAGCTAGAGAAACAAGGAAAGGTTTATTAGTTTCTAACATATTTATTAAGGGATTTATTAATACAGTAGATCTCAGGGTCACAGCAAGTGCTTAATTACTGTAACACACTTCTCATTAGTTCTTAAGATAACAAGACATTAATACAAAGGGAACAGATTTAAAGTAGTTCACAGACACCATCCTAAGAATGTAATGATGTTTACTCTTCTCCCTTTGTTACCCCTGCAGCCCCCTGCACCTTTCTTCATTTTTTCCTTTCCTTCCTCCCTCTTTCTGTCCTTCCTTCATCTTCCCTCTCATGCTTTATTACCTTTCGCTTCTTTTCTCATTCGCTTCATTTCACATTCCTTCCCTTCCCCCTCCTCCCTCAAGCCCGTTTTTCCTTTCTTCCAACGCAAACTAACCCCTCTCTTCTTCCCTCTTCCTGTCCTTTCTTCCTTCTGCTCCTTTCTTCCTTCTTTTCAACTTTGTTTTCTACTTTAATTGACGTAACATTTCAAATTTACAATATGGTTAAACTTTTAATGTTCCACTCAATAGAGCTCAAGTAGTAAAATAAAAGGACTGTAATTCAGCAGACATAGAGCCAAAACATGGAAAAAAATCCCCAAAGCCCAAGCAATTAAAACAAAAATAAGCAAATAAGATTACATTAAGCTATAAAGCCTCTGCATTGTGCAAGAAACAGTGTGAAGAGGTAACCAACACAGTGAGAGAAAATATTTGCAAATTATGAATCTAGTAGAAGGTTAACATCATGGTTTTATAAGGAGTTCGATAGGCAAGGACATAAACAGGCATTTATCAAAGTATAAAATTCAAATGGCCAACAGATATGTGAATAAAATGATGAGAAGCACTAGCCATCACACATAAGAAAATGCCTAGGATCATTTACAACCAGGAAAATGGACGTAAAGCCACAGTGAGATTTCACCTCACCCAAGACTGAATGTCCAGCACTTTACAATCAAAACGCAAACACTCGCAAGGAAGTGTGGGGGAGCACCCTAACTGACTGTGTGTGTGAATGTAAGGCAGCAAAAGCATTATAAAAAATAATAGGAATATTCCTCAGAGACCTGAAAATAAATTTACCGTACGACCCAGCCTTCAGCCTCCTGGGAATTTACCCGAACAAAATGAAATTATCTTGCCAGATAGTTATTTGTACATCCATGCTTAATGCAGATCAATTCACAATGGCTAAAGTATGAAATCAATATACATGCCTACTTATGGATAACTGGATAAAGAAAATGTTACATATATACACTATGGAAAGCTATTCATCCTTAAATAAGAATGAAATTCTGTCTATTGCAATAAAATCTATGGAACTGGGTATTATGCATAATGAAATAAACCATCCCTGGGAAGACCATTATCTTCTTCCCTGATCTCCACTGACTGATATTCACAGCACACAAAAAATGTAATGTATGCAAGCAAAACTGACATTGAGAAATTGTTTACAGCCTTTGTATTTTTTTAAAGATATATTTGTTTTATTTCAAAGGCAGAGTTAGAGAAGGAGATGGAGGGCAAGAGGGAAGAAAGGAGGATGGAAAGGGGAAAAAAGAAAGAGCTCTCTTCCATCCACTGGTTCATTCCCAAAGTGGCCAGAGCTGTGCTGGTCTGAATCTGGGAGCCAGACCTTCTTTTGGGTCCTGTATGTGGTTGACGGGGCCTGAGTAGTTAGGCCATCCTCTGCTGCTTGCCAAGGAACACTGGCAGGCAACTGGAGCAGATGTGATGCAGCCGGGACCCATGTAGGATGCCACCGGTGGAGGAATAGCCTGCGTACCCTGGCACCAGTGCCATTGCCTTTGCCTGTACTCTTAAGAATCAAGATTTATTACTATTATTGTTTCTTTGTTTTCAAATTGCCATTTGTTGAATTATTTACCTAATGGAGTGTTAAACCTGTAATTGTGAAATGAGCTGAAAGTATGCAGTTGTGAAAACTGAGAAGGGAAAAGGGGGTGGGAGGATGGGTGGAAATGCAGCTTGGCAAGATTAAAGGGTGGGAAGTATCACTATACTTCAAAATCTGCTTTGTGAAATACATGACATTGATTAATCTCATATAAGCAAAACAATTTAAAAATCAAAAAGAAATGTAAATTAAGTAAACCTGGATATTTATATATAATGTAACAGACATTTGTGACAAAAAGGAAAATGATCAGAATCACTATCAGGGAAATGCAAAGTCACAATAAGGTGCCAGTTTACTGCAATGAAAATGGCTATCTAAAAATTTTAAAAAAGAAAGTTCTATCGAGGATGTAAACAGGTACCCTAATCCTCTGTGGGTGGCAATGTATGCCAAAATAGCCATTGTGGAAAGTAGCGTGAAAGTTCCCTAGAACATTAAAATTAGAGCTATCTTATGACCTAGTATTTCAGGCTTGGGGACTTGAGTTCCATCGGGACATTTGTTTCATTCTTATACATTTACCTTTCCCTTAGTACTTTACAAATGCAACCAGACAGCATATGGCCTTGTTATTTTTGTTTTCATTTTGCATTACACGTATGATATCATCAGTTATGTAATAAAGGCTGCTGAGTATGTACAGTAACTAATTCTTTTAATAGCATAAATGACACAGATGTAACATAATTTGTCCATGTATCAATAAACACAATTTTTTTTTACTGATTAGAAATTTTGAAAAAAGTCAGAGTTAAAAATAGCATTGGTCCGGCCTGGCAGCGTGGCTTAGCGGCTAAAGTCCTCGCCTTGAATGCACCGGGATCCCATGTGGGTGCCGGTTCTAATCCCGGCAGCTCCACTTCCCATCCAGCTCCCTGCTTGTGGCCTGGGAAAGCAGTCGAGGACGGCCCAAAGCTCTGGGACCCTGCACCTGTGTGGGAGACCTGCACGAGGTTCCTGGTTCCCGGCTTTGGATTGGTGCGCACCGGCCCGTTGCGGCTCACTTGGGGAGTGAATCATTGGATGGCAGATCTTCCTGTCTCTCCTCCTCTCTGTATATCCCACTTTCCAGTAATAATAAAAAATCTTTCAAAAAAAATAGCATTGGTCTTTCTGCATGGATATGTATTTATTGAGATTTATTTTTGCATTTCTCTTGGGATGTTACCTTGGAGCAGAACTGTTGAGCTAAATAGGGGGTGCATGCTTCACTTAAAAATGAGGAAATTAACCAAAAAACTAGGTTAATTAAGTAACCTACTTTTGCATAGTGATTACCATAACTTAAATTTAAACAAAAGCAATTACCGTAACTTGGATTTAAATAAAAGGAACCTAACTCTAGATTATGTGATTTTAACCATCCTGTAGATATATGGAATCTATTATTAAGAGTTTTTGAACAAACAACGGATTTGCTTTTCCAGATTTATTGCTTTTACTTATATCATATATACATACACACACGTACATACGTGTGTGTACATATATGTATGTGTGTATATGTGTCTGTGTGTATGACTTCATAAAAAATAAGACTAACCAGGAGTTATGGTTTGCTCTACTGCAATCCCAATCTAGATGCTTTTTTAAAATTTTAAGTAGAAATGAGTTATGGTTAAAGGAATTTAAAAAATAAATCTTCTAATGTTTGGAATTAATCACTTCTTTTGAGGGTTATTTTTTCTGGTGGTTAAGAAGTCAATAGAGATAGCCCCGTTCTGCACTGAAAGACCTGGGTTTCAGTCATGCTTAGACGTCTAATTTCAGCTTGCAGCTAATGCAGATCTTGGCAGCAGTCGCCATGCCTGCCCATGTGGGCGACACTGGCAGAAGTTAGTTTTGCCCTGAATCGGTATTGTTCATTCAGTGTTTTTGAATACTAAATTAGTGGATTATAACTCTGTGTGTCTCTGTCTCTCAATATACACTTGAAAGAAAATATGTCCCCCTTTTTTTAAGGTCAGTACCTTCTCAGGGATGAAACACATGAACAGGAACATATACATGTACTTTTCTTCTCTGTAAAATATGCTTTCTCTCTACTTGGCCATCATAGAACTGGAAATTACTACACAGCTAGAAATTTTTAAAAAAGAAAAATGAAGAAGCAAAAATAATGGTTTTAAATTTAAATAATGGTCGGAAATTCTTGCCTTGCAAATGAAAAATAGGTGTCTTCTGAAAGGTTATTCAATAACCCTAATGTAAAGTGAGAATTAACAGAATATGAAAAGATAATTTTTGCCTTTTCCCCGGGGTTACCATGTTTCCTCAAACTTCTGTATTAGTTACTTCTTCTCTTAAGGGCAGCATTAAACCAACACACAGAAAAAAACATCTTAATTAATGTTCATGGATATATTACTTTGAAAAATCTCACCAATGCAAATACCATCACAAGATCCTGTAACTCAATATTTATTAGCACATCATTAATTTCATTTTTGTGAGCCTGTTGTTTTTAGGGAAGGTGTTTTAACTTCATAGTCAAGTCATCATAATCTCAACAATTCCTGAGTTATCTTCTCACATGCTGGTCTGAGAACAATACCTCAATGCAATTAATTGTGTTATGATCTTGTCTGTTTTTCTGTAACTTCACCAGACCATCACCATGACTCTTGCATGCTACTTTTGGTGCATGGACACTGCTGAGAAGTTAATCACTGCACATGTTTTACTCAATAAAATCTTAATTGTTATTCTTTTCTGCACTCTAATAGGATTTGTGTATTATTTAACAATCTTTAAACTAGGGAAAGACTTAATATTCCCCAAAGCATTAAAACTATATTAAATTTAGAAGTGAGTTATGGGTAGGCTTGGAAAAGGTTCCCTGAGTAAAAATTCTCATATCATAAAGATAAGTGGATAATTCTATTTCTGTTCTCTGTCCACTAATTTATGAAGAATTCCTGGGAGGATCTACAATCATTTTAGCTTAGTTGCTTGTTCATTAGTAGCCTAAACTACCTCTACACATTTCTATCTTCAAAAATTCCTATTATATGGAATTATTCATCTCAAACAAATCTGAAAACAAATAAAATCACAACCATCTGAATTAGGGGAAGTATGTTTGATACTTCAAATACATTTCTTCTAATTTATATTCATCAATACTCATATTAAAAGAAATTGTAACAGATAAAACAAATACATTTATCATTCAAGGTTTAGAAATCAGCAGTGAATACTTAAGATTTGGGTTCACTGCTTAGGCCTGAAGAAGTTTCTGTTTATTCCAAATATAATTTAGCAGCAGTTAAGAGCTAATGGATTGGCCAAAGCTTAATTTTTTCCATAAGTTTTCTTAATTATGTTAGGTTACATTCAGTTTGACTTTTCATTTAGTGAGTCAAGGTTATGAACATTAATTCAAGATGGGTGGCAAATGTCTTGAGAAAATTATAGCCTTAAGCTAGTTTTGGAATTTATTTGGCTACTGGTATTTCCTGAACTTATTTACTTTTCTCTCTATATACTCAAAACATCATGCTCTGAATAACATGAGATGGCTTAATATATACAGCTCCACAATTAAAGTACAATATGATCTATTAACTAATGCACAGTATGACTCCTGAGATAGCATAAGTGACTTGCTCATTACATGAATGATCTTAATGTTTTTTGGAGGAATCTTATCTATGGATAATAAACTTCTATAAAATACATCATAGAATTCCTGCTACTTCTACTCCTTTTAATGTAATCAAATTTTATCTAGGTTCATGTATTAAGGTCTATTTTTACCTACATCGGTATTTTATATATGGACAAAGCTTCTACATTCTATATTCCTTATTAAAACATTTCATAAATATATTTTTAACTACTACTGTATGAACCAATATTTGCATTATCTCCAGCTTTCTCATACTCAGCCTTAACTCTCACTGTGATGGGATGGAAAGATGGGTTCTTTTGGAAATAATTGCATTTAGATAGTATTTTGAAGATTGGGTCTTTCTGAGGCAAGAAGTGACCAGAATGCACACCATCATATTCCTTCTCGCCACCGTTCTCCTCCTTTTCCCTCCCCCTTTATCACAGCATGTGACTGATTGGTAGTTCATCAAAAACAAAATGTATCTTCTGCAGTAAAAACCTCTCAGCAGAACCAAAACTTCCTGGTATCCAAACCTTTGAGTCTGCAGCATCCAAAACCATCAAAGTAAATTCTTGTTGCTTATGCCTTTCTAAGTATGGTATTTTAACAGTTTGAAATAGAGAAATGAAGACTAAACACAGAACATATTTTGTGGAGAAAGGACATAGATCAAAATCATACCAGATCGAAAGTCATGATTTTTTGATGCAGAGATAAGAATGATGCTAAAAGTAGATGGGGCAAACCTGCTGAATATGCCACAGTTGAAGTTTTCACTGTGTTTTTTTGGTCTTCTGTCTTACTGATATTTTACCATGTGACTAATCCACGAAGATTCTGCTATTAATTTATTTTTGCAGATATTCATTGCAATGCACAGAGCTAGGAGATAGGTATAATTTAATCACCAAGTTTCCAAGGGATTAGAGTAAAGGTTTTTAAAGATTGAAGTTGGCTTTAAGAAGTGTTTGTTCAGGGCCCCGCGTGGCAGCCTAGCAGCTAAAGTCCTCACCTTGAATGCCCCGGGATCCCATATGGGCACCTGTTCTAATCCCAACAGCCCCACTTCCCATCCAGCTGCCTGCTTGTGGCCTGGGAAAGCAGTCAAAGACAGCCCAAAGCCTTGGGACCCTGCACCCATGTGGGAGACCCAGAAGCACTCCTGGCCCCCAGCTTCAGATCAGTGCAGCACTGGCTGTTGTGGTCACTTGGGGAGTGAATCATCAGATATAAGCTCTGTCTGTCTCTCCTCCTCTCTGTATATCTGACTTTGCAATAAAAATAAATAAATCTTTAAAAAAAAACAAAAAGAAGTGTTTGTTCAGTTCATGTCCCAGTTTATCTTTGATGCTCATGGCCCTCCTCTGACTTATCAGCAATAGCTTGTTCCTTTGGGACTTTAAATAATGGGAAAGTGGAATTCAGTATGTCACACAGTAATTCTTTCTTGGGTAGTAGATTAAAACCGAGATGATGCCAAACCTCAAGACATTGCCTAAAAGGAAGATGAATAATCTAATGGACAGGAATAATCCTATACTCCTGGCTACACAATACTCTCAGTTCAGTGAATAAATTATAGTGAAAGATTGATTTGTGATAGCAACAGAAGAGAGTAGAGGCTGGGGGACCATGGCCAACTAGGATCTGACTGAACTCAACATATGTATTAAAGGCACGGTATATGGACATAATCCTCCCCCACCCAGGCCAGTAATGGATTAAGACTGTGGAACCAATAGAACTCGACTATAAAGCATTTCACCTTAAACATATTATACACAGTAAGTTAAAAAAATATGAGAAACAGAGTGAAGAGAAGGAAAAGGAAGAGGAGGAAAGATGGAGGTAAGGAAAGAGAGAGGAAAGCGGGAGGAATTCTCATGACATTAAAGCAGTGTTCTTGAAAGAAATCTTACAGACCAGGAGGGAATGAAAATCATCTAATTCCTTGAGGAAAAACAAGCAAATTATTAGCAACAAAATTTAATACTTTAAAAAAATGACCTTTCCAAAATGAAATAGTTTTCCCAGTAAGCAAAAACTTAAGGAATTCATTAGTCCTAGACTAACCCTATCAAGGAAACAAACAAAAATACTACCATCATGAAATACACAAAAGTCTGAACTTCAATATCACTAAATACAAAAGTCATGTATCTATTAGGTTTTAATATCAAGATTACATAATTTGTAAAATCAGTTGGAAAATGATCCTTCACTATCTTCTCGCAGAATATATTCTTGAACTACTATTGCTATATAAAATATTTAATACAATGGAACAGCAAAATCGTTAGCTATGTTTGGATAGACTTTTAAAATGTATTTATATTTCTCAAATGCATGAAGCGATTCAAGTTATTTTTCTTTCTGTATCAAATTTCTGGATTTGTATTTTTGAAGAAGTATGTGCATCTCACATAGTTGCCAACATTTTTAGAATAAAGCTGTCTTAATAGTTTTCAAAATAGGTTAAAGTTCACTTAGGTATTGTAGAAGCTGGTTCTGCCTTGAAGTGTGTCTGTATTTCCAAAACTTGTTAAGAAAAGGCTAATTATTAAAATTGACAGGATTTTACATCAAAGTGATTCCTTAAACCTGCCCCACCTAGACAGAATAATAACTTGCTATTGATCTACCAAGGATGTTTTCAAACATATGTTCATCACAAAATTGAAATCTTGGGAACATCTATGGGGAAACGTTTAATCTTAGACCTACTACACAGTGTTAAGTTCATCTCATGGAGTTTTACAGTGCATGTTAATTTTCAGTCACCCTAAAATCCCTCTCAAGAAAGAATCCAGTTTATTTTCTCAAATCATTCACATGAGAAATTTGTATTACTAGAGTCTTATTTATATGTAATCTCTGCTGAAAAATCTCTTCACTTCAAAGCATAATAAATAAAATGTCCTGGATTAATTTTCACATTTTAATATATAAATTTAGTATAATAATCTCAAGGTATATGGTGTAGTTAATGTACTCAGATGTTCCCTGAGTTCTTTAGCCAAAATATTACTGGATAATTTGCTGCACATCTGCATGATTATTTTTAGAAATAAATCCTTAGTATAAATCCCTGGGAGACTCATTATTACTTCAAATATTCATGTACTCTATTTTAGAGTTTGATATTACCAAATTATCAAGAAGGTTTTTTACAATTATTTTTATGGGCCCAGTATAAGGCCTAGTGGCTAAAGCCCTCGCCTTGCACATACCAGGATCCCATAAGGGCACTGGTTCATGTCCCAGGCACTCCACATCATATCCAGCTCCTGCTTGTGGCCTGGGAGAGCAGTAGAAGATGGCTCAAAGTCTTGGAACCATGTACCTGCAGGACAGACCTGGAAGAAGCTTGGTTCAGCTCAGCTCCAGCCATTGTGACCACTTAGGGAGTGAACCAGTGGACCGAAAATCTTCCTGTACTTCCTTCTCTAAATCTACCTTCCAATAATAAATAATCTTTTAAAAAATTGAAAAATTATCTTTAGACCATGCTTATTTCACAATCACACTAACATTAGGGCCTTAAAAATCCCTTAATCTTTTTTCAATATGAGTTGAAAAATCACTTTATTTAGCCTTTTTATCTTTAAATAAAGCTGATTAGTTTAAAAGGTAGCATCCAAACTGGAATCAAAGAAGTAGAAATGTGTCTGCTCACAACCATATGACTTATACTTGGAAAGCGTTAGGATTACATAAAAACCATTAGCAGGATACAAAATTCCTCTGTGGGGGAAAACAAGTTGCGTATTTGGATACTAACAATGAACAATCAGAAGAAAATATTATGAAAAAACATTCCATTTATGATTACATAAAATGATGAAATCCCTAAAGAGTTGAAAGGCATGTACATTAAAGAGTATGAAACTTTTCTGAAAGAAAAAGACAAAAATAAATCCCACAACCATGGATTGGAAAGTTTAATATTCAGGTGTCAAGGCTACCCAAAGTGATCTAAATATTTATTATGATGACTATCTAAATGTCAATGATACTCTTTTACAAACAGGGAAAACCCCTCATAAGATTTAAAGAGAAATTCAAAGATTCTTGAAATAACAAAGCAATTTTGAAATACAATAAACCTACACTAAAATTACCATACTTTAAAGCTTAAGAGGAAGCTACATAACAACATTACCTAACTGGCATAAGGATAGACATAGAAGCCAATGACAGAATTGAAAGGCTAGGAAAAGACACTACCTTATACGGTCAAATGACTGTTGACAAGGATGCCAACGCACTCAAAAGAAAGATTCTTTTTAAAAATAATGTTGGGGAGTCTAAACTAAAATTCTTCCTTGGGGTAAAATAATTAAAATTGGTTAACAAGCAAAATTATTGGAAGAAATAGCATAGTTTTATGACATTGAGACAGACAAGGTTCTTTGCCTGCTGAAATTCTCAATATGAAACAGAAAAGAAAGAATTTTCAAGGTAGATCTTTGACAAACATTTACCACATATGAAGAACTCCTAGACACATCTAAATGGGGGAGGCAAATATAAATAGTTCACATGAAGATTTCCTCATCAAAAAATGTATAATTGAGTCAAATATATGGAACAATGCTTGGTCGTACTGTTGCCTAGAGATCTGTGGATTTAAACAATAATGAATAAGGTTAACATGCTCTTCACTGGTAACTTTTTCATTATTATTGTTAAAATACCTGAGATGAGCTTCTTAGGAAGAAAGTTTATTTTGCTTTACAGTATAGAGGATCACAATTCAGTATCAGTATTCTCCACTCATCTGATATCTAAAGACTTCCTGTGGAGGGGTTCTCACATGATGAGCAAACAAAGCAGAGATAGAGAGAGACAAAGAGAGAGAGACCCAGATTTCTTAACTACTGATTTACTTCCAAATGGACCTAACAGCCAGCCTTACACCAGCAGCCAGGAATTCTATCTTGTTCTGCCAGAGTCTCAGGGATCCCAGCACTTGAGCTCTATTTTGTTGTTTTCCTGGGTACAATACATGGAGCTGCATCAGAAGCTGAGCGGCTCGGCCATGAACCAGTGCTCCAATAGCAAATGCTAATTTTTTAAAAGTAGCTTTCTATGTTTCATTATGCAATTCCTTAGGCACAGAAAATTCCCCTTGCCCTCCCTCTTCATTCCATCTGTTTCTCCCGAAATTGTTTCAAGATTTAATACACTGTCCTTCAGCAACAGTTACAAGATCAAATGTTAGTATGGCAAGCTGTGGCTTAACACAGTGACTATAATGCCAGCTTTGGGGATACATGTCTCATTCAAACCATAGCACTACCAAAATGGCAAATACAAGACAACAAAGAACAGCCAATAACATATATTGATGAGAGAAACACTGAAAATAGCCTAGATACACTAGATTTGTAGATGAAGTATAAATTAGTTCAATGAATTTAAAAAAATACTAGGCAATATTCAGTAAACACAGCTCTCTTATAGTATACCGACTCTTCTAGGTATGCACCCAAAGGAAAAACCAGGACTTTCTATGTAAGACACATAGTAAGGGTTTAAGATTAACTTATCCAAGGACTAAAAAATACTAAATGACTCAACTATCTACTTTTATGGGAAAGTATTAAAAAAAATCATAAAATATCCAATAATGGAAAACCAAGAATTGAAAAAAAAGTAAAGCATAATTTCAAAAATATTACCTCAATTTTAATATATATTAATATACATTGATAAACAAGATAAATTAAAATTCAGTTGGTTGGGATATGGTTTCTCTAACACAAGTATTGGTCTCCAAAGACAAAGTGTTCAAAAGTGGTGGATCTTTAAAAAGTAAATCTTGGAAGAAGGTGATTAAATCACAAAGGTGCCACCAGACAAAGATTAGGTTAGTTTAATTGAAAAAATGGCCTGACAGGCCAGGTCATTCCTGTATGTTCTTTTTATTTTATGCACACTTGCTCTGTTATACAATCTGCTGTGTGTTAACAAAGTACTTGGCTCTAGCCAGCTGTGCTATCTGAGCTTTACCTATCCTTCCTCTAGAACTATGGAAGAAAACCTCTCCACCATTACTGGCTGCAGGTACTTTGTTACAGTGTGACACAAAATGGACTAAGCCACAGTGCATCTTACTTGCTCCATTTCCAACATTTATTTTGTAAAATGTGAAAATATCATCCAAAATTTGAAAACATAACTTCTTGCTTTATACTTTGAGTTAGTTGTCTGTTAAAGGAAATAAAAATAGTCATAAAAAGATTACATAAGAGAAGACATTCTTTAGGTATTAGATCATGTAAGCTTTACATTAGGCATCATCTAGAAGCATATTATAAAGGTATAAAATAAAATTGATATGGAAGACTAAATTGATAACAGAAAGCTTGCTTAAATCCTTCACTAAGTGTAATATTTTATGTAGGGCTTTTTTCCAGCCCTACAGAAGCCCCTGCACCATGTGCAAAACTATCAAAGTTGTGTTTCTTCCTCCCAACTCTCCTAATCTCTTTAATTTACTTTAGTGCTTTAGCTTTTGCAGTATTTAAAAGAAGTAGCAATAGGTTATTCATAACGCTCCTGTGCTTCAGCAAAATGCTTTTTTAGTATAATGTCTGATATTATTGTTGTTGTTTTAAAATCTTTTCTCAAGTTAAGCAGGTTTACCTCCAATTATACATGCGAGGACTTTTATTTCTGTGACTACCTTTTCTGCATCCGCTATGTGATTGTTGTCCTAACTATTCTTGGCTGAATTCATCACTGTTCTAACACTGAATCAAAATTTTACTCTTGGCTCAAATTCTACTTGGTCATAAATACTTTATTCATTATTGGTTATGATGTGTAAATAATGACTAAGAATTTTTCCATGAGGAAATAGACCTATGCCCCTTTTTGTATAGTGCAGTCTGTGTCTGGCGACAAATCCTAACTTCATGAATTAAGAGGGAACCTGGAACATTTTTTTCATTGTTTTTGTTAACATCGTGAAATATTAATTTGAATTAAATTAATTCCTATGCCATCTGAGTCTTTTACATTTTTTAAAGATATTTCAACTGCTGATTCAATTTATTTAACATATGTAATTATCTTTCAGTTAAAATATTTATGTATAATGGACAAGTTATATTTAAATGAGACATGTATGACAGTCTCAGTTTTTTCAGATAGTTTAGGATAAACTTGTGAAATATTCTGTACTGTTTGCTTTTTAAAAAAACTCAATACAGATTCTAAATACATGTACATTGTACATTTAAGATATATAAAATATTATAAAATACATATGAAAGTAATTCAAAATATTCATGAAAATTATTTCATATTTCCATTAACTTTTTGGTATCACTCTATGTATAAGATAAATTCTATAGTGGGCAAATATTTCATAATCTGTATTTCTTTCTCTTCTCATCAATACTGGTTTTAAGCTATTCTATTTTCAAAATGTTTGATTAACATTCAACATTCGTTCATCTTTATAGAGTCCAATGTAATCTTTCAGTATACATATATATGAATATGGAATATAAAAACTATAAATGTATACTGGAATATATATTTATTCTGAAAAATATATATATACCAAAATATGTATATATACTGAAATATATATATGCACACAGAGAATAAATGAATCAAATTGAACAACTGGCATTTATATCTCCTTATTCTTTATCTCAGGAGCTTATCACCATCTCTTCTGGCTTTGTGTTTAGCAGGCCATCATTATATGACCATAGTCATATTATTGTGCTAAGACACCAGAATTTATTTTGCTACAAGGTACCCAAACTCTCTCAACTTCCTTCCCTCAATCCCTCTCAGAATATGCAAGAAAGTATATGATATTTGGATTAAAGTGTCTAGCTTATTGCACTTAGTAACTTCAAGAATGTGGAAGAATTTTTTTATTTTTAAAATAAACTATTTTTTAAAGTCAAGTAAAATTCAGTTGTGCATATAGCATTCATTCATTATTCACTCATTCATTATGACCACCCTGGATGATTCCATGTTTTGGCTCCTGTGAATATTGCTCCAATGCACACATGAATGTGGGCATGCCTTTTGAGGTTACAATGCATCCTTGGGATTATTGCTGCCACATAGTCATTACTTAAGTTTTGGCAATATTTTGAAATTAAACCTAAGTTGAGAAAATAGTTGAACAGAGAGTGAAGGCTTAGAATTAATGTAGCAATATTAGCCATCTTAATAGCTTTTTTTTTTTAAAGCTCCGAAGTCAGTCTTTGATTCCAGAAAGATATCTAGAAGAATTAAATTTAAACAAGGAATATTAATTGATCAAATTGAAAAACAGTCCCCCAGATTGATAATTTTCTTTCTCAACAGAAGGAAGGTAGCAAATCTACCCTCTTTGTCTTTCATCCTTATTCAAAAATAAGGAACATAATTGAAAAAATATTTTTGCCTCATTGTTTTATTTCTCTAAGATGGACGAGTTCGTTTCTAGGGAATTCCTACAATCTATTCTAGACCCTCTGAAAGCAGGGATTGCACAACTTATGCCTTCTGGAGTCTCTTACTAATAAAATTATTTTCAAATCACAAAGTTTTATTTTCCTGCTCTATCATAAAATGTCTGAGGCTTTTTTGTTTTTTGATATATGAAAAATGTATAGACATAAGGCAAATACCAAAAATATTGATCTAGTATTTCCAAAGATGTATTTCCAGCATGTTTCTCTTCATTTGTTAAATTGTTTCTGCCTTATAAGGTTGTTGTATTTTCTATCTTTGAAACAACATTTATTTATGTGAAAGTCAGTTAATGGGTTACCCCGTAAATGGCTGCAGTAGTCAGAGCTGGAGCAGGCCAGATGCAGGAAGTACAGGATCATTAAGTTCTCTAACACACATGGTAGGAGCCCAACACTACAGCCATCCTCAACTACTTTTCCCCAGCCATTACTACATGGTTCCATCAGAAGTGGAATGCTGATGCTGTAGGTGGTGGCTTTTCTGCTATACTACAATAGTAATTCCATATTTTCTGTCAGTTTTTATGTGTGTATTATTTATCAACAGATAATGCTGAAAGCAAAATAGTTAACAGAAGAGAGGAAACTTCCTTGCTGATCCTTTTCAGCTGAAAGCCCTCTTACGGCCCATTCATGTTGGTAGATTTATTTTCTCTATTTGAATATATACATATATTATATGTGTATAAATTATGTATATGTGTGTATTCATACAGTCTGTGTGCCTAGATACAACTAAGCCTAAAGCCCAATTTTCCTTTAAGTCCCTTGGCTACAACTGCAACCAATAGCTATTATTCAACACATTTCTCATCTTCCTTATGATTGTTTTCCAAGTGTCCAGTTCCTGATTCATTCACAAAAAATGAAAAAAAAAATGTTGTGTTGGGCTGGCACTGTGGCCTGCCATGTTACACCATTACCTGCAGCACTGACATCTCCTGAGTACTGATTCATTCCCTGGCTCCTACACTTCCACACCAGTTCCCTGCTAAACGCCTGGGAAAGTAGTAGAGGATAAATTGTCTGGGTATTTAGGCCTTTCTCCCATGTGGGAGACCTGGAAAAAGTTTCCGACTTGTAGATTTGGCATGACCTAGCCTGAACTATTGCAACCATTTGAGGTGTGAATCAGTGGGTGGAAGACTTCTCTCTCTCCCTCTCTTTGTAGCTCTGTCATTCAAGCAACAAAAATCTTTAAAAATGTGGTCTTTCCCTTTCTCCATTGTTGATACATATACTATCTCTTTCACAGTGGTACAGGCAGATTGCAAGGCTTCTATCCTGCCTGGTCTCCTTCCTATCTTATTTCACAGTTGAACTCAACTGAACTATTTCATCAAGAATGAAAGAAAATAAGGAAAATAGTTAGAAATAATAGGACTCATCCAGTAGAAAATAATTATTTCCTAGACTGGAGGCAAAGTTTGAGTCTCACGGTTAGTACTCCTAATATACTATACTATACTAATACTAATATACTAATACTAATATACTCCTAATATACTAATAATTCTGTGGGAGGCTGCTCTGTGTACTATAGGATGCTTAGCAGTGTCTCTGCTTTCATTTACTACACACCAGTTCCATTGTCCCTTTTATGACAGAAAACAAAATGTTTCTATGTATTGCCAAGGAACCACATAGGAGACAAAATCATCCTGATTGAAAACCAGTGACCCAAACAGTGTCGTGTCCTTCACATCCCACTAAACAACACACTCACTTTAAAAGCACAGTGTCATCCCGACCCCATTTTTAAATAGAGCCATTCCTCACATTCTACCTATTAAATTTAAATGTAACTGGCAAATCTTAGACCATATGGGGAGGAGGTAAAGCTTTAATTGAAAACTTGCATATGGGTGAAAAAGTTAATTAAAACTGTAGTGGTGTGTGATTAAAATCACTCTGACATATGAAACCATTCAGTCTGTTCATCAGAAGGGAAAAGGTAAAATATTGTGGCTAATTTTTTGATATCTCATGCCATACTTGGAATCTTGCTTTTTCTTTCCCCTGGTTGGGATTTTTTTCAGGAGCTCATTAAACATTTTTCTGGCTGCCTCTATCAACACTAGGAACATTATTTGGATTGTTTTATATATTGTAGTAATCAACTTTCCCAATTTCTCACAGCAACCAAAGCTCAGAAATCACTTGTCCCATCTGACCACTGTTACTAGTATCAGTGTATATTTTAGTGTCTAACCTGATGTTTATTATAAATGTATGCAATTTATTTATACAAAACATGTATTATATATAATACATAATCAAAACATCATTTATATTAATGACATAATTATATAATGCACACACACAATATATATAGCAAAAGGGGTGACTTCAGAAAAGACCCAGAAAAAATTGCTGGAGAACTGCAATTAATTTTTCAAATTTAATTGGCTCTCTTTTGATGTAAAATCATCCTCTTCACTTATAACACATTGTAACCAGATGGTTTAGGTAAGATGTTACTGAGCAGCCTCCTAGACACTGTTGTCCTTTGTTCTAGGATTCCGGGTACAGATTGCCTGTCACCAGGTAGCCAAAAGCAGCAACAGTGTGAGACTATTCTAGTCCCACCTTCTCTGTGCTGCTCACAGCGGCAGAGACGTCAGCTCGCCAGCTGTATTACATTTCCTGAATGCTAAGACGGTCCCCACTGGGCTCCACAGGGAAAACATTCCTGCATCTTGAAACAAGATATGTACAAGATGACAAAGAAAGGGAAATCAGAGTGTGTGACTAGATAATCAAAGACATTTGGCAACCACATAATTTGAGACGATTCCTTTAAGTGCATTTGAATGAGATCTTGTATCATGCTTGCCAAATACCTGTTTTTGTAAAAATAACAAAGATAAATTTCATAAGTTAAATATAGGAGAATGCAGAAATGTTGTCCTGATTTATGGAGGTCAAGTCTGAGGTCCAGAACTGAGAAACATAAGGGAATGTCTCTTTCCTAAACAGCAACTAGATTACAGAAAACAAAGAATTTCAGGTTGTTGAGTTTTAAGAATGTCAAGCGCATGCTCTGGAAACATAAAACAATTAAGGGTTTTGAGTCGGTGAAATCTGGCATTTGATGCCAATTAGGATACCCCAGTCCCTCTCAGAGTGTCTTGTTTCAGTCCTGGTTACCACACTTCCAATCCAACTCTTGGCTCTGCCGTCTGGGAGGGATGACTACACACAGAACACTTCCCCTAGAGACCAGTGAATAGATACCCAATCACCTGGGTTCCTGTGACTCATACTGTAGATGCAGGTGAAGTTCCTGGCTTCTGACTTCACTCTGATCCAGCCCTTGCTCCTACAGGCATTGGGAGAGGAATCAGCAGATAGAAAATCCCTTTGTCTCTTGCTCTTTATCCTTCTACCTTTCAAAGAAATAGTGGATAAAATGGATAGTATTGTGGCATAGCATGTAACGTCACTTCCTGAGGTGTTGGCATACCATATGGGTGCTGGTTCATGTCCCAGCTGCTCTGCTTTTGATGCAGATCCTACATAGTGTGTCTGGGAGGACAGTGGGTGACGGCCCAGGTGTCTGAACCCTTGCAGTTATGCAGGAGACTGTAGGACACTCTTGTTTCCTGGCTTCACAACAACAGCCCAGCACTGGCCATTGAGACCATTTGGGGAGTGAACCGGTGAATGGAAGATCTCTCTCTCTCTCACCCTGTCCCTCCCTGCTTCTGCTACTCAGCTTCTCTCCAACTCTGACCTTCAAATAAATAATTCTTTAACTACACATGTCGAAGACTTTAATATGAATATGAAGCAGAAAGATTTCCTCAAATGATAGAAGCAAATATTAATGTTTCTTTCAGAGCCTGTTTTATAATAGATATTCAACAACTTAGCTTAGTCGTATGAGAATACTCATCAACTCTCACACATTAGTTCCTTTCATTCTAGACATGTCTTAGGGATGACAAACAGGTAGGGTGTTAAGGTCATTGTACCCACACAAGCTCATCAGGATCAGACTCCCTGAAGGGCTGTGGTGAAGCATGAACTACCAGCAAGTTCTTACTGCCTTCTAAGGATGTTATCCTTAGGATAAATCTACTTAGGTACCATTGATACTGATAACAGCAGTGGCAAGTTCATGACTAGTGGAGGATTTTCACTCCCACGTTCACTGATTGACAGTATTTCTAAAGTATCATAAACTTTTTTTTTTTTTTTTTTTTTATTGTTAATTATTTTGCATTATGTGACAGTTTCATAGGCTCTGGGAATCCCCCCCTCCCTCCCCCTCCCCTCCCCCCGGTGGATTCCTCCACCTTGATGCAGTATTACAGTTCAAATTCAATCAAGATTCTTTCATTGCAAACATATACCAAGCATAGAGTCCAGCTACTTATTGTCCAGATTGGTTGAACAGTTTCTTGGGGAGACCTTTTCTGGTCTGAAGTTTGAGCTGGCAGAATATCATCACAGTCAATTAAGAGTCCCAATATAACATCAACAGCAATTTGCAATGTTATGGAATTGACATGGTTTTGAGTAACCAGTGTATTAAAAAGAAAAAAAAAAAATAAGGAAAACAAGTCCTAGCCACAACCTATGATTAGCTCATTGACATTTCAATTTAGTTCATATACAGGACCGGCTGCTCTATACCTTAAAATGGCCATAAGGCACCATTCAGCTGTTTCGTGTCCATTTCATCTTAGTATTTAGCCAGTTGTTGTGTTGAAGTAAAATTTTGCTGATCTTGGCAGATTTTAGGATAATCCAGACTGGCTTGTAACTCTAACAAGATATATGTCAACATTTTAGGTGCAGAACATTTTTTTTTTTTTTTGGGGGGGGGAGTGTGCAGGAAAATCCTCAGCACCATGGTGAGGAGTAAAACTAATCTTTGTGACCCACCCAGCGAGGCATGAGCCAATCCATGCCAGCTCTTTCCTGTCAGATTTCAAGTTCTACTTTCTGTTGTTTATTTATTTTAGGTTTTTTTTTTTTTTTTTTAGTTTGTATGATTGTTTGTTTGCTGTGAGGGGTTTTCGAAGCGATCCCGATGGTCATTGCGAGGGAGGGGGGGTCCAGAGGTGGAGCCAGTCTCGGCAATAGCACTCCTTGGGATATATCCAAAACATCTTCTACTCAAGAAACCAACATGCACACCTATGTTCATAGCAGCACAATCTACGATCGCAAAAACCTGGAAGCAGCCAAAATGCCCATCAGTGGAAGACTGGCTAAGAAAGTTATGGTTCATCTACTCCATGGAATACTACTCAGCTATTAAGAAAAACGAAATGCAATTCTTTGTGGACAAATGGGCCCGACTGGAATCCATCATGCTAAGAGAAATGAACCAATCCCAAAAGGTTAAATACCACATGTTTGCCTTAATCTGAGATGAAAAGAGAACAACTTGGAAAATAGTAGCTGTATATTGTAATATTAGTGCAATCTCTTATAACCTGTATCCAATGCAATAAGATAAGGCGATATAATCTATAAACCAACAATTAATGTCAGAATACTTAAGATCTACATCGAAAATCTGTAAAACCTACTATACCCTCAATACGCTATGTTAACCTGTAATGGGGGGGAGTGCAGGGAAATCTTTCAGGACCATAAAAAGAGAGAGAAGAAAGTACAATATAGCCTATCAAGATCAAATCTGGTAATTCATAGATAACAGACTCAAAGTGGCACTAAACAACAATAAAACTACTATACCAATGCATGAGGGGGGAATCGGGTGCGATCCTGACAACCTCTTAACAGGAGGTCATGTGCGTGGAGCAGGGGAGCACTCCAGGGTGGAGCAGGTGGTAAGGAGAAAGCCTGGATCCCAACCATGAAGACTCCCAGACCTTCACCACAAACTATTAATACGAGCAACAAGGACTATATCCCAACTGCCAAGGAGGCCACAGGGAATTGGATGCCCTCGGAGGCCGAGTACTCTGAGGTCACCCACCCCCAACCGGAGCTTCCACAGGGGATGGAAGAAGTCCAAACACTATCGTGCAGAAACCAACGTCATCGGAAAGACAACCAGAAGCCCTGAGTGGTCTGCAGAAACAGAAGAACAATAAACGTCCTTCCGGACCAGGGAGGAGAGCTTTCTCTGGTCCGAGTATCATAAACTTTTAAACATTTCTCTGAATGTAAGTCTGCCTTCAACTCTTCCACCATACAGCTTTCCACGCAAATGGGAGCAACTAATGGCAGAGCAAAGCAAATTGTGAAACAAAGCCACCAACCTTAAAACTAGTTGTTCTGTAGGTCTGACTGAAGCAAAATAAAGATATCCTGGCAGAAATTTTACCAGAAACTTTTTTCAAAAAAAAAAAAAAAGATAACCTGGAAAGTAGGGCCAAGGTTTGTCACACATGCATCTAGAGCTTGATTCTTTTATCAATTTGCCGGGTCATAAATATATTGGCCTGAAGTGTGTTTTGGTTCAGAATCAAGACTTGAGTAGAGAAATTACTTTAAGGCGCTTACTCACGAAACTGTAAGATATCCTGAATACTAGTTAGAAGCCCAACTTTCTCTCTACCTGACCTCTCTGACTCCTTAAGGATCTCTTTGGCATAATGTCAGATTCTTTGAGGCCAGTGATCCATGACACCACAGAGAAGATGGGATGCCTAAAAGGATGACCTAGGTTCAACAGTTACAGTATCATTTGTCAGTAAGCTGCAAATCACACAAAGCTATTAAAAGTCTGATTAAACACTGTCTGCAAAAAGAAGTAAATAAACAGGTGTGGTTATGAATAGTTTCCTTAGAGACTGGAAACTTCAGATCTAAGATGAGGATCACAAATAACAGCAGCATTTAGCATGCCAGGGACTGTATGGTCCTGCTACAACTTCCTCTTTTAATTTCACTTCCTACTAAACTATCTACTACAAATCTTGCAAAAAGGAAGTTATCATTATTTTCTCTCCTCTAAAATCCACGTTGAAATGTAATGCTCACTGCAACACTGTTGGGAACCATGGTTTTTGAGAAGTGACCGAGTTTTGAGGCTGTATCCTGTAAATAGGATGAGGTGTCCTTTTACAAGGACTTGCAAGAAGTTTGTCCAATTTTGGTCACCCACTTTCAACCTTGTGAGAACAAAATATTCTTTTCCTCCCGAGAGCAGCATATTTAAGGTATGAGCTTATAAACAAACACTGGACCCTTAGCAGACAAAGAATATTTTTCTTTGATTTCCATCATTGAGCAATAGCTGTCCTTTGTAAATTAATCTTTGCACTTTGTCATCGAAGTACAAACAGAGTGAGACATAAGGTGTCCTCTATACTTAGGATTTTTCATACACCAGGATGTTTCAAAATTGGTGGAAACTACTTGGACCCTCAGGGCTAACCTCTGAACCCAAGGAAACAGGTCCCAGATCATCTAAAGGTTAGTAGAATGTTTACTGCTACAGAAAGTCCTGGACCTGTGACATCCCAAACCGCCAAAACGCTGCATTGTGAACTTCACGAAGGGGTGTTTCTGCACACTCCCAACCACGTTATCAGGGTCTAAGTGGCTCTCAGCACCTCGCCCATAAAGTTTAAGGAATGACTTCGCTTACATTCAAATTAGATGAAGCCTGACTTCAAACCCCTGCCCTCTGTCCAGACTGGCTCAACTCCCACACTCATTACCCATCTCTCTCAATCTGTCCCCACTAGAATACAGTCTTATATACTCTAACTGGATTCCTCACCTTCTCTGAAGTCTAAAATCCTAAAACATAACAAAAAATGTCTGAATTAATGGAATTACAAGTATGAATCTGATGTATCCTTTTTAAAATCAAATGTAGAAAATGATTTTGACTATAAGCATCTTGCATCAAAATGAAATATTTTTAATTTCAGTTTCTGATGAAATTTATAAAGTGCTTATACTGCATATCCTCCATTATGTAACCTGTTCTCCATGTTTGAAAAGTCAGCTTAAATTCTTTGTAGTTTTCTGACTTCTTTCTAACCTCCTGGTTAAAATCAATCTGTTTTTTATTTTTAATTTCACATCCTTATTTTTTTGGTTTTTATATTTGCTTTACTTTGTAACAAAATCATTTATTTGCTTTGTGTGCTTTGTGTACTTCATATTGAATATTAAGATGCAGAATCAATTTCTATTTTTTATTAGAAAGTATAAAATATTTAGGATTGCACTAAGCATCATAGATTTTCAAAAATTACATCATAAAAGTGATTTTATTTACCTGAGGAGTTCGCATAAGAGAACAAAGGTAATAGCTTATTTAGTTTTCCTTTGAAGAAATTAAGGTGTCTTGCTTCATGCTAGTTCTACAGAAGCAAAGCTAAAAATATTAAAACATTGAATGTTTGATTAGTTATCAAAACATAGCACATAGTCCTTTAGCTTAATTTTCAAAACAAACCTACAGGAATGCAAAATTTGTTTCATTATTAATGAATCAATTGCAATTGTGTTAATATGTAGCAAAGTCCAAATTTGAATTCAAGTTTCTTTGGTTTTACAAATATTTTCACTGGTAACAATGCCACAGGCCTGTACCTCCTAAAATATGCGTGAAAAGCAGTCCTACTAGTGCCATATAATTCAAATCTAAAGAAGATTATAGAACACAGTGAACTAAGGTAATTAAAGCTATAATATAATTTTGTCGAAAGAAACCCAGGGGCCTGGCGCAATAGCGTGGCATTTAAAGTCCTCGCCTTGCACACGCCAGGATCCCAAATGGGGGCGGACTGTGCCCAGTGCACCCCAGGCGGGTCGTGCTGTTGGGCGTGGGGAGTTTCTCCCGTCAGGCGAGGAAAAAGCAAACCCACGGGGTCGGTGGCCATGCTGGCTACCCACTTGTCTTAAAACAGGGACCAAGGAATCTAAGATGTGCGCAACTCGGGGCTCGCACAAAAGCCATCGTAGTGCAATGAAGGTGAAGGCTGGCGACCAGGCCTTGGAGGTAGGATACTGAGGCCTCTCCAGTCCGCCGTATAAAACATACACGCACACACACACAAAGATAACTGATGGCTGGATTTAGGTTGTTTGCTTCCAGAACATAATGAATTTACAAAGTACTATTGTAATTGTCAAGCCTATTAGAAATATTGGATACACACACACACACACACACACACACACACACACACACAAGCCCAATGTAAATTTACCAGAACTTAATCCTTTTTCAAAATATGAAGTCTTATGTAGAACACAGATTTTAATTTTATAGTATTAAAATACTCTTTACAGGTCAGAAAGGGAAAAAAAATCAATCTTGGAGTTCATTTCCCAAATGCCTGAAACAACCAGAGATGAACCAGACCAAACCAAGAGCCAGGAATGTCACCTCCCATGTGTAGCAGTGACTTCATTATTTGAGCCATCAACCCTGCCTGCCAGGATTTCCATTAGCATGAATGTGGATGACTGGCCTTGAACATAGCACTCCACTATGGGATGAATGTGTATCATGAGGAAACTTCTCTTCATTGATTCTGGAAGATGAAATTAGGTATCTCTAACTCAGTCATGGAGAAAAATGTGACATTTCTAAATTGGTGTGCAGGTAGTTTCAGAGGTTTGCTGTGCTACAAAAAGAGAAAGGATTTGAGGATGTCGTTGGTTTCACAGTGGTTACACACGTAGCCACAATGTTCTAGTGGCTATCTGAGAACCTTAACTTGCACGGGCAAGGAGCTATTGAGGCAAACAGCAGCTCTCCCTGAACCTGAACCAGATATTCTTATCTTTATTTCTGCCTACCAATTCTGGTTTGAGCCTGTCTATGCATAAAAAGTGATTCAACTGCTCTCTCTTTCAATGAAAGCTCTGTGTCCTTAAGTACTTGCTCCTGGGTTTGGTAGGCTTGGCATTTCAGACTTGGCAGAGAACACAGAAAGCAAACTGGGAGACAGAGTAGTACAAGCACAGCATCAAAGGGTATTGTAGGAATGCTAGTAAAGCCTTGTCCCATAAAATCTCTTCTCAGTTTAGTGAAAAGAATGTGGTAGATAAATAGTTACACAAGGTATTTACACAGAATATATTAAGATGCTAACATTTCCAAATAAAAACTAGAATATCTCATTTATATCCTAATGCTTTGGGGGCAATTGAAAGGATAATACACATGTTAAAGCCCACTAGAAACAGACAGAAATCTAAATGCAATGCTTAGAGAGGCATCTTAAAATATATGACAATGTGTTAGTGAAATCCTTCTAGTTGAAGCCAAGCAGAAAAGAATATTGTTTATTATAATATGTGAGAAGTTGACACAAAGAATCAAGAAAAATTAAACATCATTAAGAAGAAAAGAACATAAATATCCAAAACCTGAATCTACTAGGGTATTCGATTTACTGAAAATGTATTCAAAACAATGTTAACCAGGATGCTCAGTCTTAGTTGTATTATAAGGCTGAAACCAAGAATTTCAAAATACAGAATATACAAAAAGTGCTTCAAACAAACAGAACTGAAGGATAATACACATAAATTTCAAAGTTCAAAAGCAGTTCAAACAGATTGCATCAAGCAGAAGAAAGGATTAGTGAACTCAGAAATAGATGGGTCACAAGAAATCATCCCAAATGACAATCAAAACAAAAGAATGAAAAAGAGTGACAGTAAAACAGAAGTATAGGATACTACTAATAAACACAGCATATGCCTACCCATTTACCATGAAGAGAGCATATTAGTGGAAAAAATTTGAAAACCAGGGAAAGGGCATAAAAATTCAGATTCAGAAAGAAAAAAACAGGATGAATTCAAAGATATCCACATTAAATATATAATGACTACATTGTAAATTTATATTAAACTATAACAACTAATGACAGATTTTTCAAGCAGCAACACAAAAGCAAGCTATTTACAGGACAATCAAAACCAGGTTATCAGATAATTCTCATCACAAATCTTAGAGCTCAAAAAGTAAGATGATAGATACAATCAAAAGGTACAGGATAAACACCAGCAGATTGAAACATGGCCTGATATATTTAAATATATATTTACAATGATTGTGTGTGCAATTTTCTTTTTCTTATTCCCTAGTACAGTGTAACTCTCTACATAGCTTTTACATGTTAGTAATTGTGCGTAATCCACAGATGACTTAAAGCATTTGAAAGGATGTGCATAATTTATGTTTGAGTATGTCATATTTTATAGGAGGATAACACTGGAGTACAGTATTCATCAGGATCTTGGTTATAATCCTCCATGGATAGATGCCTCAGTACAATTTTATTTAAGGATTTTTCAATACAATTATAAACAACTATCCAAGGAAACTATGGCCATTTTTATTGCCTTTCAAAAATGAAGGGATAACAAATACAGAAAAACAGAATTTATCAATGCTAGACCTATTCTTTAAAACATACCAAAGGGAACTTTTCAGACTGATCAAAGGCACTAGTTAGAAACCATACAAAGAATAGCAGTACATTTTTTCAAATCCAAAACATACTATAGTATAAATCAATTGTATCTCTTGTATGAATGGTAACAGCAAACTTAAAAACAATTGAAATTACAATGCATGTTAAGAGATAAATATTATAAACACAAATTGAGACAACAACCAAATTACTGGAGAAAAGGAGTATCAGCATGTGAGTGCTCATTTATGCAGTCAAAATTAACTTATCAGCTAAAATAGCCTCCTTTAAGTAAAGGGTGTTTTGGCTAAGCCTAAGAAGAACAATGAAAAAAATCAATAATGGGCACACAAGATGATAAAGTGAAATGATACAACTAGAGAAGTAACTCAAACCATAAAATCTTAAGATAGAATTCTACAAAACAACCAAATACAATTAAAGTGGTAATGCTAAGGTTTTATGTATGAATAACTATTTTGAGTCTAATCAGATCAGATTCCTTAAGCAGCAGCACAGTGATAAAGAATGGAAGTTGTCAATAAATCATATCAACCATGAATATATATGTGCACTAATATGCAAAGCTTTTAAATCTAAAGCCTGCATTGAAATACCTGAAGGGAGATATAGATCTGTACACAATGAAAACATAACTACAAAATTTCAGTCTTCTACTTTCAACAGCAGGGAAGTTAACCAGACTTTCACAGAATAATTAAATATCAGGGTAGAAATAAATGATATTGAAAATGTAAATTCCTAGGAATGCATAGCCTGCCAGAGTTCATCACAAAAATACAACAGAAATATGACCAGGAAAATGGACAGAATTTAATTACCTACTTTAAATATCACATAAAACAAAGGGCCAGAACCAGATGCTTCATGGATAAATTTCATGAAACATTTATAGCACTAATACAAGTCCTGAAGTACTTCCAAAAACTGAAGAGGATATAACATCTCCAAATGGATATTGTAGCTAGTATTACCTTGATGCCAAAGCCATAGAAAAACAACAACAATTAAAAGTAAGCCTTTTTATATACCGGAATCTCCCTTTGGGAGACAAATATTTTATGAAACTATGCTTTCCCATTATACTGTATTTGCCACAATAAAATTTCCTTTAAAAAAGAAAAAAATGTTCAAGAGAACATAACTGATACTCACAGATCCAAATATGCTCAAGAAAATGCAAGTGTATCACACTGAACTGTATATATATTAAAGAGGTTTCTCTGTCAAAATCAAGAGGTATTTTATGTGTGGGTTGCAAGAAAGGGTCACACATGTAAATCAATAAATGTGACCTATTGTATTAGTGGAATCAAAAAAAACTATAGTTATTTTAACAAAGATTTGACAAAGTGCAACATCCTTTTATGATAAAGCTCTCAACATATTAGGTGCAGAAGGGATATTTCTCCACAAATTAATGAACACCTTGATGATTGGCTTTGTGATACAGAAAAAGGCTGCCCATAATTAACATGCTACAGGTAGGCTAACCCAGGACATTTGGACATACAAAAAAGAAAGTGTAATTTTTAGTTTGCTAGTAAGAGGATCTTACATAGAAACCATAATGAATGACCAAAAGTTCTTATAAATAATTCAGCAAGTGGTAAATAGAAGAACCACTATCCCTCAAGAGTACAGGCAAAAGCTGAAATAGTAATCAGTTCTCTGATGGAAAGCAGAACAGGTTGGACAATTTTCCTGGCCAAGCTTTGTGGCATGTTCCTTGGTCTATGGATGCATTGAAGTGGACTTTGTCCTTGGAAAGATTTTCTCAACTGTCTACCAGCTGCATAATTTGCACACATACTACCCCTCTGTTAGTTGTCTCTTAGCTTTGTAAAGTGATTGCCCTACAGGGCAGAAGTAAGCCTGATGTAATCCCATTTATCTATTTTTGCTTGTATTGCCTCTACTAATGGAGTTTTTCCAAGAAGTCTCAGCCTACTTCAATATTTTGAAATTTATCTATTTTTTTCCTCTAGCAATTTGATGGTATTAACTCAGATTTGGATTCTTGGTCCATTTAACACTGATTTTAAAAGTAAGGTCCCTACTCTTGTTTCATGCTTCTGCAGGTATAGCTCTGATTTTTTTTTTCCAGCACCATTTGTTGAAAAGAGTGTTCCTTCTCCAATGAGTGATTTTTAGTTCATTTGCAACAGACTATTTGGTTGGAGATGGTGAATTAATTTCTAGGGCTTCTATGTTGTGTTATTGGCCTACATGTCTATTTCTGTTCCAGTAACAGACTATTTTAAATGCAATGTAGTGGATCTTAAAATCTGATATTATGATGCCTCGGGTTTTACTTTGTTAATTAAGGTTACTTGAGCTATTTGATATCTCTTGCATTTCCACACAAATTTTAGCATAATTTATTCTAGATATGAGATGAATGTCATTGATATTGAGACTGAAATCACACTGAATTGGTAAACTGCCTTGGGGCTCATGGATATGTTGATGATATCAATTCTTCCAATCCACAAATACAGGATTTTTTGTCTATTTTTAATAGTTCATAATTTATGTGAATATCTTTCACATCCTTAAATTTATTCCTGGTGATTTAAAATGTTTACCTAGTGTGAATGGTACTGCTTGTACAAATTCTCAGTATTGGAATCATCACAAAATTCATAACAAAAACTGTTAAGAGACAAAGGACATTACAAAATTCTTTCTCAGTTCTAATGTTGTCTATGTATACAAGTGTTGCTTGTTTCTGTGTATTGATTATACATTCTACAAATTTACTTAAACACTTACAAAACTTATAATAAAAATTGCTGAAAGAGATAAAGAAGGGGACTACATAATTATTACAGGATTAATTCATCACAAAGATAAACCTATTGTAAATACATACAGTCAATTTCAGGGAGTCTGGTTTAAAATGATTGTTAACAGGCCCAAAAGGATGTATAAAGTCCAAAAGAATAGTAATGTGGAAATTCAACACATCACTTTGATTACTTGATAAATCAACTAGACAAAAACCAGCCAAGAAACAACAGATTGATATGAATCATTAGTAAAAACCCTCCCAACAAAGAAATCCTAGGACCAGATGCCTTTGGTGCAGAATCCTATATAACCTCTAGAGAGGTACCAT
Source organism: Ochotona princeps (assembly GCF_030435755.1). Lineage (NCBI taxonomy): Eukaryota > Metazoa > Chordata > Mammalia > Lagomorpha > Ochotonidae > Ochotona > Ochotona princeps. The sequence goes on along the minus strand of NC_080839.1, from coordinate 19,162,061 downwards.
TTCCAACTCTGATTCTCATACTTCTCAAAACAATTGAGGGGAGATCTCACTTAAGATCTTCCTATGAGGCCAGCAGCACCTCAATTCCAGAACCAGAAAAGACACAACAACAGAGGGGAACTACAAACTGATATCCCTGATGATCAGACATGCAACAATCTTCGACAAAATACCAGGTAATAAAATCCACCAACACATCAGAAAGATAAGTTACTGAACCAATTGGTACTTATCTGTGGTATGCAGGAAGGCTCAATATTAGCAAATCAATAAGCGTGATCCATTATATTAAAGACTCTACTAAGGTTACTGAAGCTCACAAGAGATTAATGAAGTCAGTTGATTTTCAACAAGAGAAACAAGAACATACAATTGGAAGAAGAAAACCTGTTCAATCAATGTTGCCTATTAAATTATGTATCTACATTTAGTGGAAGGAAATTGAAACCATACCTCAATCACTATTAATAACATTCAAAATTGATTAAAGACTTATATGTATATGTGAAGAGCTGAGAAGCATTTAGACAAAAAAGCTCTGCGACTTTGGTATGGACAATGACTCCATTCATATGACCCCAAAAGCATAAGCAATGAAAAGAAAAATAGTCAACTAGGACAGTATTTAACATAAAGGCTTTTGTGCAAAGGAAGAAAAATAGTCAAAAGAAAAATTATAGACTAGGAAAACATATTTGCCATCTACCTTTGGTAAGGTACTAATATCCAAAACATATTAGGAACTCATACTACTCAGTAATCAATAAATATTTTTAAAACCTACCAAGGATAAAAAGCTTCCACAAGACATAAAATGGCAAACACACACATGCAAATATGATTCATAAGGATATGCTAATGTTAACCCTGTTGGATTTATTGCTTACCAAAAGGATAAATGATATGGTTTTGGTGTACATGTAGTGAAATGCAACCAATAGACACCGTTGTTGCTGAGAATGTAAACTCCTCTTCAATTTTGAATAACAGTATGGGGATTTTTGTAAAATGTAATATGAGAGGGTCCAATAAGCCTAGGTCCCTGTATAGGCACAAAAAATTAAATATTTTAAAGTAATATCTGCATTATCATGTGAATTACTACACTATTTCTAATAGCCAAGATAGGGAAGTAATAAAAATGTCCTTGAAACAATGAATAGAATTAAAAATTACATTCTTGGGGCCCGGCACCATAGCCTAGCGGCTAAAGTCCTCGCCTTGAACACCCCGGGATCCCATATGGGCGCCGGTTCTAATCCTGGCAGCTCCACTTCCCATCCAGCTCCCTGTTTGTGGCCTCGGAAAGCAGTTGAGGATGGCCCAATGCATTGGGACCCTGCACCCATGTGGGAGACCTGCACGAGGTTCCTGGTTCCCGGCTTCGGATTGGCGTGCAGCACCGGCCGTTGCGGCTCACTTGGGGAGTGAATCATTGGACGGAAGATCTTCCTCTCTGTCTCTCCTCCTCTCTGTATATCTGACTTTGTAATAAAGTAAATAAATCTTTAAAAATTATATTCTTTACGCCCATTGAAAAACTTAATTAACTTTTAAAATTATTGAACCTGTTGGATAATATGCCATGTGAAATAAAAAGGCTAGAAAGAAAACTGCATGATCTCACTTGCGGGATCAAACTTCATAGAAGTAAAGAAGAAAATATATGGGCCTGATAGGAGCAGGTGTACATGGAGCATAAGACATTGAGTAAAGAGCACAAGATTTCAGTTAGATCAGGCACAGTGTACAACATGCTGTCTGTAGTTGACAGTAACTATGTATTTCAAACCTCGTAAGCTTTCAAGTGTTTCGATCACAAAGAAATACTGATGGTTATGGGAATTATCGCTATGGGATTTTATATTTCTCCATGTGTGCATTGTATGGAATATATATACATATATATTTATATATACGTGTGTATATATACAATCTTTTTTAAATCAAAATGACACTGGAAAAAAATCAAAGAGTTACAGTTGATATTATTAAATTAATTTATTCTCTGGTAATGAGATTACTTTCTAGTCTACATTATATGGTTTCTATATTTCTGTAGAATTAGAATTTAAAATTAGGCATTTGAAAGTACTCACACATGTATATATAATGCACTTTGAATTGACATAATGGATTAAACCACAACACTGAAATAAGGATATGAATGACAAGTACAGAAGAAAAGAAAAGTTCAAACACACTAGTAGGCACATGAATGTAAAGTAACCATCTAGGGAAATTTATAAATTTAGGAATTATTACAAAGTAAGAAAGTCAGAAAGTAATTTTATTTTCTTCCTGAAAAGAGGCAACAGTTTCCGCATAATTTGTCTTTATTCACTTTGTCCTCAAAGTGTTACTTTTCAATCTAAGAATTCATTCTCAAGAAAAATAACTAAATCATTGTATATCAATCAGTGGACCACCTCATCGAGCGAAACAGGCAGTGACTCATAACTGGAGAACTATTAACTCCACTTGAGCACATATCTCAGAGCATGCCCCACATATGGGACTTGGGGTGGGCGGGAAACCGGGTGGGGCTTCTCCCTCAATACCCCCTTTTACCTCAGATACATGATGGAAACAATATGGACATAATAGCATTGCCCACCTCCCTATCCCCCTGAACCTTTTTTTTTTTTTTCCTTCTCTTTCTTGATTTTCCTTCAACTATAGTTAACTATGTAAAGATTGTCAACAACAATACAATAAAATGGATTATATAAAAAAAAAAATAATTAAAATGATGTGAACACCCAATGAAAGGGAAAATAAGATGATTAAACGTTTCTGTTCTAATAAAGCATGGAAACTCAATATGATGCCACGGGACAATTTTGTAAAGACATTAGGAAACGTGCATTATATATAAGTATTAGTGGAAGAACACCAGTTACAAAAAAATATATATTCTCATATTAAATATCTATGACTTCATATATTTTTGTAAGATTATGCCTTATATCTTTGAGAAAAATTTAGGAACCAAATAGTCATCTCAATATTTCCTATTTAACTATTTATTGTTAAGATTACTGTTGTGATAAGTTGTCATTCATCACTTCCACATGTCTTCCCCACTGTTATTTTTAAATGCATTTTTCCCATAGTTTTAAAATAATGAAGTCCTTCAACAACTGTCACAAATTCAACTTTGCTATTTAAATATGTCATGGCTTTGTAGGCATAGGCAATTGTAGAAGGTCTAGTATCCTATTATCAAGAAATAATTAAATTTCATTGGGAGTCCTTCTGTCAGGAGTAGGGATGCCCACTGTAACATATTCTCTTTTTTTCAATTTAATTTTGTTTTATGACAGTTTCATAGGCTCTGGGATTCCCACAAACCTTCCCCATGGCCTTCCCCCATGTTGGATTCCTCCACATTGTGCAAAATATTTTCACTTTCCAGTATGCTAGTCTCCATTCCAAGTTCATGTATGAGAATATATGTATATATACATTTACCTATATATCTTTTTGTGTTTTGTTTGAATACTTCTTACATCAGAGAGAACATGGTATCTGTCCTTTTAGGACTGGCTTATTCACTGATCATAACAGTCTCCAGTTGGGACCATTTTGTTGCAAAAGGTAAGACTTTTAATGGTTCTGCAGTATTCCATTCAGCAGATATAGCACATTTTCTTCACCCATTCTTCTTTTGATGGGCATGTAAGTTGTCTCCATGGGGAAAAATAGTGACATGGGAGCATAGGGAAGGAGGCGGTGAGAGGAACCGCTATACCTACAAAACTGTATCATGGAAAAAATGTAAAATTTCTTAAACATGAATTTTCCGTATTCAGCTCCTTCTTTGCCTATATTTATATATATGTTATGTATGACATTCAGAGGAAGTCTGATTAACTAAAACTTTTTTTTTTTAACTTTCCATTCATTGGTTTTCTATCTTTGGTACCTATGCCATTGGTTGTGCCACAAAGAAAAAAAGAAATTACACACAAAAAGTATTTCAATATTAGCTGGAAACAGGGTTTAGAACAATGAATTGAAATATCTGTTTTAGAAAGTGGTGAGGTCTAACTAACATACTTAAGCACAGCTACAGATAATGTTTGGGGCTGATACTGCTTAATTTTATACAGGATCTGTGATATGGAAAAATGTAATCCTTCTACTATTTATGTCAGCTAAAAACTGTTTTCCTTTTATGACTTAGATGATACTAACATTTGAGTATTGTTTACTCATTGGAACAACAGGGACAGATTTCCCGAAATTCACATCATTGATGATCAGAAGAGATTGCCTCCACTGATCAATCAAGGCAAAAATGTGTATTAGCTAAAACTGGCTAGCATTCTCTTTTCCCCAAGTCCATTGTTTCTGAAATATTTTCAAGCTGAATCATCTTAAACTGCCAAATTATGTGTCTCAGCAATTCATATTTCAATAACTTAATTCCTATAAATGGCCATGGTAGAAAGCTGGGCATAGTGAGAAGTGCTTGGATCATAGTGAATAATCTCATCTTAGAATCAAAATCTTTCTCATGTGCTTTCTGACTCTCACAGGATAGGACTGCTTAGTTCTATAGTGGGTTATTATAACCCCACTTCTTGTGTCCCTTGGCAAGTGCTCAATTCCCCCTCTGCTTTCTATCATACACTGAGGTAGTACCCTGCCTTCTCAGAAACAGCTGCCAAATGTTGCATTTTGCAGCCTTAGAAACTGTGGACCAAAATAAGTCTTTATAAACTACTCAGTCTCAGATAACTTTACAGTGATAGAAAGTGGACTGATACACAGGCTCCCCTGAGAATGCCGTGACCTCAAGATAAAATGCTCTATAATTTGCTTATTTATATGACTACAATTGATCTCAAATCACCATAATTGATTCTTCCTAGATTTGTACACGCTACCTAACAATGATGTTTGCCAAACCCTTAAGAAACTTGTCTTCTGATATTCTCCGCATTGAAATACCCCACGGTATTCTGTGACAGTAGTTCCCTCCCAGCCCCCAGCATCTTTCAACGATCCTTTTAAGACTTTTCTTCACTTTAGATGAAACACAATTATTAACAGTTTGTATAGGAAATGAAGAAAGCAAGATAATCTTGCCATGTAGGTCCTCCGGAATGTCATTAATATTTACAGGGTTAAATAAGGAGTCCAGAAAAATTATTTGAGAAAGAGAAATCGGAAGAATACAATGAAAATTGAGAACATTTGTGTGAAAGTTGGTAGAAAGGGAGTGTTTGCCACACAAACAACTTGGTTGTCGGGAAGAAGAAAAGATAACCTGGGAAAATTAGAAGGTATTCAGTACCTAATAATTGAATTTTCTCAACTGATACAGCAGCTAGCCAAAAGTACTCATCAGTATAGATTCATACATGATATGTAAGGCTAATAGCAGAATAAGTTTGGATTTGTTACTTAGATACTCAATGATCAGGCATAAACATTTTTGTAATAACATTAAATGGGAGGCATCTAAGTATCTTAAGTATATATTTATTTGAAAACCTGAGTGACAGAGAGGATGAGAGATGAGTGGATGAATGAGTGAGAAAACACACGAACATCCATCGGATGCTTTGCTTTTTAAAGAGCTGGAATGGCTGTGCCTGATTCAGCCTGAAGTCAGTCAGGAATTCCATGGCACTTTGGGCATTTTGTGCTGCCGTTTAAAGTGCATTAGCAGAAGCCTGAATCAAAAGTGGCACGTGTAGAGTTTGATCATCTCTATTGTATGGATGCTAGGATTGCAAGTGGTGGCTTAACCCGTTGTACAACAACACTGGTCTGGTTATCATGTTGAATGGCTTTTTTGTGTGTTTTGTTTTTGCTGTGAGAATTGAAAAAAAAATCAAAAGGAAAGAAAAGGGAAAAGAAAAAGGAAGAAGCGTGACCAGTTCCATCTCATCCACAACAGGAATACACTGCAACTACTTGAACATTCACATTTCCCCAAGAAGAAACCAGAAATCTTATCCAAGATCAATCTGTGAAGCTAGTTATTTCTACCCTATTACTCATGAAACTAAGGTTTCCAGCCTTCATGAGTTAAAGTCATTACATTACATTCTATTTTTCCTCTCTTAAAGAGATCATCTATGAGTAGATAAAGGATTTGGGAGAGGGTTAAAGGATGCAATAAACTAAGCAATGAACATAATGTCCAGCCCTAAGTAAGGCTTCAATAAATGTTAATATTTTCACTTATAAAAGATTAAAAGCTAAGTCACAGAAAGAATACTCCCTCAAGGTTAAACAGGTAGCAAGTAAAATAATTAGGATTCAAAGTCATGTCTCTCCAACGCAAAGCCTGTTCTTTTCCACCTCAGCTTGTTGCCTCAAATGAGTGAGATAAATTGAATCTTGATTAATAAATGAAAGCATTTGCTTTCATCATCCTGCTGCTCTGGGAAAGTATTTTCAACCAGTTCTCTTATGGGAAGGGCAACGAGACCAAGAGGACCTTATGTCTTAGTGATTGCTTTTCCATCTGGTATGATTGAGTAAGGACACAACACTTAGGAGGAAAATCAATTCCCTCTCAGCTGTTGCCTTTCCTTCCTCCTTACCAGTGTCTTACAACATCTGCTGCTTCTCTTTCCTACATGCTCATAGCTCTTAATCATTTTTTTCCAGTTTAAAATTACATTCTTCCCTAGAGGTGTCTTCCTCACTCATTGCTAAATAATGTTGGACATGATGTCCCACCATGTTCTGCTTCCGTCCCTGGTGAGTGGACAAAAGTGGAGCATATTGTGGGACATTGTGAAACAGAGACGTAAGCTCACCAGTCTGCCCTTCACTGCTGCCCTGAATTGCTCATTGCTCTGACCCTTTTATGAAAGGAGGTTTGAGGCGGGGGTAGGGTGGGTGGGTGGGTGGCAATAGAAATGATAGCCATTAAAGCTCAGAATTGATGGCAAGTCTATCTTCCATGGGACTAAAAATATAAGAGTCATTTCAAACTGTAAGGTAGCATCTTAGGCTACATATAGGGACTAAAAAATAATCACTTATGGACTGAAGGAAAAAACAAGCATTATTCAGTAGAACTTTCAAAGAGGATCATGATTTTTCCAGTGTGTAGAATAACAACAGACTCTGAGGAAAGATATTTTCAAACATGTCCTATATGTAACAATGTCTGGATGATGGCATGGTGGCATAGCAAGCTAATCCACCATCTGTTGTGCTAGCATCTTACATGGGTACCAGTTGGTGTCCTGGTGGCTCCACTTCTAATTCAGCTCCCTGCCTATGGGTTTGGAAAACAGAAGGTAATGTAAACCCTTGGGGCCCTGCCTTTGAGGCTTCACATTGGCTTTTCCTGGCTATTCTGCCATTTAGGGGAAAATCTCTCCCTCTAGCTTTCCTCTCTATAAAATCTGCCTCAGAAATAAAAGTAAATAAATAAAAAGAATGTGTGCATATGTATATTGATCAGAGAGAATGGGAAAATAAAATACGACAAATTTGGAACTGTCTCTTTATAACTAGACTACAAGCCCCAAGGTACAGACTTTTTTTGTGTCGATATTGTGCCTTGAATATAGCAGGTACCAACAAAAGGAAACTTAATGAAAAATTGCAGGAAAGGGAAGGGAAGGGAAAGGGAAGTTTACGTGTGCACTATTAAATCAGATTATTGAGAAAGGATATTTAAAAGCAAATTATGTATAAAAAGTGTTTGAAAGTTTTACACATCATATTTATCTTCTAAAAACTCTATGTGAGAGGCAGAAGAGCAGAGGCAGCAAGAGAGTGCTCCTCTCCGCTGGTTCTGCCCCTTAATGCCCACCATGGTCGATGGGTTCTTCCTCAGGCAAAACAGGCACCTTGAAACTGAATCCTGGTCTCTCGAGGGTCTACTGGACACCCAACTGCTGCAGTCACCCCTGTTTTTTTTCCCCTAGGGACTCTATTGGCATCAAGTTAGATTCAGTCAGATTCCGTAATCAAATCCAGGAATCAAACATGGGATGTGGGAATGTTCATCAGGAGCCAAACACGTACCCTAGTTTGTCACATTTGATCCAGGTTTGTTTCTACAGGAGGATCTTTGAGGTGGTATAAAACAGCTGAAGTGGAGAGAAACCAGAAAATTGAACGATATCTCACCAATTGTTCACAGGTAGGAATTAGCTGCAGGTTAAATAAGCTCTTCCCCGGTTTCTGATGACCTCTCTTCCTCATTCAAGAGGAAAGTCTTGGATTTTGGCAGTGTTTCATTAAAGCTCCATTCACATGATACTGTAGTTTGCTTTTGTCTGACTTTTATTCAATTTTAAGCTTTTGGAATACAGACAAGTCAGCACAGCTACTTTAAAACGCCCATGAGCTCAAATTACAAGATGAGTTTATTTGGGTGTGACCTTTTTAAAAACTATCAACTGCATTTTCATATTAAGCATTTTTCCATGATGAACATATTTAAGATGCTTATTATTTGCCTCAGAATCCTGAAAGTCTATCAAATGGCAGCTATTCAATCCATGAAGGAATATATATAATAAATGATCAAATGTAGAGGAACAAAAATTAGAAATAGCCTTTGTGTAGTTTATCAAGTACTGTATTCATAAGATATTTACTGAGTAGTGAGGATTTTAGCGAGGAAGACAAGTAAGAAGTAATAAAATGTATTGCCACATTTTGACAACAATCGTGCAGTTTATATAGGTTTGATGTCACTTTTCGGAATATGTGAAGTTTATATGAATATTTGTAAATTCTAGGAAAGGCCGAGATAGCAAACAGTCATTAAATGTGAGTTTCAGTTCATAGCTTGATAAAAACAAACCATCACCCAACCCTCAGTCCAAGGCAGACAAACGTGCCTATAGCCCTGAAGCAAGTTGCTCAAGACCCTCAGTGGCTAGAGTGAAGAGTAAAAATCCTGTCCTCCAGAGACTGGTTTTCAGTGATTATTTTACTAATAATTGTTTCTTCTGACTGAAGAGGTTCACCCAGAAATAAGAAGCCTTTCCTGCAAGTAATACTTTCTTATTCACAACAGACAACTGCTCACGGATGAAAGAATGGATAAGGGAGTATGTATAAGGAGACACTACACATCATTTTCTCAGTGTTTGCACCAACATAAATTCACTTTTTTTTACAAAGGTAGAGTGACAAAGTGATAGGTGTACGTACACACACACACACACACACACACACACTTTCCTCTGCTCAACTCCCCCAAATGCCCACAACGGCAGTTGCTGACCAGGTTTGTCAGAAGATCTGCAATCAATGCAGGTCTCTCATGTGTGTAGTGGGGACTCCAACCTGTCACACTGCCACCTGCTGCCCTCCAGGGTGTGCATGTGCAGGAACCTGGCTCAGCAGCAGAGGCTGGACTCATTCCAAGCAAGGGCTTAGTTTGATACCCCCACAATGTTTATTCCAGTTATATTGTCAAGTTCCATTTTCCATGAAGGCTTCAAAGAATAATCATATTAGAATGCAATATACTTCAGAATTTGAGGACAAAGGAAATCTTGATGCTTGTTGTAACTTGGATATAACTTGAGGACAAGATTTTTAATTCATATAGATAAATGAAAAATATTACATTAAGTTATATATGAAAGACCCAGGAGTCAGATACAAAGATAAACAATAGGACTCTTAAGGGCTGTAGATAGGGGACCATGAGGAGCTACTTTTCAGTTTTTCAACAAGGACTGAGTACCAGAGATGTTGGAAATGGTAGTAGCAAATATGAATGAACTAAATGCTGAAATATGTACTTTAAATTGAGATTAGTAAACAAAATATATTCAGAAATATTTACTTAATGAAGACTAGTATATACACAGGAATATTTAAAATTTCTTTAGAAATAAGTTAGATTTTGATTTTAAGTTATTTTAGGTTATTCTTAATTACATATCTATACATTTTCTATACTCTAATAAATAAATGTTAAGAAGTACTTTTATTTTGCAAATAAAAGTTAACAGGGATAATATTTAAGAAGCATAATGATGCAAATTAATTTTCTTCCTTAAATCTACATATCGGTAAAACTGAGGATATGTCTAAGTAAAGCTATTCAGTTGCTCAAAACCGATCACTTAATGTCCATCACTTGCCTGAATTTTGTTATCAGCTTTACAAATCAAATTACATTCTGGAGTAAAAGGAAGAGGAACAATAAGTAATATTAAAGTAAAAAATAACAGCATCAGTGCCTTTAAAAATGGCCCTCGGTAAGGTGGTGGCAACTACTACTATTCTCTTAGAGACAATTCAAACAAAACTGTTTTATAGAAACTGACAATTATGTGTTGGTCCAACAGTTGCCAGGGACTTGTGAGGTCAGGGAATTTGAGTGAAGTCATACTCTAAGCATGGATTTCAGAAATCTCTGCATTGAGGCAAAAAAAATGTCATCTGGAAATAAAATGTTCACCTTGTTTAGATCCAAATGTCAGTGTGTTTACATTTTCTGCACTAGGCTGTGTCACTGTGGGTCTCAGTGCATGAGCTAACATGTATTTTCAGTCTTGTTTCCATGCCAGGTATCAGGGTCTTGTGACCCTAAGAGTATTAAAATTCACACTTTAAAATATCAGTGTTTGAGAAACATTCTTTTTACCCATGCAGTTTTTATTTCAAAGAAAAAATTATCAGAATAGATTAAGTATCATTTTAATTGTTGAAAAAAATTTCTAAGAGGGCAGCATCATGGTTTAGCAGTCTAATCTTCTACCTACAGTGTGGGCATCCCTTATCAGTACAAGTTCATGTTCAGGCAGCTCCATTTCCCATCCAGATCCCTGCTAATGGCCTGAGACTGCAGCAGCAGATGACCCAAAGTCTCAGGGCCCTGCTGCCATACATAAGACCCAGAAAAAGCTCCAGGTTTTTGGATTCAGAATGGCTCAGCTCTGGACATTGCAGCCATTTGAGGAGCGAACCTGCAGTGTGTCCATCTGTCTCTTCGTATATGGCTTTCAAATAAAATTTTTTAAAGATTTATTTATTATTATTGGAAAGGAGGATATACGGAGAGGAGGAGAAACAGAGAGAAAGATCTTCCGTCCACTGGTTCACCCCCCAAGTGAGCTCAATGGCTAGTACTGCGCTGATCCGAAGCCGGGAGCCAGGAGCTCTTTTGGGTCTCCCATGAGGGCGCAGGGTTCCAAGGCCTTGGGCCATCCTCTACTGCTTTCCCAGGCCACAAGCAGGGAGCTGGATGGAAAGCGGAGCCACCGGGATTAGAACTGGTGCCCATATGGGATCCTGGCGCGTGCAAGGCAAGGACTTTAACCACTGTATTATCGTGCCAGGCCTAAATAAAAATTTTTTAAAAAAGGAAATTTAGAATATTGGAGAGATCAAAATTGCCAAATGAAATTTTGTCTCGGGCCTGGAGCTGTAGCTTAGTGGCTAAAGTCCTCACCTTGCATGTGCCTGCATCCCATGTGGTCACCAGTTCTAATCCCGGCAGCCCCGCTTCCCATCCAGCTCCCTGCTTGTGGCCTGGGAAGGCAGTTGAGAATGGTCCAAAGCTATGGGACCCTACACCCACATGGGAGACCCGGAAGAGGCTCCAGGCTCTTTGCAGTGGATTGGCGCAGCTCTAGCCGTTGCAGTCACTTGGGGAGTTAATCAGACAGAAGATCTGCCTCTGTGTCTCTTCCTCTCTGTATATCTCACTTTCCAATAAATTAAACACATAAATCTTAAAAATTTGTCCCAAGGCAAATCAAACAAACCTTTAGGAACATCAAAAATTAAGACACCAAAAAGAAAATTCCTAGAAATTTAGAATTTTATTAGGCTTAATACATGATATTTTGGTCATAATTTATGTTTTCTAATGCTAAATTTCTGACTCCTGATTGATCACTACCTCTTTTCCTCTTACCATAAACCCTTAACATCATACTATCATAAGATGAATAGAGGAAGTTGAAAAAATAGGGGGGCAAAGGAGTAAGAAACAAATGAGATAGTAAACAGATGGGAAAACTGAGGTTAAAGACTGACAGGCTAGCATTTGCTGATTTGCCAGTAGTAATGGTTAGATAAATAAATGATTCAGAAAATAGTGTATATGCCATATTCCTTTGAGATATAGAATCAACCCAATATGGAATTTGCTCATGGGGTTATGGAAGCTGAGAAGTCCTTGCATCTGCGGTTGACACGCTGAAACCACAGAACACATGTGGTTCCAGTGCTAGTGGCAAAGGACCTCAAGCAGCAATGCTCTAAGTTACAGACTGAAGATCAGCAGGTTGGAGACTCAAGAAGAACCGACTCAGGTGAGAGTCTGGGACTGGAAAAGACCCACATACAGTTCCAGAAGCTAGGAAGGAAGAATTGTCTCTTCCTCAGTTTTTTCTATTCTTCTTCCAGTCAGGTCTTCACTCAACTAGATGGGGCCCTCTACTTTATTCAGTGACTCGAACGTCACACTCAACTGGAAAAACTGACATACATAGAATTATGTTTAACCAAATATCTAGGCACCCAACAGCCCAGTGAAATTGGCATATGTAATTATTCACTGCAGGGCCCGGCGGCGTGGCCTAACAGCTAAAGTCCTCGCCTTGAACATCCCGGGATCCCATATGGGCGCCGGTTCTAATCCCGGCAGCTCCACTTCCCATCCAGCTCCCTGCTTGTGGCCTGGGAAAAGCAGTCGAGGATGGCCCAAGGCTTTGGGACCCTGCACCTGCGTGGGAGACCTGCACGAGGTTCCTGGTTCCCGGCTTTGGATCGCCGCAGCACCGGCCCGTTGCGGCTCACTTGGGGAGTGAATCATTGGATGGAAGATCTTCCTCCCTGTCTCTCCTCCTCTCTGTATATCTGGCTTTCCAATAAATAATAAATGTTTAAAAAAATTATTCACTGCAGATGATAAATGATGTGTACTTAGTTAAATAGGATGTATGACCATGTGGACCATGGATTAGAATGGGGAGGGTTAAGGAATGGGGAAAAGTGGATAAGACAGTTCTTTCTAGCCAATGTTTTTCTTCCTGTATCTGGCAGAAGTGGGGAGAAAAGGAGACGGTTGCTCCCAAGTAGCCCCATCGCATCAGCAACCAGGGATGGGGCACAACCACCTGATGTCATCCCAGGGCCCCCAATGTGGAGCAGGTTCTGAGGACACTGCTTAAGTGATTTTGATAGTTCTGAGGTGCCATTGATTTTGTTGCTCCAAGGCTGAAGAAATCCTACCAAGGTACATTTGCTGACACAGTCCACCTTAGAATACCCACTCATCCAGATACTAACTGTTAAAGTTTGGCTGGGAGAGCTATCCAATTTGTTCTGCCTTCCATGGTAATAGACATTCTCTATAGGCCTCAATGAATAGATTGTCATGTCTCCCATGTATGTCTTAGAATGTCATTCATTGAACAGGCTTCAACAGCCAAGGAGACTCAGCTCTGATACAAGCACTCCGTGGTCAGAACATAGATCCTGTGATTTTATATGTGGTTGGAGTTCTAAGTCCTGTGGTCCAGCTGGGGGAGAGGGGGTGTCCCCCCCAAAAAATCACCAGAAGTGACCCTAGACCTAACTCACGTGTGTGCCAGTCATAGCAGGGTACCGACCTCAGTCAGTCATCCACATCAGCCTACACACACATTGGTGGTTAGAGTCACCTGGTCAGTTCTGTCACCAGCCCTATCTCATATGCAAACCAATGGAAGCCATGGCCCAGCCCAACCCTGTCAGCCACACACTCCATCCTCAATATACACCAGTGGGGACTGCCACCTAGTCTGAGCAACCTTCCAGTAACCCCCACCAGGCCCACACCTAGCCTCTGTTCCTGAGCATGCAAGTACGTACAGCCAACTGGTCTAGTCCATTGCACATTCCATTTGGCTCTCATATGTATCTACAGGTGTTGGAGCCTTGCTCAGCCTGACCAAGCCACTATGGAGCCCATACTCATGTTGGCAGGTGCCACTCCCTGTCTAGCCAAACGTGTCCCCAGCCCTGGTTCCCATATTCATCAAAGAGGTGCCCATATTTTCCCTAGTAGGCACACTCTAAGCCTCAGATCTTATACTTTCCATGTGGTTCTGAGATCTGGTCTGACAGGACTTGCCCCCAGTGCCAGTACCTGCTATCTGGTGATGTGACAATGCCCCAAACAAGTTGCAGCTACTCTGGCTCATGCATGCACAAGTGGATAATCGTTTATCCCAGCCTTGTTCTTCCCCTAATGCAGCTCACATGTAGACCAATGGGTTTTTAGGCCTGCCCAGCCTGGTCTGCCCCCAGTCCCAATTCTCATTCTTGCCAACAGCAGCAGTTGCCCAAAGGGGAAGTCCCATGGCCCCCACTACTAGGCTTATTCCACTCTGCTCCCTGGTCATACATGTGCTGGTGAGTGCTGTGGCCCAGACTGGCATGGCCTGCTTCACCTTGGCATTCACCAGTGGATGGTTCAGCCTAGTCTTCCCCCAGTCCTAGCTCACAGTGGTGGGTGCTACTGCCTTACCCATTCTGGACTGCCCCCAGTCCTGGCCCTAATGTGAACTGGCTGGCATTGCGGCCCAACCAGCCCTGTACTGCACCTGGCCCTAGTTCTCACATCTGTCAGAACATATTATGAACTGGCCTAGCCTGGCCAATCCACAGACCTGACCCACACATACGCTGGTGGGTATTGTAACCTGGCTTGGTTTGCATTGCTCCCAGCTTTGGTCCTTGTGCTCACCTGCAGGGACTGTGTCCTGAAAAAGGAGTTCTACAAGATATTCTATCAGGTCACCTCCGAATTGCCAATCTCATGCACACTGGTGGGTTCTTGGCCTAGCCTGAATTTGCCCACCGCCTGTCCTGGCTGGTACAGTATCCTTGCCCAACCAGCCCACACCCATTCTGGCTTTTATTGTTGGGTGATACAACCAAACCCTGCCTGACCCACCCTTAAACACAGGTCTTCCCTGGTTTGGTGGGTGCCTATACCTAGTCCAATCTGTCCAACACCTACTTTGGCTCCTGTGAGGAATAGCTGGTGATGGAGTCTAGCCCAGACTGGCATACCCTGTACCCAGTCCATACCCATGCTGAGGGATGCTACAGCCATGTCCAGGTCATCACCACGGCTCTCTTGCTCACTAGTGGGAACTGCATCCCAACTGGAGCACAACCTTAGCTTCCTGACTAGTCCTGTTGCCAGCCACTGACCTAGTGTGTGCCAGTGGTTGATCCAACAAAGGCCAACATAACCTGTCACCCAGCTTGGCCTTTGCTATCAGATGCCACAAATTTGGCCTGGACTGGCTTACCACCAGTCCAAATTTTGGCTGGTAGGTGCTGCAACCTAAACCCATCCAGCCTGCCTTCATCCTTGGCTTTTATGAGAGCAGTAGGTATGACAGCCTAGCCTAACAAAGTACAATCTGCATGCCATCTTGGCTCCTATGTGTGCCAGTGTGCTACAGGGTGGCCTAGCCCTCCCTGGCCCACACCTCCAGAGCCAACCCATACTCCTAACAACAAGCGGAGCCTCCTCGTCTGGCTTGCCCAATACCCAGGCCTGAGTAATGTGCTCAACAGCAGGAGCTACAGCCTACCAGGAGAGTTACCCAAGTTGCCCACCAGGCCCACTCCCAGACTCAGATCTTACATGTACCAGCGGGTTTTAGGCCCTTACCCAGCACATTCTGTCCTCCAGTGCCAGCCTTTGTCTGCTGGTTGATACTGCAGCCCAGCATGCCTCACACCAAATCCTTGGGTGCACCTGCAGATGCTGTAGCCTGGACCAATCTGGCCTGTTACAAACCCCCTGCACCCATGAGTGTTGGTGAATTCCATGGTCATGAATAGCTCAGCTCATTACTACCTCCAGCCCTCAAGTAAATTAGCTGATATGGCAATCCCTCAGGAGTGAGCCTTTAGCCTTCCACAGAATCTGCTCCCAGACCCTGTTCTCTTGCATGTTGGTTAGTGTCATATCCAGCCTGACATGGTTCACTCCCTACCTCAACACTCACTAGTGGGTACTGTACTCAAGCCCTGCAAGACAGGTCCCCCAGCCATGGCTTTGTGTGCACCAGTAGGTGGTGATTGGAATCAACAATCTCCGCTCAGGTCTTCCATATTGGTATATTGGTTTGGCCCCAAAAGGTCTTCCAGTTTCTTTCTTCTAAATCATCCAGTTTCAGTCCCCTCATTTACCTATAAATGCAATAGCCAGGTTGTTTCAAGTCCCCCACAAGTCACTCCTCACCTGTCACATTCTTCCTCAGCAGTCCTCACTCCCACATATTTCCAGACCCACTTCCTTGAGCATACCACAGCCCCACATGCCTGCAAGTGCAAAGACGCCCAAGCATGCTCATTTGGCAGTGTGCTGTGTCACATAGGGACTTGCCTGCCTACCCAGGGCCTATGCCTACCCAGACTCTGTCTGCTGGAGTCCTGGCATCTGCCCACCATATATCTAAAAAAATAGACAACTATGCTGACGCATTAATATAAACACAAATTTGGCATTAGCCAGGCACAGGATGCCTGCCAACTGTTAGCTGCTATTCTTCCAGCAGTGTAACACTTGCCTAGGTTCATACCTAGTACCTAGGTACATAACCTAGTTAAGCTGGTTTTAAAATATTCCCAGACAGAAATATATACTGCTAAAGTTTAGAGAGTTTGTTGAATAAGAAACCGAAATTTATAAGATAGAATCTAAGGAGTAACGTATACTTTCTCCTGTTTGCTATTCAATTCATAGTGTTTCCCATCTCCTGGAATTTATAAGCCTATGTGTCCTCAACTGTGTATTAATATTGATCTCTGTGATGTTAAGCTGCCTAGCTTCTGAGATGAGACTACAGATGTCATGACACTTGTCTTGTTTATATCCTTTTTCTGACACTCTCTTTATGGGAAACAGATCCAATGCATAGCATAGATTCTGTGATCCACAGGCCAAAGGTGAATACCTCAGGCTTGTGGAACAGAGAAGCTGAGGCCTGCCCTATGAGTAAACATGAAGTCGATCTTCCAGCCACAATCAAGCGTCTTAAACTTCAGAGACCCTAAGCTAAAACAAGGCAGAGTTAATTTATTTAATACCAGTAAAGTAATAAAAACTGTCTGCAATGTGAACAGTTCTAATGGAAAGAAGAAATGTGATCTTCATTTCTAACTTAACACAAGACTCACAACTTAGGGGAAAATAGTCTATCTTTTCTAGGCTTCATTGACTACTGTGTCTAGTCATATGTATCCAAATATATTCAGTGAATTAAGTACACACATTCTAGGTTTGGGCATTTAGCCAAACGAATAAAACACCGGTTAAAATACCAACATTCTTAAAGTACCTAGGTGGGAAACTCCATTTTGGCTCCTGACTTCGATTTCCTTCTATGGCTTACCCTGACAGGTAACAGGGGTATCTCCCTTCATGGGAGAGGAAGATATAGTATATTTCTCGTTGGCGCAACCTTAGCTCAGCCCAGGTAACTGCAGGCATTTGGAGAGTGACCCAACATAAGAGAGTTCTTTGCCTTTCAAAGAAAAACATTTTTTAAAAAGCATTTTTTATAGTGTTTACAGATTAGCTCAGTATATCCTGTATACTCAATTGTGGTTTAATGAATATGCAAACATTCTTCCTAGTAGTAGAAAATGTCAAGATTTATAGCCAGTAAGTATCTGCTGCAATTGCTAAGCCCAAAACCTCAGGCCTGGCATCCCGACTTTCAAAATTTTTACTCATAAAAATACGAAAATTATGATACACACTTAATTTTTCTTTTCCTTTGATGGTGAGCAGCCTAATGGATGTAAAATATTTAAATAAGCAGCACAGAGAAACAAAAGTGTTAAAATCAGAGCACGATAAAAAATAGTGTCACACATGAGATATAGTATGGTTTAAATGTTTCTCTAGTTAAAATACTTTTAATGTAACTACTTTGTTATCTCAGCAGACTGGTTTTTAATCTGTATCTAAAAATGGAATTATATTTTATCTCATTATAGCCTTGAGTTCCCATGAGCAGACCTTCATCCCTATTTATTTTTCACTTATGATTTTAGACACATTGTTCTACATATGTGGCTATGAATGCACAGGCTCATGATTTAAAATTTTCATAGTTGCAGCTTCCTACAAATTATCTTAAATCTATTGAACGACTGAACTGTTTTTACTTTAGTAATAGTTTTTTTTGAAACTAATGAACTACAATCTATTGAAAAAATAAACATTGCATTGATTAAAAGCATTCATGTATCCATGGGGCAGGAATTTGGGATTAATGGCTAAGATACTAGAAAAGATTCTTACGTCCTATATTGAAGCTGACCCATATTCCTGGCCATTCCAATTCCTGACTCATTTTCTGTTAACTTAGACTTTTCACGTCAATGGTGATGGCTTGGGGAATTGGGCTCATTATACTTCCCCAGGAAACTGAAGTTGAATTCCCAGTTCTTGACTTTGGCCTTTGGCCAGGGACAAGGTTAATGCCTGTATTTGGGGAATAAACAATAAGATAAGAGCAATCTTTAACTCCCTAATCTGTATTTCTCTCTGCCTCTCAAATTAATAAATTTAAATGCTTATACATTTTTGTGGGTGTCTTCCAGAAAACACTATTCATCTTTATTATCTTTAAGGACATTAATTCTATATCTAGTTATTAGATTATGGAAATCAAAGATAATAATCCACAACTTTCAGAGTGTAGCAGAGTAATATCAATAGATACAGACGTATAGATGGATATATATAAGACTTGTGTCCATAATCTACTATGGTCATAAGTCCCCCACTCAAAAACAATGTATCTTGCACATTCTTTGGAAATCATTGGTGTACTGAAATTTTAATATATTGTCCTTTATTTCCACTCTATAATATGAAGATTTTGGTTTTGTTTACTATTAGTTTTAATACATTCATACTGCTTTTGCTTTGATATCATTTAATTCTTCAGTGCTTTTAAATTTGGCTTAATATCTTCAAATCTTTGTGAAATTTAGTATCCTAAGGATTATCCAAAATAAATCCTTTCTGCCCCATTCTGTCTCTCTTATTCTAGGACTTTCATCACACATTTTGAAACTTTCAACAATCTTTTCCTGGTAATTATGATGGGCATCTCTGTAATATTTCCCATTTTATTATTATATTGTTAAATTTCTCATTTTTTCCTGAACTGTTTGGCTTCTTAATATTGTCTTAAGCTGTTCAGTCTGTAATCTTTAATTATACTTTAAATAATAGTTTTTAAATATTTAAATTTACTTCAATCATACTTTTTTTAAATTTCATTTTATGACACAGTTTCATAGGCTCTGGGATTCCCCCAACTCCTCCCCATGCCCTCGCCCCATGTTGGATTCCTCCACATTGTTGTAGTACAGTTCAAATCCAGTCATGATTCCTGCATTGCAAGCATGTACCATGCGTAGAGTCCAGCATCTTATTGTCTAGAAAAATTCAACAGTTTCTCAGGGAGACCATCCCTGGTCTGAAAGTAGAGTTGGCAGAATATCATCCCATCCAATGAAAAGCCACAACATAACATGAACATCTATTAACAACATTATGAATTATTGACATGGTATTGAGTGACCAAGCAGTTCTTTTTGGCCAAATGGGCCCAACTGGAAACCATTATACTAAGGGAAATGAGCCAATCCCAAAAGATTAGATCCTACAAGCTTTCCTAAATTTAAGATGAAATGATGTCACTCTGAAAAATAGTACCTGTAAATTGTAATCTCATTTCAACATCAAACAGCCTGTATCACATGCAATAAGATATTGTGATATAACCAATGAACCAACAATCAATGTGACTCAGACTGCTTATGATCTACATCAAAGAACTGTAAAACCAAATATACTTTTAATGCCCTATGTTACTCTGTAATGGGTTGCGAGAGCAGAGAATTCTTCCACCCTCTTAGAATGTGTGAGGAAAACATTAGGTATAACCTATCAAGAACATATCAGGTAACTTATATATAACAGACTCAAATCTGCATTAGATATTTGCAAAACTATAAAGAGATACAGGGAGAATCAAGAGCGATCCTGACAACCTCTTGACAGGAGGTCATATGCACAGTGCAGGGCGGGACCCCAGAGTGGAGCAGGAGGACAGGAGGAGGCTTGTATTCCAACCCTGGAGACTCCCAGATCCTCACCAAGGACTATCAGTACGAGCACCAAGGACTATATCCCAATTGCCAAGGAGACCACAGGGAATTGGAATGCCCTCATAGGCCAAAAACTCTGAGGTCATCCACTCCCTATCGGATCTCCCACACAGGATGGAAGAAGCCCAGATCCTTCCTCACAGGATCTAATGTCACTGGAACAACAGCCAGGAGCCCTGAGTGGACCTCAGAAACAAAAGAACAGTAAACTTCCTTCAGAACTCAGGAGGGGAGCTTTCTCTGGTCCTTACTTAGTTCCAACTTTGGATCCCCACCCTCTCTGGCAATGACCATCAGGGTCGCTCCGGAGCCCCCCTCCCCACCCCCCAAAATAAATTTGATCAGATAGACAGAGACCAGTAAGGAAACCTTAGAACAGACAGGAAATGATCAGCTTGGACTCATACATGCCTTACTATGTAGGACACAAAAGATTTGTTACTCCTCACTAAGGTATTGAAGATTTCTCTGCACACCCCTCCTAAAACTGTTCTGCACCTCAATTGTTAACATATGCCTTGTTAGAGTTATAAGGTGATTTGGACTATCCTAAAATTATCCAAGTTCAATAAGAATTATGTTTCAATACTATAAACTGCTAAATCTAAAAATGAAAATAGACAGGAGAAAGCTGAATAGTACCCTATAACCATTCTAAGGTGTATAACAGCTGGTTGTGTATAAACTAAAATTCAATTATACTTTAAAATAGCTGTTCCAGCTACTGATTCGTTACTTAGGTTATTCATACTATGATCTGGTGAAATTCTCCATCTTGCTTCTTCTTTAATAGAACATAACACTCATTTTTTGTTTGTTTCTGATATCTGTTATGCGGAGTCTCTTCTTACATGCCACAGTATGCTGTAAATTCCCCACAATTCAAACCCAACAGGCCCACACATCTACTGAATGTCCTGCTGTACTTGTGCAGCCACCACTTTGAGCACATATGCACTTTTTAAAAAAAATTTTCTAGTTATGCTCTGACATATGAACCAATTTCTGTCATAAATAGAATATCACCCCATACAATTTGAAAAATTGATCTGAATCTATATGTTCGAGTATGATTTTAAATGATTACACACATGCATTTCCAAAAGTAAAGCAAAAGTATAATTCTATAAAAAATATCAGAGTGGTGATTCCAGGCCTGCCACTCTGCGTATCTGATCAGCTTCTTGCTAATGTGTTTAGACAGAAGACTGCTACCCAAGAGCTCCAACACCTGCCACCCTCAGGCAGACACAGTGGAATTTTAAGATCTGGTTTTGGCCTTGCCTAGCTATGGCTCTTAGGAGCATTGAGGGAGAGAGTCAGCATCCCCTCTCCTTGCACCTTTTATGCCTCCCTCTCTCCTATCTTATGGCCGTTTCTATTTCTATTTTTCTCTCTTCCTGTCACTCCGCTTTCCAATAAAATTTTAAAATTACATGAATTAGTTTATGAACTTTTCCGATTAAAATATTTTAATGTTTATATATTATCTAATTAGAGCTTATATTTTTAGCTTTCCTGTTCTGGTAGCCAAAAATTAGCTTTTGAAATCATTTTTATTAAAGTTTTGAAAATGCTGATACAGGCTAAGCTTTAGATAGAACTAAAATACAGAAGTGATTCTGCATTTCAGTTTATCATAGCAAATAAAACTTGTGAAATTTAGTAGCCAAGATATAAGGGGAGATTATAGAATCCTAATATATAATATCCTAATGTACAATGTATAATATACTTTGTATATACTGTAAAGTATCATGTTTATGTTATGTAAGTACTAGTGATTCATCCATGGAGCTAAATAACTTTAAGGAAACAAAAATGAACTTGCTTATTTCATCATTTCACTAATTTGTAAGTTACGTAAGTATTTGCACTATAAATAGACATGCTTTTAGACATATAAATGCACTAAAACTATCCAAACTAAAGGGCTAGTTGGACCACAAATGCATGCCTCTGTGGAGTGCACATGTGCGTGCATGAGCACACGCGCACACACACAAACATCCATTTACTGTTTCACATTCAAAATGCCTACAACGGTCTACTTTGGGCCAGACTGAAGTTGGGTAGTGAATCCAGGCCCTAACATCCATGGCAGACATTGAACCACTAGAATTGCTGACTACTTCCTTTCAAGGTGCACATTAATAGGAAGCTGGAACTCGCAGTCGAGTTCAAAGTCAGGTACTCCAATGTGGGATGCAGATACCTCAAATGAGGTTTTAACTGACAGGTCAAATACCTACCCCCAAACGTATTGTCACAGTCCACTTGTGTTGATTCGTTATCAAGCCTTAGATTTATGACTGAACAGATGCCAAGGCAGGCCTGCTAGTCATGCACGAACATCAATCAGCAATTAACTGCAGACACACAACAATACGTACATACTACAATCATCTGCAAAATCATTCGAAAATCTTTAAAATGCACACATTTTCAGAATTTTTACAGAAATGTCCTAGTACTGTAAGATAATCATATTGTGACATAATATTTTGCAAAGATGGCTCTCCTTATTTTGTAATGTGAGCTTATAACTCCCTCCTTCATAGATGAAGGATGTAATTCCACTTCCTAGAATGCAATGGGCCGATAGAATGAGGGGTGTAATGTTGGGGCATTCCAATCTACCTCTCGAGCAATCTAAAACTGTTTATTTATTTGCCTTTGGAGAACACAGCAGTGACACATGGAACCCCCAGTCATTTAGAGAGAACATGTGTTGCATGTTCCCTTGGCAAGTTAGGGCCAAGTTGATGAAATTACACAGCAGCTGGGAGTCAGCACCTTGTAATGGCTGCACAGATCAAGCTTCAGATCATGTCCAACACAGAACTAATTCCAAACTCACAACACTCCTCCTTTGAACACATCCACCAACAGAAACCACAGGAGAAAATTAACTTTTAAGTATGCTTTGGTAGCAAGAGTTTACTCAAAAAAGGCAGAGAGATTTTTCTGAATCTTTCTAGAAGGTCTATTGTGTTCTAAACATATTTTCTGTAAATCTTTCCTCTCCTTTATGTGTCTGTCTTCTACTATGATAATTAAAGATGGGAAAATATCACTGTATCATGTCTTGGAATATGAATGAAAAATAGGATTTTACAGGTGAAAAGAAAATGAGTTATTTGCTCAAGATCTTATCAAATGAGTCCTTAAATCTTAATAGGAATCCTTATCTGCTCTAAGCAATTCTGGTCCTAGTATACAGATATGACTCTCTTCCCCACCACACACATTGAACATTTCCCAGCACATTTTGGTAGCACAGCATTTTGATTCAGTGCCTTTTCTTCTACTATGCACTTTCTTCCTCCTATCTTCATTCTTGTTTGTATTTAGTTTGTATATCTTTTAATAGGACACAGGTGTTCTCCCTTCCCTTGAATTTGGCCTGAGCTTGGTGATTCATTTCTGATGAATAAAATAAAGCATAAATGAGAATGGATAATTCCAGAGATGGGATTACACAAATATGCTTTTGGCGTTTGTCTTGGTTATTTTTTCCTTTCTAGGATCAACTGTGCCAGGGAAGACAAGTGGGGCCCCTTTAAAACCGACACAAGAAGAAACTGGAAGAGCTTCTAGGCAGCACACAACCAAGTAACTTAGCTGGAAGTTTGTTCCTCATCCTCAATCAAATCTTCTGATGACTGTGACCCTGTGTAAATATGATCAGATGCCATAAACCCAGAATTTCCTCCTAAATTATTATGAAATCCCAGATCCCCATACACAGTGAGATAATGAACGCCTATTGATTTAACCGACTACATTTTGGGATAATCTGTGATACTGCATTGGAAAACTAATCTATGTTTCATAATTTTCATGGTTATAAAAGCAGGAAGATTTTTTTAATACTTGCCTAGCAAGCACACTAAATTCTCAGTAATTTACATATGACCATTCAATCTTTTTTCTATATGGCTTACTCATCTGCAGAAAATCCAATCAAGGCATTGTATTATACTGCTTAATAAATACTGAGCTTCTACTATAATAAATTCAGTGCCTCAATTCTGTATTTCTATCTTTCAAATTTTCTAACACCAAAATGAAATGTCTGGTAACTTCATACTGAAGTTCTGATTTTGTTATTGTGACCCTCCATCACTTTTTTGCTCAGCGAATCACAGTCAATCTAGACTTCTTATGTATTCGATGTGTGTCTTTTTCTAACAAATTGAATGAGCTCCCTGGTATCATAACATATTACAATGAGTGTCTTTTAAGGCATATGACAACCAAATGTTAATGAACATGGTCTAATTCCCTAAAATGCAGGAGGATCTTAAGGGTTTGTTTTTCTTTGCTTAACTAACAATATCAGAAAGAGCATTAGTTAATCACTGGTTGGATCTCTGAACAACCTGGTGTGAGGACAGTGAGAGCAATTTAAAAAAAATTACCAATAACTAGATAGGAATTCTTTTGATGGTTAATTTTGTAACAGATCAAACAAATATAAGAGAAAAAGGACCATAAAATTACAAAGAGATCAGAAACTCCTATTTACAAAGCACCTGCTGGTAAAACAGATAGCCAATCACATTGAAATATTGATTTATTGCAAGTTTCCTTTATGAAACTTATTTAGAAGAAAATTATCTTAATTTTATGAATGAGAAAGAACATTTGGAAGTGCAGGTGAAATTAACTAAACTAGGTACCAGAATCCAAATGACTTACTCTTAGTTCTGCCTACTTGAATATACTTTGATGATGAGTCCAGAAGCTAGGACACTTGAACAGAGATCTTGCTAATATTTCATACATAAAAGAGCTGTGATCTGAGCTTCCCAAAGCATCCTCAGGAAACTCAATGACCATCATTCATATAATAAGCAAAATGTATATTTTTAAATTGTTAGAGCCACTAAATAAAGAAACCATAGTTGAGGTTAGATTAGAAATTTTTGGAAGTTCTTCTCAATTTTAATACTTTCTGCTTAGGTTTACCAACCTAATGACTTTCTTTTTTTTTTTTAAGATTTATTATTTTTTTTATTTTTATTACAAAGTCAGACATACTGAGAGGAGGAGAGACAGAGAGGGAGTGGAGCTGCCGGGATTAGAACCAGCGGCCATATGGGATCAAGGTGAGGACCTTAGCCACTAGGCCATACCGCCAAGCCCAACCTAATGACTTTCACGGGATCCAGCCCTCCCTGCTAGAGTCCAGGCTCAGGTAAACGAATTCAGGTAGTAAAGTATAAAGACACCGTGGCAAGTATGTTCTCTGTGTACTCCTCAAACCTGTGACATCTCTTCATGCCTCTCATAAATATCAGATATTATACCTCTACTGATTCTTCTGTTACCATAAGCCTATTTCATCACATCTAAGAAATAAAATTTAATCATTAACTCAGTAATCACCCTAACCTTACTGGTATATATGATTTTACCTATAAATGCATGGATGACTAAGACCTCTTGACTTTAAGAATCTCTCTTCTAACAAATGAAGGCAGATAAGATAATAAAATATTTCAAGGCAGTATGGTGGACTCTATCATTAGTAAACATATGAATGGGAAAACGAACAAGGAAACTATTTTAAACTAGCATCACCAGGGAGAATTTAGAGGGATCAGGATCTCAACTGAATGGTAATAGGCACCTAGAATGGTGAAGAAGTAGAGGTTTGGTATACTTTTAGGGCATTTAAGTAGTGAAATTGTATATGCTAGTGACTTCTAGGTTTTATATGTAAGTATAAATGTATGCATATATGTATATCTATGTGTGTTTGTGTGAGTGTGTATGGATATATAAAATGGAAAGTAGGAATAGGTTTTAATAAACTGTTCCCACATGTGAGTAATCTTGTTCTCCCAGGAAACATCTTGCAATGTCTGAAGATACTATGTACCTCGAACAGGAGTGTTAACAGTATGAAATAAACAGAGGCCCAAGGTATCCCTGGATATCTTATAATATATAGGACAACCCCCTATAACGGATAAAATTATGGGAGTTCAAATATTCACAGTAACAAGATTGAGGAATTTTGCGTTAAATATTTGAGAAGTTTCAAACTAATTTGTTAAACTAAAGTTATCATGGCAGACTTTCAAGTAAGAGATTAACATGGTAAGGTCCTCCCATCTCCTGTCTTCCTCCAGGCCATAATGTGCTACTGTGGAAACAGCAGGCATTGCTCACTGCTCTGCCAAGCTTGCCAATTTCATGAAATGCCCTAGGTTCCCTCTGACCTTTCTGCATTGAAGACAACCTTGCATTATTAATTTTATCAGATTCTTTTCTTAGTCCAGGTAAATGTGTTTTCTTGAGGAAGTGCAAGATCAAGTGTATCTTCTTTGTGAACTGCTAGTCCTCTTGACAAGAATGTTCAAGAGTTTGTTAGGGCTTCCCAACATGTGCAATTCAGAGACCTCATAAACCATATAAACAAAATCTTTTAAATTTTTAATGTAAGTAAATCATAATTTATTTTCATCATTATGAATTCACACAACAGATTTTTATCTCTAGGCATATCCAGGCCTATAGGAACTCTTCCTTTTTGTTGGGGTTTCAAACTATAAGGAACTTATTGTTATCTTAATAGGGATTATCCATTGCCAGTCCAAGAATGAGGATTCATAACACCAAATATCTAAATATTACAAGCACTCTGGGACCATTTAACTGAAGGTCCACAGTTTGAGTACTGACAACTTGACAGAACTCCTATGAGCTTTAATATTTAACGTAACTAAAATTATTTCATATTTTATTCTCTGAGAATCACAAATTTGCTTTTATATGTCTATAAGCATTTCCTTAAACAATACAAATGTATCTTATCTCATTTTTTTCCTTTCTCATTAGATGTGTAAATCCTAGCTGATGGAAGGTAAAATGAAATATAAATCTAAAAAAAAAAAAGTTTATGTTTGAAAGTCAGATAGACAGAGAGGAGGAGAGGGAGAGAGGACTATCTTCTGTCTGTTGATTCGCTATCCAAGTGGCTATAATGGTCGGAGCTGAGCCAATCCAAAGCCAAGATCCTGGAGATTGCTCCAGGTCTCCCACACAAGTGCAGGGTCCTAAGGCTTTGGGTCGTCCTCAGTTGCCTTCTTAGACCTCAAGCAGACGCTGGATGGGAAGTGGAGCTGCCAGGACACGAACCAGCACCGATATGGGAGCCCAGCACAAACAAGGCGAGGACTTTAGCCGCTAGGCTACCATGTCGGGCCCAATAAACTTGTTTTCTAAAACAAACTGATGTGCCTTGTTCCTAGCAGTTGCTGCAGTTGTGACTGGCATATCTTGGCTGTCATAACTATGACTTTAAACATTTCATGTGGAAATCTCATTAACGAGTACGGGTATATTTCCATTCATACTTCTACTTAGGCCACATTCTGAGATGTTACTGTCCACATTCTGCTGAAACAATTGTAGCAGCTGTGAACACTGATTTTTATTGAGCATTTGAAAGTATACCAGCTAAGCTAGGTAAGTGAGAGTAGATGAAAATTATAACTAAATAAAAATGTCAGTTGGGGAAATGCAGCAATTAAAAGAAAAAAATAATCTGTTTAGAATCATCTTCTGGATACTTTATGCATCCAAGATTGCTTCATTTAACCTTATATAAAACCTTTGAGATCATCATCATTATGTACATTTAGAAGTGAAAGTTTACTTGAAAGTTTACTTTCATGAGCAGATAATTCATTCAGCATGAAAGGAATAGGCGTTGGGGCCAACGTTAAGGCAGTGTGAGAAAACGTGTCACCTGCCTGCATCCCATATGGGTACCAGTTTATGTTCAGCTGCCTGTGAAGGCATCAAAGGACAGTGTCACACATACTGGGAGAGTGAATGAAGACCCAGGTTTCAGCCTGGACTAGGTCTGACCTCGTTCACTAGGGAGTGAACAAATATGAAACATCTCTAACTCTTTACTTGCAAATACGTATTTTTTTTAAATTGTCAGCCCTCAAATTTAAATTCAGAATAATCAAATTTGACACATATCTTCTCCTAATGTTTATGGGGGCTTTCAGTATTCACAAATCATTTAGGATTTGTGTTGAATTAGAAAATTGAGATTTGTGGCTAATAAACAAAGCCTTTACTGACTTTTGAGAAATGAAGCAGTTACAACTAATTACGACAAATAATCAGATATTTAACTATCACAAAAATATGCACTATGTTAGTAATTGTTCCCAATTCCCCTCCATTCCCAAAAATACCTCGTAAAACTTCACACTGAGTTTATTAAGATATAAATAGCTGCAAATATTTATATAAGACCTTTTTCAATACTAAGTAAAAAATTAATAAAGCCCAATCATATGAAGAGGAAAAAAGTACAATGATGGATTTAAGATAAACTGGTTACTAATCAGATGTAAATTTTTGCTGAGATTTTAGATTAAGTTCTTTTTTCTTTACATTCATTTAAAATTCAGTGTCAAAGATAGGAAAACACAGAGATTCAAACATTTGCAATAGACACACCTTGGCCAGACATAAACTAGAGCTGCAATCTGTCTCTCAACTGGCTAACACATGTTTATAGATTTGAAACGTAGCATTATAGAGAGGAGAGGCAGAGAAAAAAAGATCTTCCATTCACTGATTTATTCCCAAATTTCCCTAATGTACAGACGCCTGACAGCTCCATACTGGTGTCACACACAGCTGGAAGGGACCCAAGGGACTGTGTCATCTTATCCTGCCTTGTAAATCAGCAGAAAGCTGGACCAGAAATGAAGCAGCTGGGGTGTGAACGGTTGCCCATAACAGCTGGCAGTTTAGCTGTTTAACTCACTCTATCATTACACATTTCCCTAGAGGTTAGAACTCACAGAAATTAACAACCTAAGATTTTTTCAGTCTATGAACAGCTATTTACATAAAGCTTAAATTTATCTTTAATTAAATCAGATTATTATTCATTTCACACCTATATGTATGTATGTTGCATTTTCAAACAGGGGAACTATTTCAAGGGGTTTCAAAACACTTTATGCATTTCTTATAATCCCTATGATTGGAGGCAGAAATCAATACATCCTCAGAGAATCCTACCGAGCTATACAAGTCTGAGCTTCTCACTTGTAAATGATACCAAGATATTAATTGGTAACCACTGTGCAATGGTTTGCAGTTAGAAAACACATTCAACTAAACATTTGGAATCTAATCTCAAGTGCTAGGTGGACCAGCTGCTATTTTATTTCAAAACACACACACACACACACACACACACACACACACACACACACACACACGGGTTTTCCTGCCAAGTAAACGGGTCAGAATAAAACCACAATGCCCTATCTTCTGTTCCTAAATTCATAATTGAATGTGAGCTAACCATACAGTATCAGTTCTTGGTTCTCAATCTATTCCCTTAGTATCATCATATATATGAGGATTTGGCAGAGTACTAAAAATCTCAAATAAGGAACACTAGCCTCTGTTATTCATCTAGTCCCTTGGCTATAAATGCCATTTGTTCTTGTTGGTCAGCTGTGTATTCATTCAAATTATTCACTGAAACACTCACTACAGACATTTTTAATTTCTTCACGTCCAACTTACTGGCAAGATATTTTTTAGATTTTGTTTTAAAAACTGAAAATCTGGAATAAACAATTCTTATCCTTTTATTATAGCTGCCTTTATTTTCTTGTATTGCATCTACTTTCGTTTTTAAGATGTATTCATTTTTTATTGGAAAGTCAGATTTACAGAAAAGGAGAGACACACAGAGAGATCTTCTATCCATTGGTTCATTCCTCAAGTGGTTGAAATGGCCAGAGCTGAGACAGTCTGAAGTCAAGAGCCAGGAGCTTCCTCCCAGAGTCCCAAGGTTTTGGGCCATACTCAATTGATTTCCTAGGCCACAAGCAGGGAGCTGGAAAGGAGGTATAAAAGCCAGGACATGAATTGGTGCCTGTATGGAGCCTGGCACATTCATGGTCCAATCTACTTTATTTCTTAATTTTGTTTATTTTTTTAAATAAACAGCTTACTAAGATTTCACTGACAATTTTTATATTCATAATTTATATTTTAGTGTTTTTTTAGGATTTGATCCTCAGTTAAGATTCTTTCCACAAGGAAATTTCCAGGAAATTTACCTGTCCATAACCTGAATGATAGCACAATGAAGATTGCTGTTCAGCTCATCCCAAAGCAAATAAACATGCATCTTGAGCAGAGGTGTTCAATGTGTCCCTTAGCAAATGTTGTCTTCCAAAATATGATTGAGGGAATCCTACATAAGATACATGGTTTTATTAATGTGAAAACTGAGATAAGAATTGGAATAGAAAATATGAAGATAAATGCGAATAATATGAAGAATTTTCAACTCTCAGAAAACTTGAAAAATTAAAAAAATTAAAAAATTAAAAAGACAGAATACCTTATACTATCATCAAGTTAATATATTAAACTCTATATGTATTATTTGAGTAATATAGTTTGGTAATTTTTAAAGTTATATCCTAAGGTTCAAATCTAGAAAGATTAACTATATTTTAAAACATGTAGATCTAAGTTTCAGAGTCAATACTTGATAAAAAGAAAAATCTAAACTTATGGGCTGGTAAGTGTTCTTCAGAAAAAAAGAAGATGCTGATGTACCGATTCACAATTGAATTGTATTTGTCAAAGTCAGCATTAACCACATGAAGCAAGGTGTATCGTTAATGTGTTATTTCATGAATATCTCAACAATAAAATTTGATGGTCCTTCTATTAGTGGATATCTTAGGTTCTGAGTGGTACTCTTGGAAAGAAAATTTGGAGTTTCTGCTATTCCTCTAACAAAAATTTGCTCAATTAGTCAAAAGCATGCTTGGTTGCTCTGTTTTTGAACCTTCCTTTATACAGAGACTTTCACCGCGCTGTGTCCCTGATTGATGTCGGGTGGCCATTCTCCATCCTCAGGCACTGGGTTGGTTGGGAGGCTGGGTAAGACCTGTATCTTTATCTCTTCCCTTCCCCCAGAAACGGAGGAAATAGAAAGTTTGTTAACAATGATCACACCCACTTCTCCCTAACACTGGATCCTTCCAACCCTGATCAACTCTTTAAAATTACCATTTTAGGTGATGTCTACAATGTTAAAAAGAAAGAGTGACTCATACTGTCATCTTTAGGGCAGTATTTTAAATAGCAATTACACTCAACACATGTTGTCGCAATGAAGCGCATAAAGCAATGTAAAATTGAACAGCAGTGACAAAGAATGTGTATGTGCAAACAACAACAAGCATTTCATGACTCGACGGACAAATATTGAAAATCATGCTGCTAGAATACATATCAACTCTGTGTGCTCTGTAGATCTCTTCTCCCACACCTGTCACTTTGACCACTAAAATTTCATAGAAGAAAAGTTCTGTCTGACACTGGCAGGCTAGAACATTCCCTAGATCAATTTTTGTACAGTTGAAGAGTTAAAAATAATTTACATGCTTACATTTAAAATTCTAAAATATATTGTGACATAAATAGTTCATGAAATTCAAATTTTTGTGCTATGAAACATGTTTTACTGGAACAAAGTCCCACCTACTTGTTTCTTTGTTCTCTTGCTGCTTCAGTTTTCTTGAACAGAATGGATTTGTTCTATTAGAGTGTGATGTGCAGATTCCAAGTGCATAATTTCTAGAAAACAATTTCTAGACATCTGTTTTGAATTAGTCTCTCAAAATCATTGATCACTCTGAAGCACTTTGTATCTGGCTGATAGTTTGGAGTTTTGTAATTATGTTTTCAAATTAAAGTTATTTTGTGTCAAATTTTGATTTGTGCTCAGCTTTGCTCATGTCTATGTATTGGAATATGCCAATAGGCCCTTTTTCCTCTTCAAAAAAATTAACATTTGTAATTTTCTAAATACACTGAATTATCATAATCACTTTCTGCTCGATCCAGGTGATACTGACAAGAACTTTCATCTTTCTATTTCAAATAGTTCGATATACTTATTTTGAATTGTTTTCTTTCGTATTTTTAACTGAACTAAAAAATCTGTGATATGTTGAATTCCTAATTGTGAAAACATTATATGAGCCTTTTATGGAACAAGTTAGGGATTTGAAAAGGATGTGCAATTTTAGTGTGGGCAAAAGTTTATTTCTCATATTCATTTAAGTATTAGAAAGGACTTAGTCTTTTTATAATATTCATTATGAAGAAAATTTTGCTTAATTCATGTGTCAAAGGTAAGCATTTCTGTCTTAACAGAATTTTTTTTTTCTACCAGTTAGTTCACCTGGGAAGTCGAGCATACACCAAGTCTAACATGGTGCCTTATGAAAAAAGTCTATGAGCTGGTATAAGGGAAACTTGGTTTTCATCTAGCTACTTCCCCTGTGGGACTATGGCTAGGCTTCCAGGAGGAAAAAACTAGAACTCTAGTGGGCTAGTTGAATAAAATTTGGGGAAAAAGCTGGGAAACACAGAGGAGAGGTGCAAGAGCAGGAACTCATCGGCACTTCTGCTCCTGCCTGTCAAAACTGGTGACCATAAAGGAACAATGACTGCTGTCTAAATGCCACTTCCTTGTACATGTAGTGCAAAATCATCTTTTGTATAACTGTAAGACAGAACTTTCCAGAAAAGATGACTCTGGGAAACTGAAAACAAACTACCACTGGTAGGTACTAGAGACAGTTAAAGCCAAGCCAGGTATACATAAACAAGGCAATCAGGGATAGAATATTCATTTGGATGGTCTACAGGGGTTCAATGTTGTTAGGGAATTGGAGGACTGAGGTCAAAATTGCATGAGACATGATTATGGTCAAACCATGGAGTTCTGCTAAAAAAAAAAAAAGGAAAAAAACAAAAGAAAGAAAGAAAGAAAGAGAAAGAGAAAAGGGAAGGAAAGAAGAGAAAAGAAAAGAAAAGAAAAGAAAAGAAAAGAAAAGAAAAAAGAAAAGAAAAAAGAAAAGAAAAGAAAAGAAAAGAAAAGAGAAAAGAAAAGAAAACAAAAGCAAAGCAAAGCAAGGCAGGCAGGCAAGCAAAAGAAGTGAGGGGAAGGGGCCAGCACAAGGATTCAACGGGCTCATCTTCCACCTCCAAGCACAGGTATGTAATATGGGCATCAGTTCAACTTCCAGCTGCTCCAATTCCAATCCAGCTCTGTGCTTATAGCCTATGAAAGCAGCAGAGGGTGGCTCAAATCCTTGGGACCCTACACCCATTTGGGAGACCCAGAAAAATCTCCTTGCTTCAGATTGGCTCAGCTCCTGTCATTGCAGTCGCTTAAGTAGTGAACCAGCAGA
This sequence comes from Ochotona princeps, assembly GCF_030435755.1. Classification (NCBI taxonomy): domain Eukaryota; kingdom Metazoa; phylum Chordata; class Mammalia; order Lagomorpha; family Ochotonidae; genus Ochotona; species Ochotona princeps. Next base: position 19,128,606 of record NC_080839.1, on the reverse strand, counting down.
TGGAAGATCTTAATGTCTCTCCTTTCTACGAACCTGCCTTTCTGCTGAAAAGAAATAAATCATTTATAAAAGGCAAATTTTAGTACATGTCCTTTAATTGAGAAACATGCCCCAATTTCTGTATTTCACCTTCTAGTCAGGTACAAATTCAGGTTATCTTACCAGAAGATTAAATTAGGAACAGATACCAATTAAACAGCTGCTTATAAATTTAAAAATCAAGAACCTAAAGTAGTGGTGGGTGAAAAAAAATAGATTACTGCAGATCCCATTGACCGGCAGTGTCAGTTTCCCACCTCTTTCCATGAGGACTTAATCTATGGCCTCTTTGATCAAGGCAATATGAATGACTGTCTATGACTTTAGGTACCAAGTTCTAAAACACTTCAGTTTCAGCTTCTCACATTTTATGACATGCCCTTTTGGAAGATTGTTGTCATATGGAACTCAATCTGAAACATTGATTTTTCTGAAAGATTATGTGTAATTATATTAAAGGGATCCTGTAAAGTAGGAGATGCTCATGCAATGCTATGTGTTGGAGGCATAAAATATGTGAGGTAAACTGCTGTGCCTATCACACACCATGAGAAAAGCGAACAATCAATGGAGTCTAACCTAGATCCGGGAGTTATGAGATACAATACATGGTTGTTGCATTGAGTCACTTAAGGCTGGCACAGCCTATCATGCAGTACTGATCACAGGCACACTATCTTATTTCACTCAAGTAACAAGGACTATTTTTTGGCCCATACAGTTGATGCCTGCAATCTCTCGTTTTCCGCTTTTCAATTTCCTATCTCAAATCTCTTCTTTTTGACCAACTTTTACTGATTCAAAAAAATTGTGACTTCATATCCTAAGCCAGGGGCACCTGTGGGACAACCAAAGGTCTTTTAAGCATAAATGGATATATTGTTAGACCTTGTGGCTATAATTTAAAATTTGTTAAACGTTTCTTAAAAGCCTTATTTTGAACTTTAGATATCTGTTCTTACTATTATTTTTAGATTTTGACTAAACTTTGGCTTATTTTTTGTAAGAAATATTTGTAACAAACTTTTAAAAGTCTGATATAAATAACCAACATTTAATATTCTAATGTCTTACAACCTAAAGTGCTATGTTTAACCTCAACCTATCAAAGGAATAGAACTCATTAAATTTTCATATTATTGCATTGCTGTTAATTTAGCCTTTTGAAACATTATTTTTCCATCTTGTAAATTCTTGAGAAAATTGAGTGTTCTGATGTCTCAGTTCTTTCCATTCTTAGCATAAGCTCCCCAGCCTACAGTGGCCCATCATCTAAGCCATGCAGAAAGAATAGGAAGGAACTGGCAGCGATTTCCTGCCTTATATGAAGGCAATGCTCAACACACATCACAGAGAAATGCAATGCGTCTTCACAGAAAATGTACCTATAATTGTAAGTACCAAATTCACAAGTTAATAATCCTCTTTCCGATTCTGTATACCATCTTACCTCTTTATTGAGGTAAAAAAAATCCTTTAAGCTTTTCTTTCCAGATAGTTTAAAAAATGTATTCATTTAAAAAATCGCTACACAAAATTAAAGATTTTTCTTTGTGGAGAATATTGTATCAAGGCTTGTTTTAACACATAATATTTTAAGAGTTTAATAAAAATAAATTGGTGGTCTATACACATAAACAAAGTCCTTTTTTTGACTCATATAGAATCTAGAATCTCAAATATTTTGAAATATCCCATTCCAGTTAATAGCATTTAAGCTTTATTCCTTAGTAGCATATTTATCTCTCTCTCTCACACACACACCTTCTAGAAGCTTCATCCTGTAACATTTTTGTTTTATTACTGTCTAATTGCAAACTATGCTCAGTAGTACTAGGATCATGGGTGTTTGTGTGATATAATACTGTAACTCTCCTTATTTTTAATCAATTATGCTTCCATTAACTGCAAAACAATTTCTCTGATAAAGAATAATCAAAATCAGGTTCGCAGTTAGTCATTGAAAAATGTTTAAGTCATTTGAAAACTCTGCATTATAGTCCATTGATGTATATACTTTTCTTATAAATGATTATCAGATAATGCTATTTTTAGTAATATAAATGCCCATCTGCCTTTGTGTGTTAGTGATTAACCTTTAATTACAAAGCCTTCATTGAGCTTGAGGAGTCCAATTTCCTTTTCCTCAATTCCTGGAGTATTTATCATTCTCTGCTAACTGGGAGTTTACTCTAGATCACTTTGAAAAATTGAGGATATAAACAAAATTAATCTTGAAAAATTAACCAGAGTTGACTTTTTTTAAAACATAAAAAGTTTTAATTCAACATATTTTAAATACGTATTAGGAATTTAATATTTTACAAAGGACTACATTTTTTATTGTTAGTTAAATATCATATTTGAAATCAATTCTTTGCATTATCATGATGTAGAATCCAGGTATTTGGAATCTATATACTGGATTTCAAGTTTTTAGATGCCTACTCTATCTCTGGGAAAGAAATGTTTTTTGTCTGTTAATTGGTTAAAGTAGAGACAGATTTCATGAATGAATGCACTGCTACCAAATAGAAAGCTTACAGGAAGACTGACAGCAAACCATCACACTAACTATTCGACTTAGATTGTCATGTTAGACATGCTCCTTACTTAGACTGCTTGCTGTCTCTCTGAAGACTAAGTGATGATGGGATTCTAAGGAATCTGTATCTGTATCTTTCCAACATATCTCTATCTTTCTAGAAAGCACCAATTTACCAAAACGTTGTCCCCATCTCCCTTAAGATTTATTTATTTTTATTGGAAAGGCAGATATACAGAGAGGAGGAGAGACAGAGAAAGATGTCCATCCGATGGTTCACTCCCCAAGTGACCACAATGGCTGGAGCTGAGCCAATCCAAACCCAGGAGCCAGGAGCTCTTTAGGGTCTCCCATGCAGGTGCAGGGTTCCAAGGCTGTGGGCCGTCCTTGGACTGCTTTCCCAGGCCACAAGCTGGGAGCTGAATGGGAAGCGGGGCCACTGGGATTAGAACGGGCACCCCTATGGGATCCCGGCATATGCAAGGCGAGGACCTTAGCCACTATGCTATTGTGCCGGGACCAGATCTTCTTTATTTCTTGCTTTTTGTATTTCCTGATCAAAAAATCTTAAAGATTGCCTTCATATAACTTAATGCCAAGCTATTTGCTGCTTTAGAAGCCACTTTGGTTCTTTTCCAGTCAGCACTTCTACATCTCATGTCCATACATTACATATAAATATATAAATTAAAACATAACAGCCAACATTTTCTAACCCTTTTGTGAATTCTTTAAGACCATCAATCCATTATAATAGGGCAAATAACTCCTGCATCTCATGTCCATATATATCCCTCCAAAAATATTGATGTGCTAATTAGCACATAAAAGAAGTACTTTATGTTCTAAATAGCTGCCCAGAGGAAAGAATGAGCATTTGGTTTTATTGTTTTTATGCAAGATGAAAGGGACATGGGTGTTTAATTAAAAAGCTGCAAATATCACTGACTCTGGTGGTCAGGAGGCCGGCTTATAAAAACTCAGTCAATTGTGTATCTTATGACCTTGTCTATCTGCAGAAAGAGGGAATTAAAAAAAAAAAAAAAAAAAAAACGCTGAGCTGGGAACAGGAAAAAAAAAAAACACCAAAACAATCTCTGGCTGAGATTTTCCTTTCTTGGCACAGAAAGTTCCATACAGTTTACGGAAGCGGAAGAGCACTTCTTCCAGTTTTTTTCCATTTTCCTGCTTCCGTGCCAGTATCTGAGAGGATCATCTATTAAAAATAAAATTCTGAGTACTGGATCCTTTGACAGTGAGCTAAGTTGATTAGTGGCTCGTAACACAGAAAGCGCCCCCATTCTGCCTGGATTCCAATCTGCACAGCCTTAGGATTACATTTCAACTCTTAGGATTATATTTAAGCTCTATTTCTTCACATGGAAGTTAGAGGCATCTACTCCTACTTCGCACAATTTGTGGGGATGGACTGGTTTCTTGTACAGAAAGAAGATTTATAAGTGCACCGTGCATACAGTAATGCTTATGTTCTAGCGTTTGTTACTTGGAATACCCCAAACCCCTCCTCATCCTGTTGTCTTTCTTCCCCAGTGATGTTCATGCAACATTTTCTAAATTAATTTTGCACACGAAAGGGGGAAAACTAAATGTCACACCTCCCTGTTCAGTGTTTGACAGGCATTATAAAAGGTGGGTTAAATTCCTGTGAAGTATTAGCGAGATAAATATTTTTTAAACATAGGAATGATGGTATCTGTTTACAGGTTTGGAAACAGTTTGAGAAGCGAAAAGCTGCTTCAATAAGGCGACATACAGCATGGAGCTAAATGTAACACTTAGGGGAGAACTTTTAAAATAATATGAAAAAATCTCATTCTTTCCAGAATTCCAAGATACTTTTATTTTTCTGTTAAAAGGCATTTATAGAGATGGCCATCTGGCACACTGTTTATAAGTGTCTGGAGGGCCACTGCAGTGGCTTAGCTAGCTAATCCTCCACCCCCAAAGCACTGGTATACCATATTCTCACTGATTCATGTCCTCCTTTCGATCCAGCTCCCTGCTCATGGTCTGGAAAAGCAACAGAGAATGGCTTGATGCCTTGGGACCCTGAACCTACATGGGAGACCCAGAAGTTGCTAGCTCCTTCTAAGGAAGAATTACATTCTTTCAATTAACTCTGGGTTTTCTAGCATATAAAATATCGGAAGCAAATCAAATTTGAGGACGAAAAAAATGATACACATTAAAAAAAATGGTAAGCCAATGAAATGTTGGACTTCACTGTGTGACTTCATCCAAGTTATCCTGAGAGAAAGGCAGAGGCAACAAGATAGTATCACCATCTTGGCAGCTTTTATTCAGATGACATAAGTTTCCAGGAAATGCAAAGTACTTGCCTAAGTCTCTACCTACCAGCATGTTCAGACCCGAGTTCGGATGTGATTCTCTTTGTACCACAACCTGAATAAAGCCATCTAGTATGGACACTTGTGTAATACTCCAGGTAGGACCTGTGGTGTTAAATGTCCCCCTCACTTCTTCACCTATAAATATTTTAATTACTGCTAGTTAATACAATGTTGATTTTCACTATAAAAAAGAAAACACCTTGCTGCCAAGTATAATTGAAAGAAATTGTGTCAGATTGGCTTTATTTTCTGGCTTATTATTAAAATAGGCCTTTTTGAAATTGATGCCAAAATGTTAGTCATCTGCTTTTGATGAATGAGCTCAAAAGAGACATAAAACAACAGCTGATGAGTGCTCCAGTTCTACCTTGCAATGTATTCCACAAAAGTAACGGATGCCACCTCCATGCTGAAAGTCCAGTATAGTAAGGTAGAAGACAAGCCTTAGAAGTCTAGGACCTCCAAGGTTCCCTACCTACACAGCAACACTGTTTCAGGAAGGTTGATGTAACTCAGCACTCTAGCAGCTAGAGTATCAACATGAAGGCAACACTTCTCTCAAGGATAGCAAAGAGATATGAAAAACTACTTGGTTTTGTTCTAAAAGCAACTACAATTTTGGCTAAATGTATGGCAGAAAAGCAATTTTTTTCTGAAACAAAGGTGCTGTACTGAAGACCAGAAGACATCCAGTAGTTTAGTTTTAAATGCAGATCTCTTACTGTAAAGAC